>NC_089208.1:22792052-23120802 GCF_963930695.1 Labrus bergylta | reverse complement strand
AGCAGTTGGGGCCCCAGGCAAAAATGTACAGGGGGCAGCTCCAACTAGCAGTCATCAACATTATGTTGTAAAATGTATAACTTTGTCATTTCCAAACTTAAATATGAAGAACAACCAAAAATAGAACAACATGTAAATAACTTCAAGTATACCTTTGAAAATCGCGCTCCGCTGAAAAGCCAGTGCTCGTGGCAGCATTCAGTCATTTATTTTTATATTTAGTCGTCATGATCCGCCCTTATCTCCTCTGTCTTGCTTTCTTTTTCACACTCAGATGGAAAATTCCTCTTGGTGGCTTTTATTGACAAACTTACATGTAGGTTTTCATAGGAACATTGCTTAACCGGCTGCACAATGGGGGTGAGTGCTATTGAATGGCCCCCTAAGGAGGGAGCACCTGCTGTGGATTCAAGTTTGTCAACCCTTGGGGGGCCCCTACTGGCCCAGGGCCCAAAGCAGTTTTTCTGCCTTGCCTGTTGACAAGCGGCACCTCTGCTGTTGGGGGTCCGGTGTCCCTCAGCAGTTACTCAGGAGTGACCTGCAACCTCCCCAGCAACCAGGCCAACTTCCATGCTTTGGTACGCACCCGGACTTCAATCAGTGATCCTCCGGTTCCCAATGGAGACTGAGAAATAAGTGTGTATACCCTGCACTACAGCACTGATTGTAATCATTCATCCATCCATTATCTATACCACATTTCCTGTTCGATGTTGCGGGGGACGGGAGCCGATCCCAGCTGTCATTGGGAGAGGCCGGGTTACACCCTGGACTGGTCGCCAGCCAATCACAGGGCTGACATACAGAGACAGACAACCAGCCACACTCACATTCACACCTACGGACAATTTAGAGTCAACAGTTAAACTAACGAGCACAGGGAGCAAATTACTGATTGTAATGAAATAATAATAATAATATCATTATTATTGGTAGTAGTATTCCTTGTAGTAATAGAAGAGAAAGATGTGACTTAGAGATTCATTTTGAGCGTGAGAAGAAAACACACAGGATATAATAGAAGTATTTCAAACCTTTATCACTATTAAAGCAAAGATCACATGTAGTTTACAACCTCTGCTTGTATTGTTTTACATTCTGTTTGCAGCTGGTGAGTTTTATTAGAATGTGATTTTAACTGAAGATCTCTCGGCTGAGTTTTGAGTCATTGTTAATCCTCCCACAGGTTTTCCTCCGATGTGGTGCGTGGCGTGTAATTTGCTGTGGAGTCCGGGTAAGTCCACTGTCACATCGGGTGCATTCTGTCCTGGATTGCAGGCTGTGAGGAGTGGTCCAGGAGAGCAGCCGGGTCACCCTGGGTGACGGCAAGGGTGGCCTGCTCCGGCAGCAGGGCGGGGTCTGTGAGGATGGCCGTGGTGGTGCTCAGGAGACGGAGTGAACTCAGAACCACTTAGAGAAATAAAAACACAGATTAGATAGTTACAATAAGTATACAGGTTAAGTTCTGCACTGAGGGTCCTGTTGTTCTGGACTCACTGGGTCTGAGCGCAGGCAGGGAGCAATGTTGGTCCAGCCAGGACAGAGTGGACCGGCACAGGTCCTCCACACTGGCAGTGGACACCATCCCATTATAGGACTCAAACAGTGGCTCTATGATGATACTGAACTGACACTGAGCTGAGGAAAGAAGTCTGGCTCATTCGAATGTGACACAAAAGAGACCATAACATAAAGAAATCCCTGTCTGAAGGTGACAAAGCTCTGCAGAGTGTGTAGGACGATATGCATAGCAACGTTTGATTACATATTTAAAGGGACATATTATCAAAGATTCCTTGTTGTAAACAGATTGCTGCAAACTCAGCAGTATTTCATACTTTCCAGATACCCTCTCCTGAGCAGAAATACAGACAGAAATATTGAAACACAGGTTAAAAACAAATGCGATGATGGGGTGGAGAAGGCCTCGGCCCTAGCGGTTACGCCAAGCCTTCATTTACGGAGGATTTATGGTGCGATGCATCTGATCACTTAAGACCGAACTTTCGAGTAACTGGTCTGGTACGTCATCAGAAACGCCCCTCCTGAAGTCTAAAGTCCGACTTGGAAATTCAGAGCTACTTCAGTTGTATGGGTTAAAATCCAACATGGCTGCTCCGTGCATCAGCAGTAATGTTTGAGCTGTAACTTTTGTGTTTATCAGGAGTAAAAGGAGTGTTTTCAGTTGTGCATAAATAAACGTGAGGTTCACTTCTGAGTATTTACAACAGCAGCAGCTCAGACAGTAAATAAGGCAATTTGTGAAATGCAAGACTTGCAGGCTTAAGGCCATCTCCAGCAACGTGGGGAAGAAAAAGACTCGCCAGCAGCTAGGCTACGTGATGTTAGAGCAACCAATCTTTTTAATGATTAAAACTGTCAACAAGCATCCTATGCCTTTAATTTGGTCATGTGTTAAAAATGAGAAAAATATAAGAGTTCAACCAAGAATCCTTTCATGGAAACTTTAGACGAAACACTGCAAGCGGCTCAGGGATTCTCGTTATTGAAAAGCTGTTTGTTATTGGAGAGACTAGATAATGAGCAGTCAAACAGATGGTGAATGCTGCTGTCTGTAAAGAGAAAAGATCCTCTGGACATTTTGATGTCTTTAATTTGCGGTATCAACATCAGTTATATAAACGCACAATCGCCTGTGGAACCATAGAAAATACCTTATTATTCAAGGATAGTAAAAAAACCCTCAAGGTGTTTTTGTGCAGCACACAGAGATGATAAAATCCTGATCTAATCGTCTCACCATGCCTCCAAGATAACAGCTGCAGTAACAGATAAGGGGATCATTAAGTTAGAATTTAGGGGTTAATATTAGAGACGCACCGACTGAGGAAAATCAGGGCTGATACCGATGTTTGTTTCATGACTTCTTTTTTGGTGTCAGACTCCCACAATGCACCATTGAGACTCCCCACCTCCTTCAAGAAATCCCTCAAAACTCACCTCTTCAACATCGCATACAACCACTAACTCCCATCTTCCCCCCCTTACAGTACTTCTTCATTGTACAGTCCTAGTCGTTTTTGTTTTGTTTGTTGGTTGTTTTTTCTTGTCAAAGCGTCTTTGAGTATCTAGAAAAACGCTTTATAAGACCGTTTTATTATTATTACAATGTCTGGGTTATCGTGATTTACCAAGTGTGCTGTAAAAACAGAAGCCTGGTTTAAGGGAATATTTTTTGCTGTAACACTTGAAAACACAATTTCACTGTAGTTTAGAGAAAACCATCTGGGAAATTAAACAGAATTTGACATCCCTCCAAAGTCTGAAAAAGCAAGCTGAGCTGGAATACAGAACCTCAGAGGGGAATAGACGGGTACACTCAGAACTCGTTTTTGTTGTTGTGAATTCATGTAGAAGTGTGATTAATTAACTTGTATCTGTTTGACATTCATAAGGATACGATCCAGAACTTCCAGTTTTGCAGCGTCTGAGCCCGGACGTACTCTCTGAACTTCTGCCTCATGTGGTCGAAGCGCTGCCGTGTGATTGGCACACCAGTCGCTGGGAGCTGCTGCTGACACGCGCTGCATGAAGAGACACAACGGGTCAACAAGGCATTACAGTGTGTCCTCAGATCAGCAGGTAAAAAGACAAAGTTTCTCTCCATTCTTATTCACTTGCTCGTACAGAACTCCGTCTGAAACTTGAGCATCTAAAATGTGAATTAAAAAAGCCTTTTCTGGTTGGTTGCCTTAACCTGCTTCCTCAGAATCCCACCCAAAGTCAGAGGAAAGAAGCACCAGGAATAATTAAAAAGAAGCAGTCAGTCTTGTTGCTGATGGTCTGCTTTGCTTTTGTAGGTCATACAGAGGGATCATGATTTACTCTGGACTGTTTCTTTAACATTTAAAAACTCCTCGCACTCAACTGGAATTTAATCCACCAAAATACACAACTAATCCGAGTGATATGCATACATTCACTTGTGGCCATGTAAGCACACACACATACAGTACAAAGACATGTTGAGTCTGACTAAAAGGTCTCACTTGATGGCAGAGTTGAGGAGCTGGATCTCCTCTCTGAGTCTCTGCGCCTCCTCGTGCAGCTGGCTTCTCTCCTGCTGCATCTTACTGATGTACTCTGCCGTCTTCTGCAGGGTGGTGGCTTTACTGATCTGTGAATAGAAATATTTTCAATGTATATGCTTTTCCAGTTATTTTCCGCATCAATTCATCTGCTCTCTATTCATGCACCTCTATAGTGCAGCTGTACATCCCTTCACACAGTACCTTTATACTTGGCTGCGAGCTGAGTGTCGTCACCAGATTGTGTAAAGTGTCAAACCCCAGTTTGATGTTGAATCGTCTCTTCTGCTCTGCTGAGATGTGAGTTATCCTCCTGGTCTCTGTTTGCTGCAGATAACACAGCACAGAAATGTCGCTTCACTTCACAGTCAGGATGACATGCTGGGTCATAGTTCAGTTTCCTACAGCACTCATTTTCACATAATTAGGACTCAACATTAGACTTAAAGGTAGAGTCAGTAGCTTCAAAAAATAAATAAATGAAAGTAAATCTGCTCCATCGTCCCTTCTGGGCCTCCATACATGTGTGGTGGTGACTGTGTCTGCAGAGACTCTGTCCTCTGTCTGGATTTTACTGTTCTGGTTTGTTTTGGTTGACTCGGGACGTTTCTGGGCGGAGCCGGTGTGTTTCCTCCAGCCAATGACATCGCAGCAGGCGAGTTCAGGAGTGGATACAATTCAGTGATTGGACGCGATTCAAACCGACGAATATGACAGATGCGGATGTAGTGGCAAAGAAGAGAAAATGTACTCAGGTAGGCAAAACGCCAGGCAGATAGAACTCTTGAGTTGTTTTCCACGCACAGACGCAGAGTTGGCAGCTTCCTGTTGGACAGGAAGGAGCCGTACACCGGTGGTTAGCTTGTGCTAGCTTGCTTAATTCTCGGCTTTTCCATTAAAACAAATGTCATATTCCCAGGTAGCTTGCAGTGTAGGTACAAGCAGTAAACCTTCACGCTGCAGAGGGAGTGGGCTTCTGGTGGCGATGAGCCCGGGAGGAGGGGCCTAATTTGAATGCTGTGAAACGAACATTGCTACTGACTCTAACTTTAAAATGATTATATTTATATCTTACAAATATCAATCTCTCAGTGATCGTTACATAGATCTTTGTATTGTAAAGGAGAGAGAGCGTATCCTACCTTTTCTTTTTTCCCGTGTCCTGAGAAGACTGAGTGTGAGGCCTCGGGGTTGGAGGCTTTATCTAGCGGGTTTGGTGGTGATGTTTGACCTGGATGTCCTGAAAAACTAACTGGAATAAAGATGGATACGTTTCATTCTATATGCAGGTAAATATATGCACACAAACCTTTGTATGCACATTGTTTTGATATGCACTTCAAAGTTGGAGTATTGAAGGGGTACCTGTTAAGCTGTTCCTGTCTGTGCCGTACAGCTGGACCGGAGACAGTTTCTCAGTCTTGGGGATGAGGAGGGTTGTGTTGGTGTGTGTCGCTCCCTGGGTGACCAGGGCAGACACCGCCGAGCCTCTGGAGGTGCTGGTGTGAGGTCCACTGTGACCCAGGGGGGCACTATGGCTGTGCAGAGGGGTCAACACGGGGATCCCTGCAGACCAACTGGGTCCCTGCTGCAGCTGTGATGAGGCTCCTCCAACATGCGAGCTGCTGCTGGACTGCTAAACAACACAGAATCTCTATCAGGGGATTTATTGTGGAACCCTAGTTCAGATCAGTCCTGGCAAAAAAGCATACAAAGCCAGTATTCAAAAAGAAACAAACCAACACTTTCCATATCTCATGGGGTCCCCCAGGGTTCAGTTCTGGGTCCAACACTGTTTTCCATTTACATGCATCTTCTTCCTCAGTCTGCTGTTTTTGTACGGCCCCGCATCTACGTGATGTGCATTTAACTTTTTCCCATTTTCCACTTTTGGAAACATTATCCGTAAATATAACGTCCATTTTCATTGTTAAGCTAATGACTCACAACTTTATGTCCCGATGACCAGTCAAATAAAGGTACTGTCCTTCAGTGACTCTGAATCTGAATCTGAAGTAACTGTCATTGTTTCCCCAGAAAAGAGAAATCAAAAAATTACACAGCCCAGTGAATTAGAAGGCCAGAAGCCTTGGTGTTGTTTTCAACCAGGACTTTAGTTTTGAGCGCCAGGTGAAGAAGGTTGTCCAGTCCTGTTTTTATCAGCTCAGATATATATCAAAGGTCAAATCACTCATGTCAGCCGTAGATCTGGAGAAAGTCATTCAAGCTTTTATTTCCTTCCACTCGGACTGAAACTCACTTCACAGCTGTCTCAGTCAAAAATCAATCCACTGCCTTCAAACAGTTCAAAACTCAGCATCCCGGCTTTGAACAAGAAACAATAAATGTGCTCACATCACCCCAATTTTAGCGTCCTCTCCCATGGCTGCCTGCTGATTTTAGGATTGATTTTAAGTATGACTACTCCCTATCTTCCTGAGCTTTTATCACCCTATGAACCATGACGCAGTCTGAGCTCCTCTGGTAGGTGCTGGTTGTTCCAAGGTCCAGTTTGAAACTAAAGGGGGGGCAGGGCTTTTACTGTCTGAGCCCCCAGACTTTGGAACAGCCTGCCAGAGAAGATCAGACTTGCAGAGTCCGAACCTCGTTTTATTTCTCTACTCAACACAAAGGACAGTCTTTTACAAGAAGGAATTTTTTCCTTTAATTCCATTTATCTGTTTGCCGTTATTGCTTGCTAACCTCTTTTATCCCCTTTTCAGACTGCTTTTTTCCATAACTAAGCTCAGCCGTCTTCAGGACATTCATATTGATTCCACAGCCGGGTAATATTGGTGTCTCAGTCTGTGGGTTCACATTGCGTTTCGGTGTTGCGGAAGCTCCCTATACACACAAACAGATAGACATGCACGCACGCACACGCAGCGCTGCGCTCCCCCGCTGGCTGGCTCATACCGTCGCGCCTCTGTAACACCTCTGATACTACCTGATACTAAGACAGTACAGAGGGGGGGTTACTTCGTCCCCCCAAATCACCTCTGCGACATTCAGAATGAAACCATCACAGGGACGTAATGTGGGGCGTCACAGGGGCGTAAATACCGCGGCTTGAAACAGCCGTCTGAATAAGGCTTCATTATTATCATCATCAGATGATATGATACTAAAGACAGGCTCACCGAGGAGCTGGGAGATGAAGACCTCTGACCTCTGGATGTCACTAGAAGAGTATCGAATCCTAACGATGGCTTCCCTGAAAGCACAAACACAAAAAGTTAAACATGATCTCTCACTTATTATGAAAGATGAAACAGGGACAGAGCGACTCACGTTCCCTGGTGCCGGATGACAGCAGTTCAGCGAGGCAGCTCGTGGGTGCGGGTGCAGTGGACAGGGGGCTGGACGGAGCCGTTGGGGGACCAGCTGTCCTCGCTCCTCCCGTCTTCTGCTTGTGCTTCCCTCTGACCCCTGAAACAGCCACCTGCTCGGGGACGGAGAAGCAGTGGGCTGGGGCGTGGACCGGTTCGGACACAGCAGCGAGGTAACTGAGAGTGTGGAAGGGGGCCTGGGTGTATGAGTCCCCTGTGTGAGGGTAGCCATGAGCCCCCACTGTGGAGGCAGTGTGGGTGATGACAGTGGGTGTCAGGCTGCTGGTTGAGAAGTAACCAAACTTGTGGCATGGCACTGGGTACAGAAAGGGAACACTAGTAGCAGCAGTCTGCTCCATGCTGCTGGTAAACGCTATGGAAACAGGCGGATCAGGGTATGACTGATGTCCGTAAGGCACTGTGCCGGTTACGATGCTGGATGAGTGGTATCCACTGCAATCGTGGCCCGGCCTGCTCTGGTCTGACTGGGTGCTGGATGAGGAGGGCTGAGGTAAAGGGTCAGACAACAGATTGGGCTGAAAAATTCAGATTCAGCGGTCCTTAATGGTTATAAACCGGGGCACTATAAGCTGCATATGAAATACTACTGCAGAAAAAAAGCAGTAAGGCCGGAGGAGACAGTACCTGAGCCAGCTGAGTGTCGATGAGTAGCTGAGGAGTTGCTACCACGGGGGAGGGAACGGGAGCGAACGCTGTGCTGGATGAGCTCTCAAAATAACCACAGTCAGCGAAAGCAGTCTGCTCAGTGGGCTGTCCCCTGAAGTTCATAAAGATATCTGAGAAACAACAAACACTGTTGATTAGAGGGTAAATAAGGCATAAAATTATTGAAATAATTGAAAAATTTTAATAAAATACAGCTAGATTTGGGTAGAATAACTAGAAAACTGTCAAAGCCACTTCCCAAATCTCCCAAAACAAGAGAGTTGAGAGTTGTGAGTAAAAGCCTCGTCTTTTTTTAGCTAGCTCACTAGCTCGCTTTGGGCTAGTTGTCAGCTCGTGGGCTATGATTGCAATGGTCGAGGGTTCGCAGAAAGGCATGTATTCCAATCATTAGGTGTGAAATGATTTGATGGAGAATTACAGCTAACAAACACAAGTTTTTTTTTTCTTTATCAGATTTTTTTTACACCTGACTTCTGTCAGGATGCAGGGACATTATAAACCAATATTGCCACCAGTCCACATTCTAAACATTGTAGAGAGCTGTCTCCCCTCGCCCCCTCCTCTCTTGACTCGATGCTCACACAGGTCACCATGTGGTGAACACTGAAGCTTCAGTGTTTATCCAGCTTTGCATCAGTCTGTAAACCTTTCTGTGTTCTAACCTCTCTCCATTTTTCAAAAGCATCTCCAATATTGATCCTAGTTTGAGCACGTTTCTGCTCGTGGAGCTTATTAGAAACATGCAGAGGCTTTTTAGGTCGGGTACAATCACTTCTATCTGAACCACTTCTCTTGCCTGCTTCCATCACTGCAACACCTGTTGACCTGATAACTGCTCTCATATCTGTCAAACCGAGGGGCATCCAAAACGGCCGTGTGGGGGTGCCTTAAAACCGCCTACCTCCTCTGGTCCAAACAAATCCAGAGCATTCAGGAGCAGAATCTAAAGTTAGAAGGAGGACATACTGGCTGCTGCATTGTTGTCAGAGAAGCCAGCACTTCAACATAGCATGTTTCCTTAATGTCTGATCATATAGTAAGGTCACTTTATCATTTCACTCACTACACATCTTACAGATTGCTCCTTTAAGAAATCCTGCAAGGGCTAACTCAAACTGTCCCTATGTGAGTCCAGCTGGGAGAATGGATTTGTCTCCAAGAAGACAAAGAGAAAAGGTTTATTCAACCACTCCTTGATTGTAGGACTATTATACTATTTGTAAAGAGTTCAGGTACAGTATTGTAAGTACTATTCAATCTGTCTACCACCTGTTAGCACTCATACTTTTGGGTCTCTGAAGCTGTAAATGGATGAAACACCTAAATTGTAGCAGATCTTTATTTGTGTAAGAGCCAACCATATGTTGTCAACAACTGTTTGTTAGACAAAGAGTCTACATCTGTTACGTATACGAATCAGTGTCATGTCATCTTTATTGTTTTATAGTGTATGTACCCAAATAGAAAGGAATTTGTGGGTTGCAACTTCTTACAGAATATAAGCAGCACTGTGAACACTGTTAATTTGTAAGCATGCATGTTTGGTGAAGTTATCTGACCTCGGCCGATTAAATGGAGTTATAATCTACAGTCTGTTTCAAGATTTCTTCATTGGATTTATACAGCAGAAACAACCCCCACCTAACAAGTATGAATCTGAAGAATACCAAGTTCAGTTGTATGCTTAAGTCAATGACATTTCAACATCATGTCTGTTATAGATAAAGATCTGTTATTTATGATAATGGTAATCCAGTTTGGTATAAAACAAAGCACAGAGCGTCAATTGCGTCAGAATTAACATTTTAAAAAAAACCTACCATACTGTTTGGGTGTTTCTCTTCTTGGTAAGGAGAAACTTCTGACATAACATGATCTGTATTTCCATTTAAAAGATTCACAGAACAAACTGTATATATTACACTCACAGCAATGTCACTCTGACAGACTCTCTCTCTCTCTCTCTCTCTCTCTATCTCTCTCTCTAGCGCGTTCTCTGGACCTTGTGACCAAGAGAGAGACAGACAGCTGATCCCTAAGGACGCTGTGAAAGCAAACAGCCTCCCTCACACACACACACACACACACACACACACACACACACACACACACACACACACACACACACACACACACACACACATTTGCTTCACTGAAACTGACACAAAGGCCAAAACAAAACATCCATTGTGCCTCTGAGCAAGGACCTGAACTCCAACCTGCTTCCTCCCTCCTATCTGCAGCTCCTCAGCTCCACCTACTGCTTCTTTGACTCTGAAAAGGAAGGCAGCCCTGGAAGGCTAGTACCCCCTGCCTCTCATCCTATACGGACCGTATTATTATTATCAACTATTTGTGTCCTGTGCTCCTGTGAGGGACTTTTAGTTTGTCTCAATTTTGTCTCACAAAGTGGTAGCAATAAGCTCTTGTTGATGTACTGCCATTCTATGACAGCATGTGCAGATCCCACTGCCAGACAGACAGACAGACAGACAGACAGACAGACAGACAGACAGACAGACAGACAGACAGACAGACAGACAGACAGACAGACAGATATAAACTAGTTAAGAGTACCTGGTATGTCCATGAAATCCTCCAGGTTGGGCTGCAGTGGAGTCAGGCCTGGCTGGATTATATCAGCATTGCTTGTGTATGCTGAGGAGGAAAAGAAAGTGATATCAGATATATGAGAGAGAGAGAGAGAGAGAGAGAGAGAGAGAGAGAGAGATTTGTGTCTGAGTGCATCCGTCAATATGTCCTTTATTGAGTGTGGTTTTCTGAAAGGTCATCAATTCATCATGGGGAGTTTTCTTCTTCATTTGCTCATCATCGTGACTTATACTCGCAGTAACTGTGTCAGTGGCAAAAAATCTGGTAGTCCCTGACTTTAAGTTTTCTTTAACAGAACTGAACTGGCTCAACATTTAAGGGAACGTCCTTTCTGGATTTCTTTGCTAGCATTAGATAAGAAGATCAGTATCACTCCTACACTCACTAAGAAGGCTTACTTAAAGTCAGGGTTGGTAATTTCCTCCATATACACTTTTTCAGATTTTGGTTGAAGTTGTCTTTAGGTCCTGACAGATATTAATAACTCATGTTCTCTGGAAAAGGAACAAAGAAAATCTGTCCTCTGTATCAGTTTGTAAGTCTGTAAAAAACGTTGACCAATGTCTGCCTCCCTGTCTTCCTGCTCGTTCTCTACCACTTGCGTGCACGAGCCCACACTCAAAGCGTATCACCGATGATGGAGTTTATACTGTGAGTTTACTTACCGCTGAATGAGCGTGAGGGGCGTGGCTTTAGAGGGAGCACAGAGGGAATGCTACTTTCAAAATCATGCTAGTTTTTGAAAAATGACCAACCCTGCATTAGACAACTAAAGCACATAGTAATGACTTTTACTACTCCTTATTCAAAATGATCGACAGAAAATAAAATTGAGATATTTACAAAATTCATGTCAGATTTCAAAAATCTGGTGGGGCACATGCTCCTGATATTTCAGGGGTGCTGAAATGAAATGTAGGCGGGCTTCTAAAATGACCTTTATGTCACTTCTACGATAACGTTCAGCCCTAACTCAGGGTCTCATTAAGCCACAATAGAAACCAGAACTCTCTCTGATGTACATCTCCTTTGATAAATCTTCTTTTCTGCTAAATGATATGTATGAATGAATTAAGTTGCCGAAAGCAGAAAACCTGCAATCTGAAAATATTCATTTGAATTTCTTCAGAAATGGTTCGTTACAAAATGTTAGCAGAGTTCACTAAGATGTCTCTATCACTTTAAAAAATAATTATGAGTGTAAAACTAAATGATGGCTCTCCGCTCTGTTGAGGATGGCACAGTGGGATTGGAAAAAGTCTCTCCACCAATCCCAACACTAGCACTGACTCTTCTTTATTTAAAACACAGTCAAACATTTTGATGCTGCATTCGAGTCTCAGCTCAAAGTCCCTGAAAAGTCAGAGTGCTGACTACTCACTGTTGTGTCGGTCGCTGGCCCAGGGACACGGCTTCTGCGTCATGGTGAACAGGGTGTCGGAGATGTCGGACAGAAGGCAGTCCAGGTCAAACATGTGGGCCTCCACGGGTGCGGCCTGGGGCTCCTGATATGACCACTTCTCCAGCTTGGCCTGACAGATTTGACCCTGGAGGACATCAGCCGAGAGTTTTGAAATACTTCAAAACAAAAAAACTCTTCAAATCAACTTTCAGTGACAAAGTGGATCTCTGACTGAGCCATCAGAGGGCTCCCTAAAAGCAGGACTGAAAACAGAAGAATTCATTGACTTTGGTTCTCCTTCTCTGACAGGATGAAAAGAAGTACGACAGTGCCAGCTCACTATAACACCTTTTACATCTACCAAAGACAAACTACACAAACAGACAGAATGAAAGCTGCTGCTTCTGATCACATTCAAACACAGCCACAAATATTCATTTTCCTCAACTTGTTCTTCCAGTAAAAACAAAACTTACAGCTACGAGGCCTCAAGACTTGTGTCTGTGATGTTTGGCTTCCCCCTGATCTTCTCGTCTTTACCCTTCTCTTCTAAGTCTAACACCATATTTATAGGGAAGCCCGGAGTGAGCCCGGAAACTGTGTCGATTACGTCCAAGCGCACGACGACATCCCTCCTCATAATTCATTCATTTTACTTCTCCATTCATTTTATTTGAAGGAGAGGGAGAGTGCAAAAGTCGAAATGAGGTGAGATTGTTTTGTGAATATGCGTGTGTGTGTGTGTGTGTGTGTGTGTGTGTGTGTGTGTGTGTGTGTGTGGGCACAGTCACTGATGACTGATGCAAAATGCAGGTTTGACACATTGTTCAGAAACACTAGCCCCTTACAGGTTGATCATTATGTCTCTTTTGTTCGTTTCTTTATTTTCAAGTCTCACCGTTTCACAAAGAGCAGCAGCCTTTTGTCCCCGACCTAATTCTGTCAGTCACGCTCACGTGCGGGCAAAAAATGAGGCTCCGGCAAACACAGACGGCTGCTGCCTCTGTGTCAGTGGCGAGAACAATATATACCTTCTTTTCAATTTGTCCCTTCCGCTTGGGATGATTTACATTTTTAGGGGGGTTCCCTACAACTGTAGGACGTATATAACATGACTTTATGTTCATGGAAAAAAGATGATGGGAGATGACTTGAGATGACTTGGAGGTTTGCAGAATCTGTAAGGCAGAGAAGAGGTAAGGACGCACGCACGCGCGCACGCACACACACACACACACACACACACACACACGCACGCAGAGAGTCATTGCTGTTTTATCTCATTTGGGGAACAGTAAGGTTCTTCTTCTTCTGACTTCTTTCTGTTTTGTAAATTCCTCTGGACTGGTTTTCATGGTGGAAATAATGAATGGGTTTAAGCTGTGTTGCACTGGGTTGTCCGATTGTTCTTGAACGCACCATCACTGAGGTGTGCACAGAGCGGGTGCTGTGTCTACCTTTAAATGACGTGACAAGACTCAGGTGAAGCCGGCAGCTGAGAGAGGACCCGAATGGACGCCGACTTGGAAGCTAGACAGCTGACCCACCACACCCATGAACATGAATGAAAGCAGCCTTTTATCTTGTTTCGAGATCCAAAACCGCCCTGCCCCTCACTCCTCCCCTCAAGATCCACAAACTCTTAGCTTTGTGTATCTAATAAATAAACCACTCAAGCTGATTTCTCCACAAATAAAACAATTCCTGCAGAAACAGTACAGTTAAAAACGTATTAAGAAAGCCGCCTGTCACAGCAAGGCAATCCCCCGCTACTCTCCAAAACCACCCTCTTGAGGACGCCATCTCCTGGAGGTTTAAAGTACAACAGGTCACACCTCCCTTTTAAAGGCCTTTTCATTGTTTTAAAGAGAGTGCCACTGAGTTATTCCTGTTTTGTTTTTTTGCTATGACTGCTTCCATCTCTTTCCAAAGAGCAGCTCACACCTACACTTCTTTGAGTCCATGCAGCTCTCCTCCTTTGCACAGATTTTCAAGATCCCCAAATGTCACCCGGAGCTCCAGAAAAACTGACCCTGGACCAATAATCATGACAAACTTTTCACAACAGCCAAACACAAACCATTCACTGACGTCATGTTGACTACGTCCACTTTTTATACACAGTCAAGTGACTTTTGTCAAACAGAAAAAAACATTGCGTGAATTGAAATCCATCCACCAGTTGGACAGATAGACACTGGGGACACGAGTTGAAAATGAGCAATAGCTATATACTCTTTATGCAGCACATCAGTTTCATGCTTTGTATTGAAATTATGTTAAACTGCATTGTCCCTATTAAAATGAATAAATTCAAATTCATACTTCCATCCAGCATCCAGAAGCAGCTTACAAAAACTTTTCTTATGAACCGAGACATGTCTCAGAGGATAATAGGAGCTGTGTTTGCTCCCCGCCTTCAAAAAAAGAGCCACCAACATCAGCTCGAGACGCAGTCTGTTGGTCCCCCTACCGTCTCAGAAGAGGTACCGCACCATTAAAACCCGGACTAACAGGCTGAGGAACTGCTTCTTTCCCCGAGCTGTAGCCTTCATCTCCACCCTGAAAACACCCTCACAGCTCAGAGGACTGTTTCTAAATGATGGAGCACTACTGCACTTTAAACTCACTGCAATAAGGTCACTCACACTGCAGTTATGATTGTCAGCATCAAAATCGGCAGGGGGAAAGGAGTTTTTTTAATCAATTTACTAATTTATTTTGTCTTTTGTCTTTTCTTTTTTATTAATCCCCTCTTAAATTTGTTTTTTTATTCTTTCACCTACCGGTTAGGCACACACACACACACACACACACACACACACACACACACACACACACACACACACACACACACACACACACACACACACACTCTCTCACACACACTCTCTCACATACACTCTCACACACACACCCTCAACATACAATGTTACAAGATGTAATTAGTTCGCTGCTCCCTTTACTGGTAACAAATTACAAAAAGACCTGAAACTTAACGAGCCTCTCTGATTGGACGCTTTTGAGAGGAAGTTAATTGAGTTGGAGGCGGACACATCTGGCTGCAGATGTTCTCCCTGATTTGTTTGTGGATGATTTTGGCAAACATTTGCGGCTCAGATTTTATTATCTGTGTCTTTTAATGTCTAAAGATGTATTTTTGTATTTGTGTGTTTGGCTGCTCGTTGTTTGTGTGACACTCTGTTGTTCTAAAGTGTTCACACATGTTGTCACGTCTCCCACATACAGTAGTATCTCTCTCTTAGGTCAGGTCCCTCACCCGCACTGTTCTACATCACTCAATAAAGAAAATCATTAAATCAATAAATAAAAAAGATAAAAAGTGGCCCCCCTTCTTTGCACGAATAGGATTGTTAATGTGTTTATATGACTGAAGCTTCATTTTTAATAGAAAATAAAAGTCAGATTGATTCTTTAAGAATTCAAAAACTGTCATTAAGTGTCTGACATCAACATCACAGAAGTAATGCGGTTTCACTGAGGAGCTTTTTCCCCCAGCCACAGACGTAATCTGTAACCTGTCAGACGAGATAACGTAGAGACATAGAGACCTGGTTTAGTGACCTTTGACCTGTTCACTCTGTGCTGATATGACCTGTTTGAAGAGCTGCACATTGCACGATCATATTCCTCAGCACTGGCTTTGCTTTTTGGTTCTGATTTTTACATTATCTTGCAGTAAGTAAAGCGTCCTTAGGTTCCTTAAAGGATGCTTAAAACATTTTAGTTATCATCATTATTGTGTTAAAATCTTGGCTTCCAGTGACAGCAAAACTGAGAGCGATGTTGCACAGTTGACTGCCGGACTGATGATGACACAGTGGCACAGTTGGCTGTGGCATGCAGGTCACATGTCATGTTCTCCCATGAATACTGTCATGTATGAGGAGCTTCTCCAGGGTCCCTCCCTCTCTTTACATTGTTCCTGATCCTGTTTGTTTCTGCCTCAGTGACGTCACTGTCAAAACTCTTTAGCCCCTCCGCTGCTCAGATTTCACACAGCGCTGTCTGAAGTAGGTCAGATTTGATTAAATGACATTAAATTCTGCAGCTTTTTCATTTCCACTGATGATAAAGAAGCCTGGAGGAAGGCAGAGGTATTGTTGCTGCTGGCAATCAATACGTGTCAATTGCTGACAAATGGCGAGCCATGACGCAAGTTGTTTTGCACGTTTCTGTTTTGTTTTTTTCTCCACCCCCGCCAGCATCTGTTTTCCCCCTCTAGTTAACTAAGCCACGTGCTAAAAATAGTGGCTTGGGTGACTTTGTTGATCATATGTTGAACCACATTGTAAAGTACACAAAGCCAGAAGGTCACACACAAACACTCTCTGAAGCCGGGGTCATTGGCCAACTTCTGTTCTCAGCGGTCAAAAATCAATTCTGACCACAATTTAGTTTTTATCTAAAAGTAAAAGCAAGAAAATAAAACTAAGGCAAGTCTTTTCACATACCTCTTGTAGCATTGAGAGAATATCATCCTTCTTTTTTTGGAGCTGCGGAAGAAAAGAAGACAAAATGCGTGAAGTTTTAGAGAGTCACTTCAGTTCAGTGGATGCTAACATTCCTTTATTAGCATTAAACAGCTAAGAAGGGTTCTCGTTATTTTACACAAGTACATAACTGTATATCTAAAGTTTGGCATAATGAAGGTGCATATAACCATAAAAGTTGCAGAAATCATCACAAGAGGGAAAAACATGTATGCAGAAAATTTTATGACATTCTGTAATACACTTGTTAATAAATCAATCCATGCATCCATCTATCTATACCGCTTTTTCCCTTTCAGGGTCACAGGGGGCTGGAGCCAATCCCAGCTGTCATTGGGCGAGAGGCTGGGTTACACCCTGGTCTGATCGCCAGCCAATCACAGGACTGACATGTTGAGAGAGACAACCAGCCACACTCACGTTCACACCTACAGGCAGTTTAGAGTCAGCAGTTAACCTAAGCAGCATGTCTTTGGACTGTGGGAGAGAGCCGGAGTACCCGGAGAGAACCCACACATGCACGAGGAGAACATGTAAACTCCACACAGAGAGGATCCTGTCAGACAGGGATTCAAACCAGGAACCTCCTCACTGTGAGGCAACAGCGCTAACCATCGTGCAGCCCTTCGTTCATAAAGGTTACTACAGAATAACTTGTAAGTGCATGTAATGGTGGACACTAGAGGAAGACTTTGACAGGAAGACTCGTGGCTTTAGCATCAGGGGAACAGTGAACATCTATTCAAAAGTGGATTCTGATTAATGTTGTAGAGTTGGAGATTTTTGAGAAGCTAAGTTAAAGAGACTTTGACATGCTGGTGCGAGAGAATTTGTCCTCTGGGGACCTTGAAATATGTGGGTTCATGTCCGATCTCTGCCCTTTGCTGCATGTCATCCCTCCTGTCTCTCTTCAGCTGTCCTATTCAATATATAGAAAATATCCCCTCCCAAAAAAGCAAAAAATAATAATAGTATTATTCACATATGCTTCACTCACTTCCTACAAATGACAACCTGCTCGTGGCTCTAGAAAAGTATGATTCATCCTCTGGGGACCACAAATGTCTCTACAACTACTAATCTCAAATGAACCAATAGATGAGGATGTATATCAGTGTGTACCAGTCAACAGTGTGCTTGTAAATGATGAGTGCTCACCCTCTTCTTGTAGTAAATCCTCCACTTGTGATACTCCTTGATCACCACCTCGATCCTTCGCTTCCAGTAGCTGCCCTCTAATACGATTGCCTGTTGACATGATGCAGAAATGCACGATATGAAATCAGGAATCAGGAACAGAGAACACAAAAAAGCGAAAGTTCAAGAAGCAATATGCAACTCTGACCCTAGTGTTTAAAATGTGTACTGCAGTCTAAATTCTAAACATTGCAGAGCGCTGCCTCCCCCGCCCCCTCCTCTCTAGAGTCGATGCTCACACAGGTCAACATGTGGTGAACACTGAAGCTTCAGTGTTTATCCAGCTCTGCATCAGTCTGTAAACCTTTCTGTGTTCTAACCTCTCTCCATTTTTCAAAATCATCTCCAATATTGATCCTAGTTTGAGCACGTTTCTGCTCGTGGAGCTTATTAGAAACATGCAGAGGCTTTTTAGGTCGGGTACAATCACTTCTATCTGAACCACTTCTCTTGCCCGCTTCCATCACTGCAACATCTGTTGGTTTGACCTGATAACTGCTCTCATATCTGGCAAACCGAGGGGCGTCCAAAACGGCCGTGTGGGGGTGTCTTAAAACCGATTACCTTCTCTGGTCCAAACAAATCCAGATTCAGGACCAGAATCTAAAGTTAGAAGGAGGACATACTGGCTGCTGCATTGTTGTCAGAGAAGCCAGCACTTCAACATAGCATGTTTCCTTAATGATCATATAGTAAGGTCACTTTTTCAAATAACTGCCAAATGAGATTGGGAAAATGTGTAGCTAAAGAGCAGCCCAGACTGTTAAAATCAAAATTATATCCTCCAATAACTCTTATCACTCACTTCAGGTTTCCGATGAGCGTCTGCGTCCGAGCCCTCGAGGGGCGTGACAAACCCGCACACCGGGATCTTCCTCTTCTCCACATCTAAACACAGCAGATAGAAAACAGATAAATCAGAGGGGATTCTGAACTGGGTATATCCTATGGAGACTGAATAATAAGTGGGTATACTCCATATATACCTGAGTACACCCTGCATCACACCACTGGTAAAGCAACCCAGGAACTGCAACAAACTTATTTTTCAGTAGCTCTAATAGCCGCTTGGAGCTATAGGCCCAGGAGGTGAGGCTAACGCTTATTTAGAGACAGGACAGTGGACAGAGTCAGAAATCAGAGACAGAGAGAGTGGGGGTCGACGTTCGGGAAAGGAACCACAAGTCAGATTCAAACCCAGGCCGTCTACATGTCGTTCCCCACTCGCTCTCTCTCTCTGATTTCTGATTCTACCTACTGTCCTGTCTCTAAATAAAGGCATATGAATCCCAATTCCCAGCTACACAAAGACATGTGGGCAGAGCAAGTAGGCTTCAAAATAATCAGAGCTATGCAGTGCCTATATGGTGCCCAGCCACCAAACAAGCATCATATTGTAGTTCCAACTTTGACCCTACCCTTTTCCTTTTCTCTTGTGTTTTCCCACACCAATTCAATTAAGTGTCAGCCGTCAACAAGTCTTAAAATACTTTTGCAACTTTTTCATATCACTGATTTCAACTTCAACACGAGGTATTGTTGTTAGCTTAAAGGTCACATATTACACAAAATACACTTCACCATGTTTTTCTAACACTAATATGTGTCTCTAGTCTGTCTACAAACCCCCCAATGATGAGAAAAGTCCATCCTCTCCGTCTTTTGCCTGCTCCACTTTTCAGAAAATGTGTGCTCAAACAGGCCGTTTGGAGATTTTCCCTTCATGACATCACAAAGGGCAGTAACCCCTCCCCCAGGTGGGTGACACTCCCACAGCTAGGTGTTTGTTCTGCCCTGAGTCTGCCTTCTCAACGTAAACAATAGGACATGGAGCAAGAAAGCCCGAGTCCACTCAAGCCCTTCCAGAGAGGGGGCGTGGTCAGACACAGCTCATTTACATTTAAAGGTACAGACACAGAAACAGTCTGTTCTGAGCAGGGCTGAAATAGAGGGTTAGAGGGTTTATAGGAATGATCAAATACAGGATCAGAGTGGAAGAAACTTCACAGACATGTTTTGAGGAGCTCTGAGTTTATTTACACTGAAGAGGAGGCGAATATGTGACCTTCAAGCCCACTCAGAATGCAGCATTCAGACTGAAATATCCTCTGATGATGTTTCCTTTAGTTTACTGTATATTTAAATTATGTGAAGTTGAGTCTTTTAGTTTAGTTTAATCGTTTATTTGAATCAGGGAGAGTGTACAAAAAAACCAAAACATTAGTCTCAGAAGAGAAGAGATGCTTTGTACCAGATTTAGCTAGCTAGCTAATTTCCATTTGTTGTCCCTGGGCAGATGATGGCAACAGCAAAATACAAATCAACCAGTCACACACACACACACACACACACACATTTCATAAGAGAGAAGAAAGACAATTTACAGATATTAAAACATTATGTACAAGTTTCCCTGAGAGATCTAACAGGTTGTCGAGATGACACATTAATGCTGACAAGACTGGTTCCTTAAAATCAAAGTGCAGAAGTGGGTGAAAGTGCAGAAGTTTGTGCAAAGTTTAAGACTAGTTGGAAGACTGTTCCATTCTTTCACGGCTTTAAAAGAAAAAACAGATTGTGCTAAAGCGGAGCCACGTTTTAGAGAATTCCTTTTGCGTTTGGGAGTAATGTCCTTCATTTTGAGAGAGAATAAGTTGAAGAGATGTGGATGTTACAGGTGCAGCACAGAGAGAAAGTGAGAGGAGTGTTTGGACTCACACTGGATGAACCAGGCTCTCCAGATGGCGTTGTTCAGACGGATCTTATCCCTCCACAGCAACCGTAGACCCTTAAAAGACTTCCACTTAGGAGAGACGATCTTACCGCTGCAAAAGCAAAAACAAACTCAGTCATATTTATCAAATTCTAAGCATGAGGAATTCTTTATTGAAAATGGAAAATGCATGATGTAGTGCTTCATGTCAGACATGCAGAAATGACTTGTTTGTCTTCAGAAGAAAATAGACTCAGTGGAAAACAAATTAGAAGCTTCACTTCCTCAGCCCTGTTAAAATCTACACTGCATGATTTTGACTAATAGTGCCCCATCAGTTCATTCACCAGCGCCACACCGCCGGGCTGTTTGCACTCTTTGCAGTGTCGCTCAGCCGGCTGAGTGCAGAGAAGAAGCCTCCTAATGAGAGGTGCTCCGAGAGTTGCTAGGAAGCCAGAGGGTTCTTTTTTCATCCCGCTTTTAATGGAGTGACATCGCTGCATGTAACACTTTCCATAACAGGCAGCTTATTACAAAAAAAAAAACATGTCAGAGAAGGAACCAATCAGCACGAGTGATTGATGATAAGTCCTGCAGCTGAGCAGCAGTTTGCAGAAACAGCCTACCTGCTGCACATAATGCTGAAAATAAAGCACAAAGATGCATTTAAATACAATTTTAAAAATGTGATTTGCGGGATTTGTTCTTGTTTTTGTGCACTTTCACATTTTGGATCATTGTGTACTTTGATACTTTGGCATTTTGTCCCTGAAACTTGAGTGGCATTTAAGCCTTTCGATCAAAATACAATTTAATTTCAAAAAGAGCCATACAGAGTTGATATTCCTTTAGTCGGTCGGCTGTGGCTCAGTGGTAAAGTCTCTCAGCTGAAAGGTCGGGCCTTCGATCCTCGCTTCTGCATCCACATGTCCGATGTTTCCTTAGGGAAGACACTTTACCCCAAGTTGCTCCCGCTGCTTCGTCTGCGGCGTATATAAATGTGTTTGAATGAGATTCGTTTCTTCTGATGGACTTTTAACACAGCAGCCTCTACCATCAGTGTGTGAATGTGTAGGTGTGACCTGCTGGGTAAAAACGCTTTGAGTCGTCAGAAGACTAGAAAAGAACTAAACAAGCTGAAGCATATTTACCATTTAATTGTTCATACCTAAATGTTCAAACCTGTCATAAAAATGTAAATGTTGTGTTGGTAACAATGCCTGGCTCTGGCTCACACTCACTGGGTGGAGATGTGTCTTTAGGGCCAACGGTTGATAGCAACTGTGACAAAAACATTGATAGTTTCTTTAAGGGGAAAGCGATCCTGGAAGAGCATCTCTGCTGCTTCGTCTGAGCTGCTTCGTCTGTCATGGAGCGTCTGGTCAAAACTTAACGTGTCCTTGAAAAACAATAAACTGCCAGATCTGATGTATTACTTTTCTGATGTAAAATGCACACCTAGAATGGTGTGAAGTCAAAGTAATGTGCTGACTCTACAGAAAAAAAAACAAGACAGGGGCATAATTTCAGGCTCCTCTCTCGGTTACATTATAATCTCTTCAGTGCTGCCAACTAGAATCAAAGTCCAGCTTTCAGTGAAGACTTTCCAAGCTGTTGCGAAAGAGACTGCAAAATCACTCTTCTGACACAACTACAAACATTACAAAACAATGTTAAGCATCTGTTTAAAGTGAAGGGGTTTGTGCAAGGTAAAGGTAGGCCTATAGTTCATAAAACATGAGAATGATGGACTTCAGAGGAGAACTCTGCAGGACTGTATTCATGCAGGTTCTTTATGTTGTCATAGGCTTATCTTTTGTCTTTTAAACATAGTTCTTATCTTAAACATCGACTATAAAAGTAATTCTAATCTCTCATATCTCCCTTTATCATGACTCATGAAGGCTAAGGAGCCTCATGTGTTTGCTGTTCCCTGTAAATGAAGAGGAGTCCAGCCTCAGTTGAAATGGATCAAACTGGACATATGTTGTTCAAAGGGCATTTCTGCACTAAGCAGCCAAACACTGACATCGGTTTCCCTCCTGTCCCCGAGTAGCCTACTGTGTGAGAGTGACCCACCTGTAGGCCAGGGACATGCAGTCAAACAGACGGGTCAGCGTGGGGTCGATGCTGAGGCTCGCGGCGCTGAGCGGCCCGTACCGGTACGTCTGACACCACGTCCTGTTCACCGTGTCAAAGTCATATCTGTGCGAGCCTCCGCTCCTCCTCCTGCGCGCCGTGGAGTCACTGTGGGGCGACGACACCATGAAGTGTCCGCTGTGGATGACCTGAGAGCCGGGGAGGGAGTGCGTGGAGGGGCCGGTACCCTCGACCCGGGCGGGTTCACCTTCCACCTCCGAGTCCGAGTCCGACGAGTCCTGCTGGAGCTGGCTCTGTCCGGACGAACACACTCGCGCTTTGCCCGCCATGCTGCGTTTCCACACCGTGTTGTCGGACAAACTGTGAACTTTCTCTTCGACTGACTCTCCCTCCTCCTCCTCCTCCTCCTCCTCCTCCTGCTTTCTTCAGATACTCCAATATTTCCTCAAACAAGAGACGCGGACTGCAGCGAGGCCCCACACCTGTCAGCAGAGACAACTGTGACCCTGCAAAGCTCTGACACAGTGTGTGTGTGTGTGTGTGTGTGTGTGTGTGTGTGTGTGTGTGTGTGTGTGTGTGTACTGTTTTGTAAGAGCTTAGTACTATCATTATGGCAACATGCTACAGTAGTAAAGTCCTTCTTCCCACCAGAAAGGGGTAATTGTTAATCCACCAATCTCATAATAAAGTTACGATAACTACAACTAATACTGTTTGTTTTTTGTTGTTTTTTTTAACCAGGGGAAACAAACTCGTTGAGATGAATTATTAAACATTAAAAGACACAAAATGACAATTTCAAACAGCAAACATTTGTCAACAAGCTCACAGATACATCATGTTGTAGAACATCTACAACCATGTGTCCTCCACGTACATGTCTGTCTTTCTGTAGGCCTATGCATTCATTTATTTATTTACTGTTATTATTAGAGGTAGTTGTGGTAGTAGCAGCAGTAATAACAGCAGTAATAATTATAAAGTCTTAAACCATCTTTACTAATAGGCTATATACTACAGGGACACAATATCCAATAATCAATTCTCTTTGACTTTAAGCAGGAAGTCATTTACCAGCCAAACTTTCCTCCAATGCTGTATGAAAAGGAGGATTTAACTCAGTGGTTCTCAACTGGT
Source organism: Labrus bergylta (assembly GCF_963930695.1). Lineage (NCBI taxonomy): Eukaryota > Metazoa > Chordata > Actinopteri > Labriformes > Labridae > Labrus > Labrus bergylta. The sequence continues at coordinate 23,097,061 of NC_089208.1, read as the reverse complement.
GGCTCGTGGAGCTGTGTTCAGTGGGTAGTGATTGTGTGCCTTGGGGGGAAAAAAAGTGTCTAGAAGTCTATGAAGCAGTTTGAAGAGGACATATTATCCCCCTTCTCCACCTTTTCAAACAGTCCCCTGTGGTCTAAATGAAACATCTGTGCTGTGCTTTGGTCAAAATATAACATGAATCAAGTACCAGAGGAGGTTTGTGACCCTGTATAAACCAGCTCTCTCAGAACGCTCCGTTTTGGTGTGTGTGTCTCTTTAAATGCAATGAGCCACCCTGAGTTTTCCCCGTAGACATCAATCCTCTGTAGTGAGAATAAAAATGGTGGACCTGTGAAAAAGTTTTGTTCTAGGCTGGGGGTGGAGTCCATGGGTGGAGATACCAGGGGAGGGGATTTTTTTTTACCAGAATCCCACTGTGACATCACAAGCAGAGCTAATTTGAAACAGAGCATTTTTCTCTGTGTTGTAAGACTTATGCAGACCACAAACAAAGGACTGGATGGGTTTATTTCACATTTTGTGGGTCTGTAGACACTCAGGTTACCCAAATATATGTTCAGAAACACTGAAGAAGTGGATTTTTCATAATGTGTCCCCTTTAAATAAAAGCACAACATCACATGTTAATATCAAACTGTTTTATTGGACGTACTGATCTTCCACTCTCTGACACACACACTGCTGTAGGCCACCCAACGTTAGTCTTCAGATATTATCGTCTAACAGAGTCCACATGTACTCCTCAAAGCAGGACCATGAAGCAGCACCGTGGAGCTAGACCGTGGAGCTGGAGCTGGACCCCCCCCCCCCCCCTTTCTATGCTTCAGTGTTCACATACTGACTGGACCATGTTAGATCAATGCCATGAAGACTAACCCTGAGGGACACTTTCATATACCGATGGTTTCTGCATTATTTATGACCTTCATATATTTAATTTAAGTTACAGAAAAATAAACTCACATTTTAACAAAGCGAACACATTCGCAGCCGAGTGTTGGCCAACGCTCGGTGACACTATAGGAAGCGATGGTACGAGTCTTTAGAGTGTCAAAAAATATCAACCAATCAATCATCAGCGCTGCAACATTATCATACTATCACTCCTCCCACTTTGCCAGGAAGAACATTAAAGAACAATGAAATGTAGCTTTTAATCGAACATTAGTTACACTTGACAAATCCTTGGAGGTCTTCCAGGAACTTGATGTACTCCTGATGTTCCACAGCTGTGCTCAGCTCCATCAGTTCGTCAGCGAAGGTGTTGTCGACCCCGCGGTCAGCCAGGAAGTCCATGAGGTGGTCATACAGAGCCTGGAAACAACCCAACAGAAAAAAACAGATCATCAGATATAATGTCTCAGGTTTAAAAAAAGAAGAGGTATCAGCAGCTTCGTTGTGAGTCTGGATGTTTTATTCAGTTTCAGATCTTACCCAGTCCAGAGAGTCTGTGTTGAGTGTGTAGCACGTCTCCTTCCAGTCCGAGTCGCCCTCCGGCTGGAAACTGACCTCGCGGATGGCGAAGATGTCGCTCTCCTCCTCTCCTTCCCCGTGGCTCATCTACAAAACATCAAACATGTGTTGGTATGTGCCTGAAACACTCACACAGCTATTGAAGCTGACGGCAGGAACACTTGATCTGAAGCAGAAATTAAACGATGCTTACCTCGTCTTCGGGGAAATGGCAGTCGAACACCAGGGAGTGTTTCGCAGCCTGTTTCGTTACTTCAACAACAAAGTTAGGTGTTGACACAATTTCTTGCTGTAGGAGACAGAAAAAGATTTGTGTCATGTTCCTTATTTTAATGTAAACAGGCTTAGATCAATAATGTTCTGTTTTTGTCTTCTCATGTTTAATGTACGTCTCTATCCACTACTGCACTACTTCTGCAAGAGGGAATTATTTTGTGTTTTCTGCAGTTAGTTAGAATATTCCCTCTTCCAATAGGTCAGTAAAAACCTCAATGTGTTGTGTCTGGCCTCCTGGCCTCTAAACATCATCAGGAGGCACACACAGATCAGATAACTCTCTGGCTTCTCACAGAACTTTTTCTGGATTCACTGTACTGCCACTTCCAGGTACTGGAGGTCGATCAGAGCCCAGTGTGACGATCCATTAGCTCGGATCAAGATCAGCTCTGCAACAGGATTTTTTTCAAGCGACACCAGCTGATGAAATTACATTTCAGCTGCAGAGCCGCTGTCCACCACCCAGCTTTGGACTGTGGCAGTTTTATAGAATCCAGAAGGTCAAACTTTGATTAAACTGAAATGATTACAACACTTTAAACCAACTAAAGGGTTAAAAATATGCTGAAATAAACACATCAAAATGCAGATTTGAAAAAGTCTGATTTCTAGTATCGTCCCGTCTGTCCAAAACTAGACGAGCAAAAAGCTTTCTTCTTTTGGAATGGTGTTTGGATGAATCACGTTTCAAACTAAGCCAGGATGTCAAGAGAATCTTGATGCATAAAGTCTTTCACTGCACAGCGTCACACAAGCGTCTCTTCTTCTGGGTTGTTACCACAGACTGTAAATATTAATGGAAGCAGCCTGAGTGATGTCACCCTTCTGTTCCTACAGGGGGCGCTGGAGTCCCATAAATGGAGACTCCATCTATCAATGTTTTTTTTTTTAACTGTCTCTATCTGCTTTAGAGGTACTACGGTACAGCGTGCTTGCAGGGCGCTCTTGTCTGCTGCGATGCTAAATGTTTTTTCTAGCGGTTTTTGGGGGACACAATAAAAGTTAAAAATGTTCAAATTTTCAGCTCAAGATGTGGAGTCCCAGTGCTCATAAATGGCACTTCTCAAATCAATTGTTCCCACATTTTTTATTTGACCGCCTGTATGTGTACACAGCCTCACTCCACAGGCGCTCTCAGCTGTTTTTTCTCCTGGATACGGTCAGATGTTGTAGGAGCCCTATATGGTTTTAGAGGATGCATTTTTATTAGGCAGGTTAATAGATGTCTTGTAACTCACCTCCTCTTCCGCCGCCTTCTGCTGTCCCTGGTCTGCCTCTTCCTCAAAGTTAGGCGGGATGCTGTTATTGATGTTGAACGTGACAGCGACTCTGTACGAGAGAATGCAGAGCAAGAGCGTGTTAGCTAACCCCAGAAACATCCAGAAGGATCACATGAAAGAGAGCAAAACTCGTACTTTTCTCCTGCGACGATCCTCGTGAGTTTGGCCTCTGTGCCGTTCATCTCAAGCTCCCATCCTCCGGACATCTTCGGAAGGCTTTTGTTTTTCTGGATCTTTTTCTCCTCTTTGATTTCATCTGACAGGAAATCACCAAATGCTTTGTCCCCTGTAGAAAAGTTAGAAAAAGTTAAGCACTATAAAGTCTAAATGTGAAGAGAGCGTACAACAGAGCTGAATTCCCACATCTCCCCTAACTACCCTACGAAACATCTGACTTAAGCTTTTCATTGTTATTTAGTAATGACCTTGATTTAGTTTACGAATAAAAACATAAATCTGAACTGTTAGTGACATGACGTACAGGCTGCTGCTATTTATTCAACTTTTAATTCACTTCAGTGCAGTAAGCTTTACTGCCCTGAATGCAGAAACATTCAATAACAAAGATTCAAATAATAAATAGTAGTACTCTATCCCAGAGGGCAAAGAGCTGCCACAGTCCACCCAGACCATACACACATTCACAAACTAACATCTGATGGAGTCTGTCAGGTATGTAATTAATAATAATGATTAATAATTCAGTAGTTATTATAATAATATTTAATAATGACATAATAACACAAGTAGTAATCAGATAAATTAGATACATTGAAGATAGTGTCATTAACTTTGTCTAATTTTGATAATAAGAGACTAGTGAATGTTTTATAGTGTGTGTGTGTGTGTGTTCAGGTTCCACTGGTTGTCCTGAGATTCTGACAAACTGAAAAATGTTGCAGCTATAATCTCACAATTATGTAATTTCTCCCAGTATATATGAGGGTTTTTAGTGAGTGTGTGTGTGTGTGTGTGTGTGTGTGTGTGTTCAAACTCAGGGTGCACTTGTGTTATTAGGGTGAAGCATTTAATCAAGAACTACAAAAGGGAGAACATCAAACTATCTGAGCAGTCACTAATAACGGTGACTAATGTGCTGTCTGTATCATTGCACATCAAACATGCCTCTCTCATCTCTTGACATCAGTCTTCAAATGACAGACTATGACAACTATTCACCTATTTCACTGATGAACACAGAACACGTGTGTTTAACTTCGTACAACTTGTAGTTTCCCTCCCCTAACTTTGTGTTTTTATTCATTCTAGTGAAACTGTCAGTACATATGTTTCAAGGTGAAAGCTAGCTGCTTCCAGCAAACATCTAAACCGGATGTCTGACATGTGAAAGACACAACTGACTAGAAACAGAATGGTTCAAAAAGACTTTGTAAATAATGAACGTCAGCGTTTGACACATTTTAACCACACTTGAGGTCCTCTCTGAGCGGCTAATGAGCATTTTCCTCTTAGCATGCAACTTAGCCTCATGCTAATCTAGCTAGCTGGAATGGCTGGCTGGCTAAAGTAAGTAAACGTGAATAATTTCACATTTGTCTTTTAATGTTACCTTCTGTGTGCAGTCCTCCACACCCACACGATAGTGAGGGATGCAGCGCTTTTGAACTGAACAGCTTTGGTCTGTATCCCGAAGACGCTCCGTTGTTATTCAGCATCCACAGAGACCGGGTGAAGGGCCGAGTCGTCGCCGAGCTCGGAGCGCAGAGTGTCGGGCAGCTGAGTGGCAGAGCTCGGGCTGTGGATGTGGTGGCTGAGGAGACACGCACTGCTGCTCCGACCGCACGGACTACTGACTTTAGCATGATTATATAACACTAATAACGCCTCTAATTAAATAAATACGGCTTTAGATAGGCAGTACGTTTAGTTAAGACAGGTGATAACAGCCGGCTAGATCCGTGTTACAGCCCCTTCTGCAAGATTACAGAAAACACGTGTGGAAGGGCACATTGACCTATAGTAACTATGACCTCTGAACCGGAAGTAGTATTTTTACAATGAAAAAATACAGTTTACAAACGCAAAAATATCTCCTCGGTGCCTGAAAATATATGAAGACATCTAGTACAAGACTTTAGCTTATTTTTATGCATTGTTTTCATTTTATTTAGATTTCGCTTCATTCCTGTTTATTTATATATTTAACTGTATTTAATTCTGTTTGTCAGTTTTCTTTAAATTTTAGTTTGAATTGTATGTTTTTTGTTGTTGTATTGCGGTGATTTTCACGTTTGTATTTAAATACCAATACGTTTCTAAATAATATATTTAAAATTAATAAATCAATTGAAATATTTCCGCTATCTTAAGTTGATCTTAAATACGACTAAAGTTATTTCATTCAAATAACAGTTTAATAATAAATAATAATAATTTAAAAAGTGATTTATAAAAACGGATCAAACAGCGTCCCCTAGCTTTTGAAAGAAGTGTTTTCAAAGAAGATTCCAGAAAAGACCCAAGCTAAATATTTTTGCACACCGACTCCCTCCACTGTTAAAACAAAAACTGAATATTTAAAGATTCTGGTCGAGGTTTAAAAACATCTTCTGTAATATAAAAGTAAAAGCCAAAATACCATCACATTGGGCAGTGGTTCCCAAAGTGGGGGTCTGGACCCTCAGGGGTCAAAAGAGGCCTTCCTTTTTGTGTTATGCTTTTGTTACCAGTGTTTGGATAGGGCTATTAATGCCTTTGCGAGGCTGTGCACTAAATTATATGATTTATCCACCTCTAGGGACAGTGTGGGTCCCAAGTCTCTGACACCCTTAAGCTGGGGGTTGCAAGCTGAAATGTTTGGGAACCCCTGACATAGTTAAAGGAGGGAGGGGATGTCTTGTCAACAGGGGGTCAGTGGTTTTTCTGTCATTTCGAGGGCTTCTTTGATTTAAAAAAAAAAAAAAAAAACAGACAGCAGCTGATACAAAATTTAAATCTCACACGCAGGGATTAATGAAGTATGTATAATTAAAGTAAAAAAAAAAGTAAATAGCGTTGCTGTTGTATCAAAACAGGTCTTTGTATTGTTACATTTTTACTAAAGGAAGCTGCTGCACTGTGAATTCCACATCTTGTGACATGAATTCAGTTTCTAGCTGCTGTTGACGTCCTCTATGAGAGATTTAGATAACTTCAGGTGAAGACTTTTTTTTTTATCAGCTCGATGGGTTTCAAATAGGTTGAATCATGAAGAAATTAAGCCATGTGGCCAGGAGAGGGAGCTGTTTGCAGGAAAGAAAAGCAAACCCAGGACCAGTCATTTCTTTCTGTTTTCTATGTGTTTAAGCTTCTTCCAGGTGATTCACTCATCTCCTGAGTGAAATGAGTTTCCAAAGTGAAAAGTCCTTACAAAACAAGCAGTGAAATCATTCTCGATATAACCAAGTTTTAAACTTAAAAGACCTTTCCCCCTGCTGCGTTTTATTCATCGACACTGAACTTAAAGCTGGCTGACAATCCAATGTTGGTCTAATCTCCAATAAAACATTAATATTTCTTTACTTTGTATGAAATGAAAAAGACTCAAAGATCTTTTTTTTAACGCTCTCAGGTCAGATATGTTAAAGCTGCTCGATTAGTCACAGATTAACATTAATGTGTCACAGAGTTAGTCTTTATTGACCATGTGGATTACATTTTTTTTTTTACAATATGAATTTTGTTAAAGACTCTAAAAAATGATATTAAATATACCTCGAATAAATTAATCACAGGTATTTTATCTTCCAAATGTCATGACATGCAGATCTTCACTGGTCTGCTGTTTCTTTAAAGAGTTCTTTATGATTAAAGGTCCCATATTCTCCTCCTCTTCAACCAGTTTAAATAAGTCTCAGAGCTCCTCAAAACATGTGTGTGAAGTTTCTTGTTCTAAATCCACTCTGATCCTGTATTTGATCATGTCTATAAACCCCTCTATTTCAGCCCTGCTCAGAACAGACTGTTTCTGTGTCTGTACCTTTAAATGTAAATGAGCTGTGTCTGACCACGCCCCCTCTCTGGAAGGACTCGTGTGGCTCGGGCTTTCTCGCTCCATGTCCTATTGTTTACGGTGAGAAGGCAGACTCAACGGGCAGAACAAACATCTAGCTGTGGGAGTGTCACCCACCTGGGGGAGGGGTTACTGCCCTTTGTGATGTCATGAAGGGAAAATCTCCAAACGGCCTGTTTGAGCACACATTTTCTGAAAAGTGGAGCAGGAAAAAGACGAAGAGGATGGACTTTTCTTATAATTGGGGGGTTTGTAGATGGACTAGAGACACATATTAGTTTTAGAAACATGGTGAAGTGGATTTTAAAAGATTCAAAGGCTGCAAACACAAAGTCTGAGAATCCTCTGCAGTTAAAAGTTATAAACTGTTTATGTCATTTATTCAGGTTACAGTGAATATTGTACAATCCTGAGTCCAGTGCAAAAAAGACGAGAGGAGCATCCATGGTATTCCTCCACATGGTGATGATTCTATGAGAGACCTGAGAGGTCACGTGGCTAACTCTAATCTCCATGCATTGCATACATTTTCTGTCGGCATACATCGATGGTTAGTCTGTGTAGGAGGGGGGGCTGAGTTACATGTGGTGTCAAAGAGTGGAACCTGGAGAGTAAGGCATGCTACTTCCCCTGATGTGCATGAACAGCGACCTAGTGTTACAATCATGGATGTGAACAAAAGGCATGCAGAGGCTCAAGAGATGAGTGAATCATGTCCCTGTGAGCACGCAAAAAACGCCCCCTTTGGTGATTTTAGTTTTCAAAAGCTGGTTCATGTATTAAGACAAATCTACCGTCTTTGCATTAAAGAGTAACTGAACCCCAGGATCACTGCTGTATACGGGTATTAAGTACCGGTGTTGATTTATCCAGGTCAAGATCTCTTCATTTGACTACGTATTGCAATTTTTCACATTTGGTTAGAAATGTGCAGAGACTGCCCTCTACAGGTTGGAACTGCAAATATATATTTCTATTGGCTGATGTAGAGGCAGACTGCACAGTGCTGCAGTAGTTAGTGCTGTTGCCTCACAGTGAGGAGGTTCCTGGTTTGAATCCCTGTCTGACAGGAGCCTCCCCGTGCATGTGTGGGTTCTCTCCAGGTACTCTGGCTTCCTCCCACAGTCCAAAGACATGCTCGTTAGGTTAACTGGAGACTCTAAATTACCCGTAGGTGTGAATGTGAGTGTGGCTGGTTGTCTGTCTCTATATGTCAGCCCTGTGATTGACTGGTGAACAATCCAGGGTGTAACCACGCCTCCTAAAGACAGCTGGGATCGGCTCCCCCACGACTCCAAACGGGAAAAGCAGTATCGATAATGGATTGACTGTCTGGAGGCAGGTGACGATAGTACTGCCAGCTTTAGTCACCCAGCAGACTCGTCAAGTGGGATGAGAGGATTGAACGAATTGATTATATCTGAAATCTAATTTGCTTGACATGAAATATGGCGATTGTAAGGGGGGCTTTAAATTTAAAATTGTTAAGGCCATACCATCCAAATCCTCAAGGGGGCATCGTAAACCATTCAGATACGCTCTCCTCTCCCGCCCTTCCCTGTCCTCGTCATCGGCCGTTTAGTTGCTGCTACTCGAGTCGTCGCTCAGGCCTAAATAACCGAGCTAAACTTGCTAACCTGATGCACTTTAGCTGAAACTCTGGGGTTTAGTGACCCTTTAATAAAAGACCACTTCCTAAAAACCAATAACTTACTTATCAAAAATGATCAACACGCCTTTTCCAGTTCAAGCTAACTTTCTGAGGAGGAGTGAAGAAGAAGAGAACAACCATCAGCTCCACTTTGTAGAGCAGCTGGCGTGTTGTTTTTGGAGAATGGTATTATACAATGTGTGATTTGATAAACAACATACTGCTTCTTTGAAAACTATCTGTGCTGTTAGATGCATGCAAAGGTTGAATGTATGCGTGACATCTCAAAAAAGACATTTTGCAAAAAGTGCAGATTAGATGTTATCAGGCAGAGGAAACATTGTTTTCTCGTTTATAAAATCTGAAGGAAGTCCACGTTGTGAGGCCTTGATATGCAGAGTTCTGCTTCGTTGACGCGAGCCAAACGCTCGTCAACTGAGAGGTAGTGAAATCCAGAGACGTGTTCTGCACAAAAAGTGTTCTGGTCCGATTTGTTTCTGTAGGAAATTACCAAGTGTCTTTTGTCCAAATTCAGGATGCATCAATTGTTATTTGTCACCTGCTGATTGGTCCTTCCTCCGTCCTCTTTCTCTCTCCGTTAGCTCTTGGTTGGGCGGAGTTTGCGTCCAAAGTATTCTGGCGCTGCGTCCAGCAGCCAGTCGGCGTCGACCAAACACAGGTCTCTCATGTAGCAGCGGGACGTGTGCAGCAGCTCGTTGAACACCACGTACGCTGGCTTGGCCTGGAAAAGGACGGACGAGGGGTGGATGGCCACGGGCTGGTGGGTGTCGAGGGCTAAGTAGCTCCCGTCAGGTTGGAGCTCGGCGGCGTTGACGAACATCCCGTGGGCAAGGCAGCGGCGGACGTTCCCTGTTTCCCCCCCGCAAGACTCCATCTTCAAATTAAGCTGATAAAAGGGGCAGAAAGGACACGGGAATTCAGTCACAGTAGTAGGTCATCTTTCAGACTGTCTGCAAATGACATGGAGGAGTAACATTCTGATTTATGCTCCAAATATCTGGAACAAAAATCCAAGATAAATCAGTCAAACCCACGGTCGCTGCAAATTATTTATGCCTTTATGTAGAGATAGGACAGTAGAGAGAGAGAGAGAGAGAGAGAGAGAGAGAGAGAGAGAGGAATGACATGCAGGAAAGGAGCCTGCGAACCTGAGCCGCCTGCTTGGAGGACTTCAGCCTCTGACCATACAACTCCATGTAACTCCAATGATCCCCCTGCAGCCCCCCTGATGTAGTTAACTCTACCTGACCTACTATAGACAGTTTTTGAATAGAAGAGTAAGAGATATAGTAACCCTAACCCTTTTTTTGGCTGAATATATATGCTATATGTATCCCTGGTTGAGGTCTGACTTTCAAGCTTGCTGCTTTTGTTCTCTCTGCTCTGTCTGCTCTCACGCTCCGATGAAGGCAGAAAATAAAAACGTCTTACAAAAAGCTCGCCCTGGAGCAGTGGAGGAGTCTCCCCTGATCTTACTGACCGAGGTCCAGAAACAGCAGGCTGTGATGTAATCTTAATTATATAGATAATATCAGTCCATACTTCAAAAAGAATCCCTCGGACAGAATGAGGTAACAGCACACATACTTTTTGGTATTCTAATTCAAAGGCTTGAAACGACTTTTTTACTGAAGACTCAGGAAGGAGAATCTCGTGTTTGTGTGAGGGTCATGTGACCTTTCACTGTGATATTCATTTGTTGTGATATTGCACAGGACATTCCCGTGCACAGTGGAGGTAAATCCTAAAGTCTGTACCTTAAGGCAGATGTCTTTGAGTTGAGCCTGGACCTCTTTCACCAGACCCATGTTCCTGCTGTTGACAAAGTTCTCCCGACACCACTCCTTCAACAACAAAGAGAACGTTTTCATTTGCTCACAAACACATTTTTTATTTTCCCTCACTCGTCCCTTTGACTCACCTTGTTACCGCTGACTTTCTTGAACGCCCTGTAAATGTTGAGCAGGGTCATGTGGTCTCCTTCACTGGAGCTGAACTTCTTGCGTGCAGCGAGCACCTCATCCCGCCGGGCAGGAGGGTTAAACAGCACGGTGTCCACCGAGAGCAGAGACACGATGCTGAGAATCTCCTCGGAGCACGAGTAGTCGGGGGACAGCAGGATGGTCTGTGAGACGGAGCAAACAAGGCGCAGAAGTGTTACACCAAATTCTCTCGGGGTCATGCGTGTGACCCCGTGTGGCGCCGCTGGACGCAGACTGTCACTTTATGTAATAGTATGCATTTCCAAACACTGTTTTTTTTTTTCACCTTGGCGTATCTGGGCTCCAGAGGGAAGCTGGCCATCTTCTTCCCCAGAGCAGTGAGGAGGACCTGGCCCTCCTTCCTCTCCAAAGCTCCCAGCAGCTCTAAGTGCTCCACGGCAGAGCGGACGGCCTCTGGGATCAACACAACAGGTTAACACCAGACAGCAACACTGCTGGGTGCACAGCTTTCCAAAGGCCCCAACATACAACTTGACAAGTGGTGATTTCCTGTGAGCGTACATTTCAGGACGCCCAGACAAACCCCTTAACCCCCGACCTGCTGGTTACTGCACTGAAAGTGATCGACAGCATCTCACCTGGAGAAGGCTTTGACATGAAATCAAAATTCATGACATCTGGAATCCCCAGAGCCATGAGCTGCAGCATCACACCAGCCAAGTTACACCTGCAGCACGCGCACACACGCGCACACGCGCACACGCGCACACGCGCACACACACACACACACACACACACACACACACACACACACACACACACACACACACACACACACACACACACACACACACACACACACACACACACACACACACACACACACACACACACACACACACACACACACACACACACACACACACACACACACACACACACACACACACACACACACACACACACACACACACACACACAGTGGGAAGAACAGAAGACAATTCATCACCCTGACCTAAAAAAATCCAGCGATGGGACAGACTCCGACTCCTGCCCATGAACTCATACTGAGCTTTATTATCTGTGTGACAACAAAAGCTCTCCTACCTCTGGATCTCAGGCACAGTCATGGGGATGAAGTTGTCAAACTCCTGCTCCGTGTACAGACGATAGCAGGAGCCCGAGTCCTCCCTGCCAGCCCGGCCGGCCCGCTGCCACGCCTGAGCTTTAGAGACCCGCTGCACTGCCAGGACCTCCAGCCCGCTGTCTGAGAGAAGAACAGAATGCACATGATAAGGTGAGAGGAACAGGGTTGTATTTCGGCCATTTTTTAGTATGGCCGGGTCAAGGCAGGAAAAATAATAGTACTTGGTTTAACTAACTAATAATTCTGCTGCCAACTTGCAAGAGAGACTTACTGTACATTTAAAGACAGCATTGTTGATGCAAACAGGTCAACATGTCTTTACAGGCAGAGCTCCTTTTAAAGTGAAGCACAGGTATATACAGTAAAATCTGTTTTTCTCTCAGAGAGACGAAAGGTTTAAACTGACTTCCTGCATGATGATTTCTTCGTCCTCAGAAAAGTCTACAAGGTTCAGTTTCTGTGCAGCTCTTTTAGTTCTGTCTGTTTTCACTTTGTGGAGTTTGCTCTCCTACTAGCTACAGTACGGGGTAGTTGAGCTCTCAGCCTGCGATCAAAGTTGTAAAGTACCGACACCCAGCCCGTAGGTGGAGCTGCCACCATCCGATGGTGACTTGTTGCCTTAAAGGAGTTTTACAATCAAACCAGCGCCCCACAAGGTTACCACAGCTTTCTTTAAGTTCACCATTACGACCTCATGACGGAGAAACAAATTTTAAAAAGTGGCACTACCAGCATGGCCTGCGTCGATATGTATCTCCACAACTTGCAAGCAATGGTGGTGACTGCACACACAGTAATGACGGCGTGTTGGTCAGCATTTGATACTTGAATATAGGACACAGTGCAAACTAAAGTGCCTCTTTTACGCCAGATTTCACAGTAAAGGACCAAAATTTCTGTTGTTTTAACTTATAAGTAAGCAGGTGGTGCTTCAGCTTAAAAAAAATCTCAGTTCAATAATTTTAGAAATGCACAATCCCTAAATTATTAATCAAGAGAAGTCTAATTAATTAAAAGTGATATTAATGAACAACCTTTAGAAATAAATAGTTCTGTTTTTACTGTCAACTGTCATAACAAATTCAGGAATGTGTGTGAGGACTGAATCATCTCACCAGGATTGAAGCGTTTGGCCTTCACCATCCCCGTGTCGATGACGTATTTGATCCCAGAGATGGTGACCGACGTCTCGGCGATGTTGGTCGAGAGGATGACCTTCCTACATCCCTGAAAACGAGGAAGACAACTTTTACTTTGAGGCATGCAATCATTTAAATTAACCACCTGACACATAGCTTTAAGATCATGACAAAAAAAAAGGCACTCTTAGCTGTGGCTATTTTTGTCACAAACATGTTTCCTGTTTACCTTCGGAGCAGCCTGGAAGACCCTGAGCTGCTGTGCAGGAGGAAGCGACGCGTACAAAGGGATAACCACCATGGGACTGCAGCCGTCAGGGAGATGCTTGGAGATGTCTCGACACGTCCTGGCAAGAGCCTCGATCTCCTCCTGACCCGTCATGAACACTAAGATATCATGGGACGGCGGTGCCTCCTGTGCACAAACAACAAGTCGGAAAGAATCAGCACAGAGCGTAAACACACACAGGAAGCTGCTGACTCACACGTTTGTGTTTCCTGTAGCACTGAAGGTGAGAGGGACGAGGAGTATTTGGGGTTTAGCTTTGATTCCATACGAGTCATTATGTACGTCAGGACATATACGTCAGGGTCAGAGCATCATGAGCCTCACATCCTCCTGCCAGGATCAATAACCTGCTCTTCTATGAAATTCACGTCTGCATGAACACACACTGTATATGGTTGGATGTATTTCCAGAAGTATGCAAATGATGTCAAAATATGTTTGTGGATAGCTTAAGCCAGTGACTCCCAACGTGGGGCGCAGAGGTTATGACAGCGAGGGGGGTGGGGGTGGGGGGGGGGCTAAATAAAAACACTGCACACTGTTTTGTTCAAAGAACAGCAAATTCTGAGAGAGAACTTCCAGGTAAACAAGAGGTTGATTAAGAATCTACAGCAGATGTCACAACGGCTAAAACTAAGATAAAAACCATATGAAGAGTCACATCTCGCCATCGTCTCCACCTGTACCACGGTGTGTAATTAAGAGAGACACATCCTGATCCTACCTGTGAGAGACTTTTTTCCGCTGTCGCCTAAATCAACACAAACTACAGATCACAGCTGGATGCTGGAAATAAAGGGAGGCAGACTCACAGCTGCAGCCCAGACTGAGAGGAGCTGCAGCACAAAACTATTCTGTGAATTACTGCAGGACTGGAAGTTTAAATCTTAAAGATTGTCGTCATTCTTATTATTTTTAGGAAGCATCAGGTTAAGCATAAATCCGTTTAAAGTTATTACTGTTGTTACATCTGGTCAGGAGGTGTGAGACTGCACCTTCTCAGGGCATCAAAAAAAGTTACACTTAGTTATGTCGTTACTGAAGAACATTTTGAGAGGTGCAGAGGAGAAACTTGCACACTTAATCCAAACCTAGAAGTCAACAGGCTGAGATAGATGCAAAAAAAATAGCCTCTTTGATTAAGACAGGAGCAGTCAAAGATAAAGCCCGACCAATAAATTGGACAGCCGATAATAGAATATCCAGTGACTATCGGTATCGGCTTATTCAATCACTGATATGCGCTGATAATAGGGCTGGGAATCTTTGGGTGTCTGATGATTCGATTCGATTACAATTCTTGGGGATTCGATTCGATTGAGAATCTATTTTCCATTTTTAAACCATTCTGGGTCCATGCATGGATTCAAAGTCTATTTATGAATGAGTACATACTTAAGGATCTACTTCAGTCATCTGTGATACTGGCTGAAGTTCTCGCTGCTCTATTTGGCTTTCTACGGAGTTAAAGAGGTAGCATTAGCACTTAGCAAGGAGTGACTGATTAGCCCAAGAACGTAAAAGATTCTTGGAAGTTATGAATCTTTTTAACATCTCAAAAGATAAGAATCTTGATTTTTACATAAAATGTTTTCCCCACCCCTAGCCAATATTGCTAGATTTATTCACCAGTCAAATAGCATTTAATTTCAGTTTCATTTTATTAAACTAGCAGTTCTCTGTCACCAGCAGAGGGCGCTATATGGATTACAACGAGCATCATCACTCTGCAGAGTGTCAAGCGGTGATGCACGTACATGCTCAGTTATGTTCCAGTTGAGTGACCATCTTGTCTTCATTATAAATCTTTTCCACAAGTGTTTGATAACTGACTTTGAGGGATAAATGTGCTTATCTCTACAGATTGACCATAGATCTAAGAAAGATGTAAACACGGCTCTGACAACAACACAGCCAGCGGGACTTGAGCGTCTCCCTCATTGTAGACAGTCATGACTCAGAAACATTTACACAAGATAAACCTAATTTCTGCTTTATTCATGTGTAACATGTTTAAAGGAGAAAGATAGAAAAGTACCTGATGGATCTGGAAGACGGAGACGAGCGCGGCCTGCAGGTAGTCTGACTGCGGCTGCTTGGTGTAGTAGATCTGAATGGGATGCTGTCTGCCCTCCAGGTAGAGTACGGGCGACTTGTTGAAGTACTCGGAGAACAAATCCACATCCATGGTAGCTGACATCACGATCACCTGTGCAGGTAACACAGGACAAACGTGCAGAACTTCAGGAAACTTTGTCACCTGACGAGATCAGTCTGGTGTTTACATTACGACTCCTCCTACCTTCAGTGGGATCTTGTTAAGCTCTCTGCGTCGGCGCTGAGCCGTCTTCACCACACCAAACAGCACATCAGTGTGCACAGTGCGCTCATGAGCCTCGTCCAGGACCACCACGGTGTAGCGCAGCAGTAAGGGGTCTCCAATGGCCTCACGCAGGAGCATCCCATCTGTCATGAACTTCAGCTTCGTCTCAGAGGAGGTGACATCTTCAAAACGTACGGTGTAGCCGACCTGGACGGAAGTTTAATGAGTGATAGTAAAAGACCTCGAGAGACAATTTCTACTAACAGTAGTAAAAAAACATTTGAAATATTAAAGCCTCCGAGAAACGGAGGTTCGAGAGCATCGAGAGTAACTGCTGTGTTGTGACGTATTTCCAACTAAAACAAGATAGACCCAATCACAAAACAGAAGGCGGGACTTAATGTTGGTTTGAATTTGATTGGATCATTACCAACTTTGGCCTTGTGATTTTATTTGGATCAAAACAAAGAACATTCATTTTTAATTTCATGGTTACTTTGTGATGGATCAGCTGAGGCGGTTTTGAGGAGGAAAATGACCTGAGGTACGACTCAAAGCATCCATACAACGAGAAATATTTGGTGTAGACATAACTTTTGCAATTTGGCAAGAAATTCGGGGAAGCTTTAAGTGCATATATTTACTCAAAGAATGCATGTGGAAAATTGTTCAATGTGGGTACCAGTTTGCCCAGCTGAGTCCTCTTCTCCTCTGCCACCCGTCCTGCCAGAGAGATCGCAGCAACTCTTCGGGGCTGAGTGATGGCAACGATGCCCTGACGTCCGATGCCGGCCTCATACAGATACTGAGGGATCTGAGTGGTCTTCCCAGAGCCAGTCTCCCCTGATGTTTGAGAGAGAGAGAGAGAGAGAGAGAGAGAGAGAGAGAGAGAGAGAGAGAGAGAGAGAGAGAGAGCTCAAGTTTGAAATAAATTAAAGCTATCTACTTTTAGTAGAGTTAACTCTGAAAACTTCAAAAGGTGATAACTATAATTTATCTGACTATAAAAACAATAACAACATTTTCACATCATTAATTAGAAATTATTCTTTCCCCCCTGAATATGAAAGAGTGCCCGAGCAGTTAGGGGGATAGTTTATAGTTAGATAGATAGTTTTTTTTCATTATATATTTTTTACACTCTTGATAAGACATATCAGTGTTTCCCCTAGGTTTAAAGCATTGGGTGGGTGGGGACAAGCCGACACGAAGACACAAACACTTAAAGGAATCTTGGTGTTCATGTGTTACTTTTAATGACAGATGTCCTTTTCTATCGGAAAGGTATCCTTTAATGACTTCTTTCCCTGATTTCCGACTCTCTCCACTATCCTATCTCTACAATAAAGACACAAAAAGCCACCCCAATATAATGGTAGGGGAAACACTGCATATATTGTATGGTTTGACAGCTTTATTATCATTCAAACTACGGAGCCCCTGAAGTCCCAAATATATATCATGTCAGCAAATATACAGTTCTTAACAAATTTATTAAACCACCTGTCGTAAAAACCAGAAAACATCAATATTTTAGAAATCTTCTCCAACTTTCAAATGTCACTACACAGTGCACCTTTAAACACTGTATGTATTTTGGGACTTCAGGGGCTCCGTAGCTTGGAGTAGTTTGTGACATTTGAACAGATTAAATGTCTGTTTATGAACTGAACAAGCTGAATAAAAAACGAAAACCCCTTCTTAGCAAGATGTGATAACAAACAACACATTTATTTTAAAAGGTGTAATGTTTCTTTAAATGCAGCAGCACAACAAGCGGCTACCTGTTTAGCATGGTGGGCTAACTCGTGCTAACGCTGTAGCTCACCTATCAGAACAGCACTGCTCAGCTGCCTCAGCTGGTTCAGGAGCTGAGGTTTGGCCTGGTAGATAGGAAGCTGTTTCCTCTGGACTTCTAGTGGAGTGGTTGCATTCCCCTTTCTAGGCAGCAGCATACCAGGCTTATTCCTGTCGAGACGGAAGAAAACAGACCCCGGCTTGAACCTTTTAGCCGGAGGAGGGTCGGGGTCGTGGGGCATGGTCTAGAAAAAGTGACGCTGATGGGGGAAACCTCCGAGGCTCTCTCTCTCTTTCTCTCTCTCTGTTGAGTTTCTTTTTACTGTCACAAAGAAACACTGAAAGTTGTTTTCATCCTCGCGGGCACACAGGCAAGCGTCACTGCGGATGTTTTGCTACCTCTGCAAAAAAACGTCCCCACGTGGTCAAGATCGGCGCAGACGTTTGACGTCACAAGCAGTTTGAGGTTGGGTTTCCCCCGAGTGAAGCCTGTCAGGTACTGTAACTGTTACCCTGCTAAAGATTATTAAAAAAATAATAATTTACATTTTTTTATTTTTTTGTAATGAATGTCCTGAAACTGCATTTATTTTGATATTGCTCAACTGTAAAGAAGTTCTGGGAAAGTGTTTAAATATTATCTTTGGCAGGGTGAATTTCTTCAGCTGCTGCAGGAAGACATCAAATCACATCCCTTCAAACGGATCGAAAAGTGTATTTGTGTTTCAGAGTTGTTCAGCGGAGAACAGCGCAGACCTGCAGATTAAGAATTTAAAGCGCTGTCATCATGGCTTTTCTGATGAGGAGCCAGGTAGCACGCAAGAAGGGTACATCGCTGCAGAGGGCCACAAGGAGTGTTGCACCTTCTAGGTTCATTTTGTGACCCTGACTGAATTAGAAAACCATCTTCCAAGAGACACACAGACCCTGGAAAGAAAGACGAGAGCATCTGCAAATACATTAATGATTTTTATTCTCCAAACAAATAATGAACCGCTGAAAAAGCGCCTCTATTTTAATGATAAGAATTTGATTCATTTGTTGCTACGGTGTTTGGAAAATCTGCAAAAGCCACATGACAACATTTTTCTTATCCAATCACAAGTGCCAGGAGCAAAACAAGGGTTAACCTGAGTTTAACCGGAGTAAGTCTTGAACAAGAGGGAGAAGGATGTTGTGAAATGAAGTTCAGAGGATCAAGGCTTATCTGACACAAACTGGTAGTAGGATATTACCACAGTTTCCTTCTGACTATTAAAACAAGGAAATAACTCTTTACTATACATGTAGTCCCAATATGACGAACTGTCTGTAGATTTAAGAAATGAATAGAGCTGCAGGAAAATACTTCACAGAAACAACAGAAACACGTATTCTGGGTTTTCACCTTGTTGTGGATTTTTCTGTGATTAAATAAAGATCTCAAGTCAAAGGTTTGTCTTTGTGTATTTTATTGCTCGAGTATAAAGGGTTTCTTTTGCAAAAGGGGGAAACTTATACAGAGGTGACCATCGTCAAAAGTGCATAGCAGAATCCTGCTCGGGAGTGTTAACATCTTAACATTTATACCAGACTTCGCAAAGCAGGGCACTGTCATTGGTTGACTCACGTTGATGTGTCTTAATCTGCCTAGAGACTTGCCTATAATTGTCTCATGACAGTTATGTTCGTGGGTTGTTTTGTGTACGTGTTAAATGCATAAGCAAGAACATGTATTTTTCCATTACAACCTCTTTAACTCTTAATGTTTTAATTGCTTTTGTTAATGGTATATGTGTGCATAAATCTAAATCTCTTATTGTTGCACCACGTTTTGCCAATATTTTATGCTTTTTCTTGTTTTCAGTCGCTGTAGAGCACTTTAAAGGCAGTCAGCAAAAGTAAATCTGCTCCATCGTCCCTTCTGGGCCTCTATACATGTGTGGTGGTGACTGTGTCTGTAGAGACTTTGTCCTCTGTCTGGATTTTACTGTTCTGCTTTGTTCTGGTTGACTCGGGACGTTTCTTGGCGGGGAGTTGGTGTGCTTTCTCCAGCCAATCACAGCGCAGCAGGTGAGTTTAGGAGTGGATACAATTCAGTGATTGATGTGGACGTAGCGACTAAGAAGAGAAAATATAATCGTAGTGAAGCTAAATGTCAAGCGGATAAAGCTCGTTCCAAAATGAGGGTGAACCTTGTTGCCTGTGGACGTGGAGTCGTCCTGCTTTCTGTTGGACAAGCAGGGGACATTGTCTTCAAATCGCTCATTAAAAATGTTCCTGCATGTTTCCGGGATGTACTGAAGGCTACTCACTCATATTTTAAAATAATTCTGGATGGCATGATAAGAAAACAGTTCAAGCACTGACATGTTTGTAGAAGTAGGTCAGAGTATTTAGCAGTAGACAGGATATTATGTAACACTTTGTAGCTTGGTACCTGCCTTCTGCAGAAAGGCTTTGAGTTCAGAGGAATGTTCTGAGATGTATAATTTTGGGTTGGTCTGCGAGGGATGCTACACACACACACACACACACACACACACACACACACACACACACACACACACACACACACACACACACGGCTGTGACCATGGTCCTGATAATGCTGCGCTGAAAAGAAGCCTTCAGAGTTATTCTCTCAGTTGTTTACCTCATTAAGGAACTGCAGCTGCAGCATGAAAAATGAAGCTATGCATTGCAGTACTGAAATATGTCAGCATCTAAATAGATCGAATTATACAAAACTCTGTGGCACACTGAAAATAACTTGACTATTTTTCATGGTATGTTCCTGCAACCGTACACACCTGAGAACGTGTTAAGGCTGTGCACGGGGTAACCTGTTGGCCATTTAGATCTTATTACACATTGTACATATACTGTATCCCTCAGGGGATGAATCCTAATGACACCAGAAGGTCAAAAAATCAACTTGTCCAGGACTTTGGTTTATACGACGGAGGATTAGGGCCACATTAAAACTTAAAAAAAAAAAAATTTGAGATTAAAGAATAATAATAGAATAATTATAAGGAAAAAATAATAATCTCGTAAATTAACGAGTTTGAGACCAGCCTGCATGGCAATTATGAAAGTAGAAAATGATGAAAGTAGAACTCTTAAAGTCTTTCCCAGGCAACTTCCTCCAAGTCAGTTTGGTTCTTTCTTCAGAAAAGCCACAGTTTCTTGCAGTATCTTTTCAGGTTCCTGATATTTTATGACAATGTGAAGATGACTAAAATAACGACTCTATTCTTCTTTTATTCTTTAAAGACTTTCAGAGTTCTACTTTCATCATTTTTGCGCTGGCTGGTCTCGAATTCGTTCATTTGTGAGAATAAAGTCATAAATTTACGAGTTTAATCTCGTAAATTTACGACTTTATTCTCGAAAATGTACGAGTTTAATCTCAAAATTAAAAAAAATAATTTTAACATGGTCCTAATCCTCCGTCGTAGGGTTAACAACCAAAAACCTGGAAAATGAATAAGCCACAGTTTCACTTTGTGTTTAGTGAAAATGTTCTTATGCTAACACGCATGCATGCATGCTATTGACTGTTTGCCTGTTGAAGGTCTATCACCGAAACGTTGCCAATAAATGTTTGTTTGCGATTAGACAGTGTGCAGGAGTTTACCTTCAAGTGTAGATGGACACATTGCTCTCCTAAGCACCTGAATGTGTGAAGATTTACTCTATTTTGAAACTGAGGGTGTTAACATGGCTAACAGCAGCACATGAGCATGGTCAGGATGCTTTCAGACTGAACCACACGAGGCAGAAATCTCAAAAGCAGATCTATAATAACTGTTTTGTAGTTTTGGCTGCATCAAAATGCATAAACTTATTTCAGAATCAGAATCGTTTTTTATTGCCAAGTACATTTGCACATACAAGGAATTTGTCTTGGTGTTTTGGTGCAAAAACAGTTAACCAAATAAATAAATAAAAAATAGCAAGAACTTAAAGAATAAAATATAAGAAACAGCTACAAATAAATATAATAAAGTTTAAAAATATAAAAACACAAAATGTACAAAAGGTGCAGTATTCAAAGTCAATGTAATGCATGAAAACAGTTTCAGCCTCCACATTACTGTGATGTTCTCTGACTGTGGGGCTGATGAGAGTGTTATGTGGGGGGGAGGGGGGAGGGCATGTTCATGAGGCTGACAGCAGAGAGGAAGAAACTGTTTTTGTGGCGCAAGGGTTTCATGTCTGGGGTGAGAGGGGGTCGGCCACAATCTTTCCACCTCAGGGTCCTGGATGTGTACAGGTCGTGGAGCGATGGTAGATTGCAGCCCTTCTCTGCAGAGCGGCTGATACGCTGCAGCCTGCACTTGTCCGACCCGTCGGTGCAGCGTACCAGACTGTGATGGAAGAGGAGAGGATGGAAGTATAGGAGTGTACCATCATGGATTTGAATTTCTCTAAAGTCCACAACCATCTCCACTGTCTTCAGAGCGCTAAGATCTCGATTGTCCTCGATTTGATTTAACATCTGTAAGCAAATGACGTTGTTCTATGTCACCTAAATGGATTTACATCGAGCTACACCCAATGTTTCAGCAAACATTGGCCGCCGATTTGCTGAGTAAGAAGTGTAAGGCTCAACGTAATCCTTCTCATATTGTTTTAAAACATCAGTAGGGATTTATTGCTCATACTCTGGACTTTCCAAAAACACCTATCCATTGGAGTGATCATTAGTATGGAAGCCCAAAGAGGACATTTCATTTCAAACTTTAAATTTATTCTCAAAAAGACATTGGGATTTCCCTCATAACAATAACAATAGAAATAATATTAAAAAGCTTAAATTAGAAACAAATTCTGAGCAGTGCTTAAATAAAGAGGTTTATACAGAGGTGAGGTGCTGCTTGTCAACAGGCACAACAGGGAACTGCTTGGGGCCCCAGAGCAGTAGGGGGCCCCCGAGGGCTGACAGACTTTAAACCAAAGCAGCGACCCATAGTGTGCAAATTTTGCAATGACAGTAAGAAACCGCTCTTAGGGGGCGACATCTGACAGCCCTGTACGCGTCTCATGCTTTATACCTGTGAAAACCAGTCAGTGAAATTCAACAGAGAAAATGAAGAGGAATTATCTGACGAAGATGAGGAAGCACCGGGACAGTGGCTGACATAACGGTTATGAACGCTGGTTGGAGAGCCTGTAATGGAAATATTTCCAGTGAGAATATGAACAAAGACCCAAGAGCCAATCATCTTTGTGAGGTTTTATTCCTGCAGGAAGTTGCAGGAAGGAGCTCTGCACAGAGTGTAACATGATGACCGCTCTGCAGAGAAACTCAAATGACAGAGACACTGGAGACTCCTTTTATACATGTCAAAGTGAAAGGAACAATATTGACAGTAGATAAACCATTTAGCACTATCAACCTAAAGAGTAGAAATGTCCGTGCAGAGTCATCCCTGTAGAGATCAAAGGTCATGCAAAAGACCTCTAGAATAACATGATGCTTACAGGCCAGTTAACCTAAAACAGCCTTTCTTGAAATGTCACACAGTTCACAACAAAATGACTTTAACACATAAACAAAATACATTTTATCCCATTACAGGCCTCATCATTTTTTTCCCGCCTATGGCCCTAACAGCATCTGAACTGCCGCTGGATTTATAAACGTGCTAAAATACAGGACCAAAGTGGATTTTTGGCCAGTAACGTCACAGACATGTTTTAGGGAGCTCTGAGATTTATTTAAAAAAGGGGAATAATATGTTACCTTAGAAAATAGAGTCCCTTGAGTATATGTATTGTTGAGCTCGACCCATAAAGATTATCGACCCTTTGGTCTCATATTTAGGAGCATCCTGATATTAGCATTTAGCTTATAGTGCAGCTGCTACTGTGGTGTCAGGCTCGAGTTTAGGATCAATTATCCCCCGCTGTCTCCATATAAAATCAGTTTAGTGCATTTGGCAGACATTAAACTGCAGCGTTTTGAGCATCTGGAGTTATTATTTAGATTGTCTCAAAGTCCCCTTTTTGCAATCCATGCAGAATCCTGCCAATCCTGCCAAATCCTCGCAATCGTACCCAAATCTGTGCATGGCCATTTCACGGTGTCTTTGTGGAACATGCTTTAACCAGATTTTGGATTTGGATTTTAAGCATGGTTCCAAACTAAGATGTTCCATTCGATAATCTCAGGAGATTAGGAAGCGTAGCTCACAAGTGACGAAAAAAAAAAAAAAAACAGTTTTCAAATCAGAAACCATTATGTAATGTGCTTCATATTTCAACTCCTACAAACTGGAAAAATTATAATAATTGTGCACTTGCAGCTTCTTTGAGAATAAAGATTAGAAATTCAAAGCACCTCGCCGCTCATGAAAGGAGAAACTGAGAGACAGAGAAACCCCAAATGTTTCCTGGTGTGCCCCCCTCACAAAATGATAAAAACATAAGACGGCTTAATGTCTGCAAATGGTGACAGCAGGGTGTGGGCAAACAAGCTGAACTGTGCGGTGTGTGTTTGTGTTGAGCTTATGTGGTTTGTGGCTCTGCCTGTAGCATGCAGGAAGAGTGTGTCAGTGGACGCGATAAGGTTTGATTGCACAGAGAGAGAGAGAGAGAGAGAGGAGGAGGTCCGGTGCTTGTGTGGCAGCTGTTGAAGACTTTGAGCTTGCAAGCCAAGAGAGAATTAGAAAAAACAAGTATTTACTTTTATTTGAGTACCAAATAAGAAAGAACAGAGGCAATAAAAATCCAGCAGATGCATTTGTGATGTTAAAATGGACAAATGGGACTGACAGTAGAGGCAGTGACCCTGTGCACAGAAAGCAGCGAGAGAGAGAGAGAGAGAGAGAGAGAGAGAGAGAGAGAGAGAGAGAGAGAGAGAGAGAGAGCAGAAGGGAGGGAGGAAGGGAGGAAGTCCTACTCTTCAGGACTTCTCATGAAGCACGTCAGACGTTTCTTATGAGAGGAGGCAGAGGACCTTAGCCACTATACAGTGAGGGAGCAGACAGAAGAGACCAGGAGAAGAAGAAGTGGAAAGTTGAACTCCGGGTATTTATATGTGAGTGGGGTGAAAAGAGAGAGAGACACCCCCGTCTCTGTGGGTCAGCCGATGAGAGAAGATGAAGAGCCAAATCACAAACGCCCTCTCCGACTTCTTCTTTGAGTACGAGACCCCGCGCCAGGTGCTGGTGAGGAACAGGAGGGTGGGAGTGGTGTGCCGCCTCATCCAGCTGGGGGTCCTGGCTTACATCATCGGGTAGGAGCTAAATACTGTACACTTCTTTTTACTTAGCTGGCTGTTCACAGGGTGGGGGGGGAGGGGGGGGGTGACATGTCCACCTTTGTAGAGGGCTTTGCATTGTGTTGCATGTTTCAGCTTGCTTTTGGTGACACAGTGTGCAGGATGATGACCCCTCAGAGTGACCCTGTAAATTCCAAACAACTGTGTTTGTCTGCTGGCTCTGTGGACGTCAGTGACATGCAGCTGCAGCTGTTGGTTGATTTGTCGTTTAAAATAAATTTTATCAACAAATATTGGCTCATTTTGATTTTATTTAAAGTAACTTTGTCAAGCAAAAATGTAGGGATTTCTTTTTTTTTAGCTTTGTAAATGAAAAGTCCTTTTTATGACCATTTCTTTTCCCCAGCTTTCTGACATTTTATTGACAAAATCATTAATCAGTTAAATGAAAATAGATGAATTGTCATTTTTTTTGGGTGATCAGAGAATTATTTTTAAAGATTTTATGCCTTCATTGTGGAGAGAGAGAGAGTGGGGAATGACATGCGGGAGAGGAGTCAGGTCGGATTCAAAACTGGGCTGCCCGCTTGGAGGACTACATACACCGTACATGGGGCGCACGCACTAACCACTAGGCCATTGTATATATAATCAATTCATTTTTTGGGGATTTTTTCAAGCAATGCGTCAACATTTGCTCATCACAGTATCTGATATTGAGGGGTCTGCTTATTTTTAAGCATTTTGTTAATGAAAGCTTTGATTTTCAGGAAACTTTGGATTATTTTCAATAATTTTCTAATTTAATCAATTAATCATGAGATATATTTTGATAAAGGGGATAATATTTAGTTTTGGCCCTGGAGGGACATCACTCTGATGTCTGCAGTTGTATTTGTATGTACGGAGGGAGTTGTTCAGTGAACATTATTTTTAAAGGAAACATGTTGAAGGTGCCTCAGCGGATCAGAGGAACTTCAGACTGAAACATGCCTGGTACTGTTGACACAGCAAATACGCTCCATATCCGTGACAACTTGAGTGATGTCAGAATGGAGAAAAACGTGTGATTGGAGGACAGATAGTCTTATTCTCTGCCCTTCTCAAGTTGAGACAAAATCCACCGCATGCTTTTTAACTTACGCATAGACCTTCTCCACACACACACACACACACACACACACACACACATGCTTTAACATGTTGGAGCCGTTCCCTGCAAAGTCACTCTGAAGAAAGCAGAGATTGTCTGTTCTATTAAATCTCCAACGCTGTGTCCAGGTGTTTGTTAGTTTGTAATTACTCAAAGATTGTTTATCTTAGTGTGCGTGTGTGTGAGTGGGTGAGTGTGTGTGAGTGGGTGAGTGTGTGTGTGACAGTGTCAGTGTCTGTGCACCTCGGAGCAGCATAACCTGAGGAGCTGAGTGTGATGAACATGCTGAGGCATATGCTAACACATATAACAATCAAATAATGCCACACGGGGCGCTGAGACGTTTTACCTTCTGCTGGTGACATCAGAGGTGACTTCAAAAAATGTGGTGGATGAAGTTATACTTCAAGAGAGAAAATATTCTCTTGCTAATGGCAAGGTGTTTCATCTTTTCTTTTTTGTGTTAAAGAGAAAAAAAGTAGTTATGTAAACTGATTTGAAATCAGTTTGTGGTCCTTATCTTGGGCTCATCTTGATGAGAGCTGCAGCATGTCCATTATATTGTATGGTATCGCATCGCATCCAGTATATATATATATATATTTAAAATATATATAAAATATATATATATATATATAAAGATTTAATATATATATATATATATATATATATATATATATATATAGTATCGTACTGTATCGCATCTAACCATACTGTACTGTACTGTACTGTATCAAATCTTACTGTACTATATCTCCTCCAATGGTAAAACCTAAGAGTTCTCAGAAACCAAAGAGGAACTGACAGAATGTCAAAGTTTCTGCCTGGAGGGATATTCTACGACCTCTGCAGCTGTCTTATGCAATGCCACCTGCCTTCTCGTGCAGTCAGGAGGGGCCACATTAAAGTCTGCTGTTGATGGGCACACAAGGAGATGTGATTAAGACGCTGTCCTGACTCCACGCTTCAGGACTCAAGCTGAATGCAGACGGGTCGGACCAAAAGTCAGACTGTCTCCCTGGCACTTGCAGCGAACTTTTATTACTCATTTTTGTTATTCAATCCGCAGAAAATGAAAATGTGTCGCAGTTTTGGGAAGTCTTATCTAAAATTTGAAACATGATGCATCCTCAGCAAGCCAAACAGTGCTCAACATGGATAAAATCTAACATGTAAATATTTGTTATTCTGTTAACTCAATGAAGAAGGTAAAGAGTAATTTAAATGAGAAGCAGCCTCACAAACCAGGACAAGTTGTCTTTCAGTTAATTCACATTTTCTCACTTTTAAGATGACAAAAAAAAGCAAATCTATTGTTGTCTGTTTCATGCTGATTAGTTAAAGGTTGATTTTTTTCTCCATTGTGATTTGTCTCCACAAAACGAGCACTAATCTCAGCTCTGCAGCATGATGGTGGGAAGAAAAGCCCTGCACACATCAAGGAGCCGCTGCAGCCGCTGCCTCGCTGCCTCGCTGCCTCGCTGTTCTCCTTCTGTCGCAGCAGATACAGATCTCACTTAGACTGCTGTTTTGGAAGATCCCTCCATTATTTCATGCTCATGCGTTTCTTTATTCTATTAATGCGCTCTATTTTTTTTTCTTCTTCTGAACGTATGCGCTGCAGCTTGCATAATTTGATTTGCCCGACTGATAGAAGTTGTGTCTTTTGGCTCATTGTGCGTACTTTATTTCTCTTTGAGGACATCTTTCTGTTCCTCTGCTGCCATGAGGAGTTGTCTTTGTGCGCTGATGGAGGAACGTGTGCCGCAACACATGAGTCCTGCAGGCCCTCTGCCAGCGGGTAATTGATTTTCCCACCCTGGATGAAATAGCTCTGCATCTACGTGTGTGTGTACACAGAGTATCCAAGTGCACACCAGCTGTTAACCATTCCCCTCTGGCCACGCACACACAGATAGGGAAACACAATGAGACACTTCACTCTGATCAGGAAGTGAGATGCTGGTTTTTAAGGAACAGTAACTTGTTCTGAAATTGGTCAACTCACCAAACTTTCAGATCTTTATGATGCTTTCCATCAGACTGAAACTCAATGTGTTAACAGGTGTTTACATTTTTGGCGTATGAAAGCAGAAGCAGGAGCAACTTGGGGTTAAGTGTCTTCCCCAAAGTCACATCGGACATGTAGCTGCAGGAGCTGGGGATCAAATCCCTGACCTTCTGGTCAGGGCCAGCTCTTGGCATAGGCCATATAGGCGGTCGCCTAGAGCACCACATGCTGGAGGGGCACCCCCCCCCTCAATAATTTAAGGGCCAGTTGGCGCCCATTTTCAGCCTTCCCTAATGTTCTGTCTGAAGAAAAATAAATGAACATATAAAGAAATAAAGAACGAAGGAATGGGGGGCACCAAATCTTAATCTCACCTAGGGCACCAAAATGGCTGGAGCCGGGCCTGCTTCTGTTTAAGAGACGCCCGACTCTACCAACTGAGCCAGTATACACAGTATACTGTATGAGTACTCAGATTCTTTGCCTTAGTAAAAAACAAAAAAGGCAACCAATAATAGTTGCTCATTTTACCAATGTGCCATAAATCTATTGATTCATCTGTCCATGAAGTTTGTGAAACTGGCCGCTGTAGTGTCCTGACGTGCTGCTTCGACGTGTACGCAGATGGTCGCTGTAGCGGCTCAAAGTACTTAATAATATAATGAGGTCGTTAAGTCGAATGGTTTCCTGGTGCCCCTCCAAAAGGTCAGCAGATAAATGTTAGGGGTCATTAGATGAATCATCCTGCTCCGCTGTTGTTTCTTTACCATGTTAATCATCTCCAACCAGAGACTGAACATCCCACACACTGCCTCCAGGACCATATGACTGTAAACTATCACTCTCTATATGAGCTGCAGCGCAATCAGATAAGACACCGATCAACACTTTGTATTCACCAACTATCTGGATTTTTAAACAAAAAGGAGCTGGTGTTCATAAAAGCCATGAACATAGTGTAACCGCTCTGATTCTGTTGTGAACCGAGAAACTGGGACAGGCCGGGAAGCAAACGTTAAGATTCAACCTTTTGTCTTTAGGATGTCTCTACCCGAGAAAGAACAAACCCTCCCCAAGGTGTCAAATAGAAACAAGTCAATGGATGTGCATTTAAAATGAAAATAAGATAAGTTCTGATACACATATTTGTGTTCTTCTAACTTTCTAACCTACTGATGTCCATGAAACCTACAAATGTTTTAAATCATTGGTTAATGTTGAGCAACTCCCTCTACATAACCTGTTTTTCATTTGTATAACAGGGTTAGACTCCTTTATGTAGAGGAGAACACTATTTGTTCTATCAGCTGATTGGCGGTTACCAGTGTCTACTCAACCACATCTGTGTTTAAGCATGTTGACTGGGGGAGGGGTTACTGCCCTTTGTGATGTCATGAAGGGAAAATCTCCAAACGACCTGTTTGAGCACACATTTTCTGAAAAGTGGAGCAGGCAGAAGACGGAGGCGATGGACTTTTCTCACCATTGGGGGGTTTGTAGACAGACTAGAGACACATATTAGTGTTAGAGAAACATGGTGAAGTGACCTTTAATGTCAATATTCAAACCTATCGGTTATTGTCTGAAGACGTTATAGCCTCTGGGAGTGAAGGTTATGCTCTAGCCAGCAGTTAGCCAAAATGAGAATAGAGGTGGAGTTCAAAACCATCTACGGGCAGATTGGGATGCACTTGCATGCAGGTATCATGTTGATGGACATTGATTGAAGCTAATTTGTTGTTCGATGTCTGCTGATGGGTTCCACAATCATATTATGGCGTACTGAAGTGTGTTTTGTTTATTTAGCTCTTCATATTTACAGCCAATGCCCACTAAAGACTCCAGTGGACAACACTACTCAAAGAGACCAGAATACTTACTGATACCACATTTGGATACCCGTATCTGGTCCTGCCAACAGATTCTACTAATAAAGTTTACATCCCTATCAGTGCAGCCAATACTGTTTCACTTTTACTTCAGATAAAAAGCTGAATCACAAACCGAAAGTTTAACCAAAGCCTTCTTCCTATCTGTACTTCATCTTCAGTAAATTAAGAAAAAAAGACCTCCTCTGCTCGACACAATGGGATTCAGTTTGTTTGATTTGCATCCGTGATGGCAAAGTGACAAGAATGTGACATTTCACAACCACGATCACTCATACACTCCCCTGTGAGGTGTGCTACTGGCATGTTCAGTCAGTGTGTCATCATCACCCCTATGCATGCCCTTGCCTGTGGTGTGTTGGAGGGTTGGGCCGGGGTGTTGTGTAGTGTGGGCCTGACAGGAAGCTCTCTGTGTCCTCTGTACAGGTGGGTGTTCATCTACGAGAAAGGCTACCAGTCCACAGACACGGCCGTGAGCTCCGTCTTCACCAAAATGAAAGGAGTGGGCTACACCAGCGAGATAGGAAAAGAGAGAGTCTGGGACGTGGCCGACTATGTGTTCCCTCCACAGGTTGGTGACGCCTCAAACACGCTTATCACATGACTCCCAAGTGTTCAACAACTCGTTTGTCACACTACACAAGTCACTGGCCGTTTATGAAAGTTATAGAAAACCTTTGCATAAGTCACATGCTGAGAGTTGAACAACCGCTGTCCATGAATCAAACTGTCTGATAGAATGACCATCAGGCTGAGTCACATCAGCAATGTGAAGGAACACATTCTCCCTGAAGAAAGCTGGACTCTCAGTCATATGGTGGTGACAGAGATTAAGATTTAGTCATGCTCTTAAAACATCCGTGTTGGCTAGATTTCCTGCCTGATCCAACGCCCGATGACACAAAGTTAAAGTCCACACAGAGTGAAAATTACCAGCTTTGTCAACATCAAGGTGTCACTGGGTTGTTGCGTGCATCCTGTAAAGATCTGAGCAAACAACTCGTCCAAAAGGAAGACTCAGGTCAAACATATTTCTTTGTTTACCCTCGGGGACCTGTTATCTGTGAGAATGGAATAAAGAGACACAATGAAGATGGTCATGTTTGCTTTGAGTTGTGGGTGTGGGCCTTTTTATTTAATGCAGACGGGATTAGACTCACGGTTTGATGTGAGCTCGAGCAACAAGATGAAAAGATCACTTTGTTCTCACGCCACATGCTTTGATACATTACATCTTTAAAAGTTCATTTTTATGTCTAAATCCGGGTCATTGTGTGAGAATTAATTAATCCAACAATGACAGTGAGAGAACAGTGAGTGACTTTGGATGTTCTCATGTGGTGATAAGGGATGGTTTGATTGTTGAAAATGTTATCAAAACCTATTCACGATCAAAAGCGTCAAAGTAGAATAGTGTGGTGTCAAATCCAGCTTCTTTCCCCCAGTTTAACATATTCAACATTAAACATTTTATGAATTCAGAGCTCATGAGGCCTGCCGGTTTGCTATCTTCAAAAAGCTGCTTTCTCCCCCTGTTTCTAATTCTTATGCTAAATTAAGCTAATGAGCCATAGCTTAGTGTTTACCAAGACATTTAAGGGTTGTATAAATCATAATTTTGGGGGGTGCAAGAAAACATATACTTTACCTAATGTTACACTTAAGCTGCAAACTGAAATCTGACAGTGGCATGTGTCATTTGGGATGGGATGTTATTTGTTTATTTATGTGTGTATATTTCAGCCTGTGTGTGCTGAATGATTATAGAGTGTAAAAACAGAATTTCCCCTTGCGGGATCAACAAAGTAATAAAGTAAATATTATCTTATTTATTTCATGTACTGTATTTAACTTGGAGAACTTCTGTGAGATGAAGAATCTCATTTCTAACAGTGTCCTGGCCGAGAGGGGCAGCAGCACATTAAACAAGTTACAGACATTAAACACAGATCAGCATGTCCCGAGTCACAGCCTCCTCCCGCGTCAGCTGCCACCACTGAACCCCCCAACCTGTGGATAGAGAAGGGAACAAGCCCTGAACTCTCCCACCAGGCTCCCTGACCCTTTAGCCTCACCCTGAGTCACAGAGCAGAAAAGTCATCAGTCAAAGCGACGAATCTTCCTCCAACACCTTCACTCTACTTTCAAAAAGATTAAAAGAGACCAGCCCAACAGGCGTAGATCAGGAACTCTGCTCCTGCAGGAGCAGCGTACCTTAAACTCCTTTTCCCTGTTTCAAGAGTATCTGAGTCGCAGAGTGAAGACTGAAACTTCCAGCACTTTTCACCTGAATACAACAAAACAAGTATGAGGGAAGCAGGTGAAGTATAGCTTAATAAATAAGAACATGCCAATGATTTTGTGTATGCAATGCAGGCCAGCTGACTCGATCACACAGAGTACAAGGATGAGTCAGAGCCCTAAGAATCTCAACGCACCATGATAAACAGCATCTAAATTAAGATTTAAGGCTCTGAGAAGAAGCATGCATGTTTAAAACATCACCGTAATCAATCAGAGGCCTGACAGTAGCTGCAACAAGTTGTTGCTTTGCAGTAACAGCAAAAGAAAAACAAGACTTATTTCTGAAATACAAAAACCCAACTTGAGCTTTCCTGATGTTTGAAGAATCAACAAAGCCACCATTGGTTTATAATGGCTTAATGTTTGACAGGCTGCATGTAATAAACTGAAGCTTAGCCTGCAAATTACATAACTACTACATCCTTCATCATGTCATTTTATGGCATAAATAACGCAGACAATCACATTATCTGTGTTGATCTTGACCCCTCAGGGAGACTCATCGTTTGTGGTGATGACTAACTACATCATAACTGAAGGTCAGAACATGTCGAAGTGTCCAGAGGTGAGTAAACTTTCTCCTACAATCCTCTGTGTTTCCTCCTTCTCTGTTTGATTTATGCATGTCCATAAATAGTCAAACTAAACAGAGATTCTGTCTCATTCCAAGACTGTTTCTGTAATTGGGTAATCGTCCAGCTGTAGAATACAGGGCACATTTCTTTGTAAACATAATGGCCTCCAGATGAGTCAAACAGCAGTTTAAGTATAAGAATATATGCAAATCGTTCTTTCACCTTGTTGTTTCCATGTTACTTCACATTCCCTCGTTGTCGACACACACGCTCTAACTCTGATCTCCTGTGTGTCACAGCTCCCAGGGAAGCACAACTGTACCTCAAACAAAGACTGTGAAGGAGGGGGTTTCAAACGTACGGGACATGGTAAATCCTGACGGCCCGACAGTGTGTGACGTCTGCAGTCATCACTGAATAACCGTCTGTGTGTGTGTGTGTGGCTAAGCTAAGCATTGTCTATCATGAGAAGAGTTGTTCTTGTGTAAGGAAAAGTCAAACAGAAATGCTTCTCTGTGGTCTAAGAATGTTAGGACCGACCATCGGACACACAGTTCGGACACCGAAGCATTTTGATCGGACCAGAAGATGATCCTACAAATCCTTCAGAGAACCTCCAGGAACATTACCTAAAAGGTTCTCTGAAGGTATTCTAAGA
Organism: Labrus bergylta; assembly: GCF_963930695.1. NCBI lineage: Eukaryota > Metazoa > Chordata > Actinopteri > Labriformes > Labridae > Labrus > Labrus bergylta. The sequence goes on along the minus strand of NC_089208.1, from coordinate 23,063,907 downwards.
AATCTCAACTTAAACCTCAGAGAACATTTAGGGAACATTTCTGAAAGGTTTTGTAAAACCTTAATGGGACCCTTCTCTGACGGTTCTCTTACAACGCAGAAATGTACAGGAAAGAGATCAACATCCATCCATCCATGCATTATCTACCTGCCACGCTACCATTCTCACTTATTGGCAATTTTTTAGTCACCAATTAACCTAACGACCTGGAGTGAACCCACGCATGCATGGGGAGAACATGCAAACTCCACACAGAGATGCTCCTGTCAGACGGGGATTTGAACCAGGTGTGCTATAAGGCAACAGCACTAACCACTGCACCATCGTGCAGCCTAAGAGATCAACAGAGACCATCAAACCGAAACCAAGCTCCTCTTAGTTTCATTGAATATCTTAAAGCCGGTGACAGCAGCATGATGTGCTTAGGGAGGTTGGCCTCGAGGATCATCATGTCATTGAGAAGTGTATTTGTTAAAAGGGTTGTGGCTCTTGGGAGCTGCTCTAGAATTGGCTCACACAGTATAAACTGTATAAAACAACCCCGATCAGACTGTCTGTAAACACTCGGATGTAAAACATGTTGCTGTTGTCTACAATAAGCAGATCAACATCAGAAACCACAGTGTGAGCAACCGGCTGTTTGCATTGTGCTCGTTGATCACTGAAGCGAGCGAATACAACCCTGCCTTGAGCAAGTACACACATTCATGTTTATATAAACACTGGGACAGATGTTACAATTAGCCCTGTGTATAAGAGCTGACACAAATCATGAGCACACAGAGACATGAAAAATAATAACCCTTCAGACAGGAGTGGTTTTAATAGGTCCGGATATATGCGTCGTCGTCAGCGTGTTCAAAGAGAAGTTACATAAATTAACCGTCCCCATCTGGGTTTCAATCCGGAGCCTTTCAAGTCCTGTGTGACCGACATTGACTTTAATAAGAGCAATGTTAGCCGAAGCTTTAGATCTGTCTGTTTCAGACCAGTCACATCCACCTTGAGGTGCCAGCAGAGGAGAGTAGGTCTCTTCAGAGGCGGCGTGCTGTCTGTATGACTGTGGACAGGCAAACACGAGGGGTCGCCTCCGGAGCTAAACACACCAGTGGGCTTCTGTAAAAAAAAAAAGGTCAAAGGTTGAAGCAGAGCGACCAAACGCCTGCTGGAGAACTGTCTGTGAACTCACCCAGCACACTATGAGAGAGAGCGATAGCAACAAAGCTAATCACACGCAGAGAAATGATATGTTCGGATCAGGGAGAGATAAAGGAAACAGCCATTTCAGCGCTCGCTTTGCTTCACTTTTAAATCTCGCTTGCTGCCATTGATGCTAACTCGAGATAAGATGATTAAAGCCATGCTATGTCTTGCTTTTTATTTTCTCTCTTCCTCGCTGCTTGAAATGTACAGCGTGTTGTACTTCTGACTGCTTCACTTTAAAGTTTTGTCTCTCATGATGAGTGTGTTTCTTCTTCAAGGACAAATGACAGGAGTTTGTGTGAAGTTGAACACGACACAGACCTGTGAGGTGCTGGCCTGGTGCCCTGTGGAGGATGATCGCAAAATACCAGAGTATGTGGAAATACTTCCTACTGCAAGCTGATACCGAACATGTGCATCGATTACATAACTGTCTGCACTAAGATTGTCATGATACCAGAATTTTAACCTCTGATACCAATCCAGTAAAAGTCAAACTGTATCAACACGTTTTTTTATAACGCAGCAACAAAAGTCGAAGTCCTGTGCATCAAATACTGAATCATTTCTTGTTTTTAAGTGACAGAAATTGCAAGCTTGCAACTCCTGCACAATGTCTTAATCGTACCAATGCTTTTCCAAAATATTTTTTACAACTAAGACAGTGCTCTCCTTCTTTCCACCGCAGCAGCTTGTGGTAAAAATAAAAAATTAAGATTTTTAGTTTTCATGCTTCAATACTTTTTGATACTAACGATCATTAAAATAAGAATTTGTGCAATTTCGACCGTGCTCTCTCTCTCTTTACTCGCAGCCACTTTGAGTTAGAAATATGCAGGGGCGTGTCCAGACTTTTTTTTTTTGATCTGGGGTGGCCCACCTGGGTCACTGACTTGTGCAGGGGTTGCTTGAAGTTTGTAGGCACATGCACACAAATGAATTAATTTTTTTTAACCCTTTCTATCTTGTGTTACTTACAAGTAAATATAAGTGGGGACAGAAAGGGTTAAAAAAAACAACAACTTATATTTACTTGTAAGTAACACAATTTGGCAACACACACATCTTCCTAGCTTGATTCTTTAGGAACTCAAAAACAAACATGTTTGTGCAAAGTCACAATTTCAAATACTTTGAAATATAAATCGCATGCAAACCCTTGTACGCTGTCTAACTTGCAAAAATTAATTTATTGGCAATTAAGTCCATTTCGAGTGAGATAGTGTGCACAAGTTTTTGCTTTTTACATTTTTATGGAAAGAGCAAAAATATTTATTTACAACTGAAAGTACTTCCATCAGCCTGTTGAAAACAGGCTAAATAGTTTGTTCTTAAGTCCCGCCTCTGATTAGGCAAATAGCCAATCATAGTTTAGGGGTCGCACCTGGGGTGGCCAATAAAATCTATGGGGGCCATTGCCACCCCTCTGGACACGTCCCTGGTGATATGTATAAGGATGTATTTAAAATACATTCAAAGCTTCTGTACTTCTTGTTCCCTTTGATCATGGAATTAAAAAGATTGTATCAGAGATTGTTATTTTTTTAAACATACGGTATCAAACACTTTGACAACCTCAGGCTCCACACGAGAAATTATGTTTGAAATGAAGTATTCTGCTCATAACACAGTCCTTAATACTCTCCTCTTTTCTGTTTTTTTCCGTCTAGTCCTCCTATGTTGATGTCTGCAGAGAACTACACGCTGTTCATCAAAAACTCAGTGACCTTCCCCTTGTTTGGAGTCACGAGGTGAAGGACCGGTTCTGTCGAGCTCAGCTGAAGCTACACATGTTTTGGGATTAGGATAGATAAATAGAAATAAAACAGCTGTGATAAACGTTGTTATACTCTATGTTGATCCTAAGTTGAATACTGATAACGAATCATCCTTAAGGGGCAGTCTGCCAATGTGAAAAGGTCAGTTTAATCATGGAGACTCTCTGTAGCTGTTGAAGAGCGATTCAAAGTTTGAGAGTTTGTTCTTAGATTTAACAGATTATTTTGAAGAAGGAGGGTCACACGGTACATCATGTAGATGCAAAGCAACCGAATAAAACAATGCCACAAAGTGTAGTAGTGGCAGAGTTTCTGTGCGGTTTTCTTTGCCAGGTGGTGGTTTGGTTTATTTTTGCATACCTGTAGGCTGATAATCCCTTTACTGGCAGGTTTGGTCACACATGCAAACCGCCTCAAAGTAAAAAAACACCCACGCAAACAACAACACATCTAGCCTATATAAAACCTTATCTAAATACAGCAATGGAAAATATGCAAAATACAAATATGACTATATACGTGATATACGCGTAATATGAATATACGTGGGCAAAGTTTCAGATCATGAGGTAAATGTATGTTGGAGTAATCCCAGTCTGAGTCTGCAGAGGGCGCTAAACAGCTTGTTCTGCAAATCACGGTATAGTTCCCCGATATGAACTCAAGAATTTCCCAAGACGGCTCCAAGCCTCTACGTAAGCCGGTGAAACCTCTTACTTAGACTCTCTTCTCCCAGCACTGGAGAGCAGCCCTCCCCTGGCAGCCCTGCAGCGTTCTGCCCCCTAGAAGGCTTCCAGAGAGCTGACCAATCAGAAGAAAGTGGGCACCTGGGGAGGGGGGCCTTAAAGAGACAGTAGCTTAAAAAGAACTGTTTCAGGCAGAGGCAGAAACGAGGGTTTTTACAGACGACAGTATCAGATAAATATATCCTGCAGAGCTGCTCTGTAGGTTTCACAGACTGACGACATGTAAGGTGAACATGAGGAGAACGTTGGATTGTTAACAAAATACAAAACCTACGGTTTCTGTGAGCTATTTTGATCTTTGCATCTATAAAACACTGTGTGATTCGATCTGTTTTGGATATGGGCCCAATATTTTGTGTAATACTTTTCTTAATGGAAATAGTATGGAAATATTTGCCTTTCCATATTCTTGCTTTTGAATTCAGATAATGTTTTTTATAGATGTTTTTCAACTTAAGGTCTGTTAGCATGTTTGACCATACCTGCCATCATCGTGCTCATCAGCATGTTGGTGTGCAAATCTCCAAAGGAGGATCCAATTTTTTCACGCCCAACTGAGACCATTGTGTCCAAACTTTGTGAACTTTTTATGACATTGAATGTGTGTTATATAAGAAAGAAAACTCCTTCAAAAGGTGGATATATTTTGAGTTTTGAACATGCATGTTTTTATTTGACTGGTTACTAATTGACTACTTTGCTGAAGTGCATTATGGGAATTGTAGTAGCCAGTGTTTTTTGAGTTTGACACATACAAGAAGCTAAAAGTCAGGACATTTATGCCTCAATTCTCACTTGTGCCTTTTGAAGGTTGCATGTTAGCCGTTGTAGCCGTACAACTGGCAAGAATTTAAAACTACTTTCCCCCTGGTTATTTGAGTGTTATTTTGTTTCCCAGGACAAAACAAAAAAGTGGTGAAATTGTTCCATTAAGAGTAAATCTGTGTTTCATATTGTCCATCTGTGTTTCAGGAGTAACCTGGTGGAGGGTATTGATGCTGAGTACATCAGTAAATGCCTCCATGATCCAGAGAAAGCTCCGCTGTGTCCCATTTTTAAACTGGGAGACATCGTCAAACTGTCTGGTTTCAACTTTGAAACCATAGCCAAAGTGGTAAGTACAGAATCGATGCACATGCTTTGTTGTCAGGTGTTTGTGTTTCTTTTGTCCGTCTTGTTATTCTAATGGTTTCATGTGTCATGACAGGGAGGGGCCATTGGTATAGTGGTGGACTGGACGTGCAACTTTGACACGGATGTCAGGAACTGTAAACCAAAGTACAACTTCCACGGTCTGTACGGGAACCCCACAGAGACGGACAAAGCCCGAGCTTCAGTGGGCTACAATTTCAGGTTGGTAAAGCCCCGTTTCCGGTTCAGTACGGCATACATTTATTTAGACTGTCAAAAGTTGAGAAGGGTTCCAAAAATAACTGATCCGTACCATCCTACCTTTTTGGTACCCTTCAGTTGGGGTGCCAAGCGTACCGATCCGACCCTAAAGCGAGGAGCTAGACGCACTGCAGTCAAATGATTGGTCAAAATAATCTTCACTTCCTGTGCTACAGCGTTAATAAAGGACAAACACAAAACGCACCATGTTTAAATATCCTTCGGATTTGGGGAGGGTTAAGCCCCATTTCCACCAAGCGGTCCAGTTCAGTTTGGTTCGGTTCAGTACTCATTTATTGGCATTTCCACCGTCAAAAGTTGGGAATGGTACCAAAATAAGGGATCCATACCTACTTTTTTGGTACCCTTCCCTAAAGGGTCCCTTGTTTTCTGTGTTCTTCTTGAACGTTTGACTTAACGGGTTACACTGTGTTGGGCTGCTTACCAAATAAGGGTACGGTTGGCTGTGGAAACTCAAGCAGGTTCAGGGTTTACTTTCAAGGTTGTTTTGATTATTTGCCTTGGAGATGCAGACCTCATCAATCTTTGTTTACTGTGTCTCGTTCTTCCTATTTATTGAATTTATTGGATGTCTACACTTTGTCGCGCCGCTTTGATTGAATTATGTGTAAGGGTACGGTTGGCTGTGGAAACTCAAGCAAGATCAGGATTAACCATTTGTGGATTTGTTTATCTGACATGGAAAGACAGTAACATTGGTGCTCTAACATTTAACAGGAATTTGACAAATATTCGTCTATTTCCATATCAAATTCAGATTAATTCAGAATCACAGAGTCCCACCTTGGGACGTGGGCAGATTGTTTTTTCCATTCTTAAATTCTCATTTGTTCTATTCTATTATCAACGCCCACAGGTAGTACTCCGTGACTTTGTAAAATAGATAACACCTGAACCTGTTTTTTATACAGCACCTGATGATGAAGAGTTCGGTTGGGCTCTTATCTTTTGTTCACTGTTATGACTCTCATTGCTTTTACTAGGTATGCAAAGCATTATTTGGAGGACACAATTCAGAAAAGGACTCTCCTCAAGGTGTTCGGGATCAGGATCGACATCATCGTGCAGTCACTGGTTAGTGGTACATCTGAACCAGTGATACTCAACCTGAGGTTCTTGAGCCACATATGGCTATTTTAGGTCCTACTTGGAGAAAAAAATCCAAAGTAATTATTTAAAAAAGGGAAACACTGTCAGCAGAAATTATTCTTTGCAAGTCATGTCACCGTGTTTCCCACACATATTTTAGGAAAGAAAGAGGTTTTTTGATTGTGGCTCTTGCAGAAATATTTTTTGGTCAACGTGGCTCTTAAGTCTAACAAGGCTGAGTACCACTGATCTGAATGCTTGCACTGATATGAAGTCCATACATGAGATAAAGGAGATTTGGAATAATCATTCCTCTGTGCTTCACAGGCGAGAAAATTCGACATCATCCCAACGCTGACAGCAATCGGCTCTGGAGTGGGAATCTTTGGAGTGGTACGTTTAAGACTTGAACCTGCAAAAAAATCACCTTTAATGTCTGCAAAGTAACATTTATAACTCTGACTTTTGAAATTACTTTTCAGGCAACTGTAGTGTGTGACCTGGTGCTGCTCTATTTGCTCCCCAAAAGAGAATTTTACAAGAACATGAAATTCAAATACACAGACACACACATACAGGTAAGCTCTGCAAGACATGTGGCTGAATGTCTACTGTTATATTCTGCTTTGAAAGATTATTACTTTGAGCACAAGGTGGCAGCAGAGAGGCATGTATCAATGGCAGGAGTGTGGCATTACTCTGTGTGTCACCCTCATTTGGGCATCTCTCTTGTGAGGTAGCGCCACATGCTCTAAAATCAGAAACCCCCCCAGCAGCCCACAGGAGGAGCAGATAATGCTGTGTTTATTCCTGTAGCACGCCCAGCCAGTGTCGGACCGTTTCTATCTCCTTTTTCTTATCTGATAGAAGATGAAATCGTCCCCCATGATCCCCTCCTGCCCAGACAGTTCCCTTCTTTTACTGAACCAGGCAGAACGTTTTGTATTTGCAGCCTGACAGCGAGTCACTTGGTTTAGACACAGGCATCTATTACACCATTGAAGCCAAGGCAAGCCAAGCCAAAGGCAACGACCAGTCCAACGTGAGTGCTCGTAGACGTAGAAGTCGACATCCATGTCGATGTAGACGAGTAGATTTGATTAGTATTTGTAATCAATTATGTAGACTGGAGGTAAATCCTTTTTTTTGTTATTTACCTGCATGAAACCTAATACCTTCTGTTCTGTGGATTTGACAGGATCCGGATTCAGAGGTCGGCAGCATAGAGACTGAGGTGTCTAAAGTAAGGGATTCATAGGTTTCTAACAGAATACAGAGCCCTGCGTTAGTTCAGGCAGAATACAGTAGAATTCTGAGAACCGCCCCAATGCCAACCAATCATTATCACACCCTGACAACCAGGCGGTCTGTTTAAACCATTCTGCATCTCACTCCTCCTGCATCACATCCACTCCCTCCACCACCCCGACCTCCACCAGCTTCAGTCAGCTCATTTTATATTCTAGGATGAATTGTTTGCTTGTTAGGTCTGCCAGATGTCAGTATCATTACATGCACATTCAGATTCTGTTCTGCATGTCCCCATGGAGGGAATTAAAGGTTTGGGCTGTCAGCAAGATCTGTGGCATGCTGCACTGATCCTGCTAAGAGCTAAGAGCAGAACCAATACTGCCAAATACAACTGTACAAACCATAAGTGCAATAAATGGTTAAATCTATGACGAGAGTGTTCCTGACTGAAATACTGTTTACTTTGGTTTCCATGAAGGCTGATGTCTCTCTTTTCTGCTCTGCTGTCTAGAAATGACCCGGGAGGAAGCTTGTAAGGTACTTTTTTTTTGGACGGTGTAGTGCACTGGAACCCTGCAATAAACCCCCCCACAAGTCACCATGGAGAAACACACTCAGACTCTAAGAGGACTCTTGACTGGAGCGATCAAAACCAGAGACATGGCTCCACGTGTCCTCTTCTTCCTCTTCATTTTCCAGTTGCATCTTCGGCCACCACCTCCCAACCTGAGAGACGATACAGTGACTCTTACTCTCGGTGTCGAGCCCTAGCATAGCTCAGCTGTGTGTGTGTTCTTTTTTTTGGGTGTAGCTCGGTTTGCTTTTTTTTCATACTTTGGGTGTAACCCTCCACCTAACCATCTCCATATCTGTGCAGGTGAAAGCACATGTTCTGGCACTAACTGTGTGTGCACATATCATCCATAAGTCAATCCATTAAACCGTCACTGTCCTTGTCAAAGAAAGATAAACACATGACGTGTGGATGTGCCGCTGTCAGAGTCATCCTGTGTGCACCTTGTGATCAACTGCTGCATTCAATAAAACATGTACAGATATTTCACTGCTGTTTTCTTTTAGGTTCAAATAAGGCCGTCGGCATTGAATAATTAAGATCTCAATTTAATGCATTAATGTTTTTTAATCACAATTAAGCTCATGCTGTTTTGACCCTTCAGGCTCTCCGTAGATAGTCGTCCTCAGTGTCTCCCTGTAGTCTCAGTGATGTAAAAGAAGGACACTGCTGCTTCTCTGAATGTCTCATTTCACTTTAACAAACTCTCAGACAGCTCAGCTGACGAGTCCAAAGTAATATCCACTTTATGACATCACACATTGACCTTTGTTACCGTTCCTGAAGATGACTTCAGTTTGGGATCTCTAACCACTTTCTGTTTCTGTGCTTAACTTCTTGTCCTAACCTTCACTCTACAGGAAGGGCCTTACTTTATTTCAAAATAAAAGCACACAGCAAGAAAAGTTATCGCACTGCCAATTTCCACATAGTCTGTGCGTACGCCGCACGCATAGACTGTAAGGGCCGCACGCCCTGCCCCACTGGGTCTGTTTCTTGAGCGTGAGCTCAGCCGTGATCAGCTGTACAGATCACAGGAGAACTACAAGATCATGCGGGAATAACGACAAAAACGTGCAAACAACATGTTTATTGCTCTTTGTGAGGATGATTTGTTGACCATTCGGTGCCTGTTTTGACTTAATGTTGATGAAGTGAAAGAAAACATGAGTAAGAGTTTTGAAATTAACCGTTTGCTCTGTGCGTTTCCTTGTCTGACTTCCTGTCCTGCTTGATCGTGAAGCGTGCATATTTGAAACAGAGCAGCGCGTGCTGCTGGCACGCTCCGGAGACGGACTGAGGCGCTTGCTGTGGAAACGGGAGCATTGACTAGAGTGGCAGCTAATAAAATAAAAGCCCCACTTTTATTTTGAAATACTAAATAATGGAATTTGAAAAATGCGATTAAAAATGTGATTAACTACTGAAAATAAAATCGTTTAAAACCCTAATTTCAACGTGTAGCCGTAGTCAGACAGCGAGCAGACAAATGTCAGTGTTCAGATTGTCATTTTTATTGTCTTGGATCACGTGTAGGTGTACAAAAAGCATGCAAAAAATAGGATCTTCATATATAATGGTACATATTTACATTGTAACAACCACATTCCACAGAGATGTGCCATGCTTCTGTTTTTTTCTTTTAATCGCTAGAGCAGTGGATCTCAACCGGTCTAACCTCAGGACGCACACCGCCAGCTCCTCCACGAAAAAACATGACCCAAATGTGTGACATTTTTTAAAACAATCAGATTTATTCAATGTGTGGTTGTGCAGGTTGGACCTCAGAAGGTTCAAAACATGTGACAGCACAAAAAAAACCTAACAAAATCGCTTCATATACTTTTTTTGAAAAAACAAAATCCCAGGCACATATTCGCAACCCACTTTTGGGTCCCGACCCACCAGTTGAGAAACACTGGACTAGATAGTACATTCAGAGAAATGCATGAGACAATAAGACAGACACACAAACACAGAGCAGGCAGCTTCAAAACACGACTCAGGACAGAACACAGATGAGATTCACAACGAGAAGCAAATCATCCCCGACATCCTGTGAGGTACAAACTCCCTCTCACACGATCCTTTTCCTTTGGAAATAACTACGACCTAGGTGAGGTCGTAGTTTCTGTTCAACGTTTGTTTGATTTTTCAGCAGTACCAAAAATGCCAGGGGAGCAAACCTCATCCAAAGCTGCAGCATGCAACACCTTTGATAAACACTTTGGATTTAGTTAACGTGCATCTGGATCAGGCTAAAAAGGCAGATTTTAGGAGGACATTTAAAGGCTATATGCTTTTTAAATTTTTAAAAAGGAGGAATTGTTGCATGACTGATGACGACTCTTACACGTGTCATGTACTGTAATACCTGTTTCAGGTTCAGTTCATGTTACACAGAAGTCCTTAAAAGCTGAAATCACAGAGTTTTTTTTAAACATTTATTTGTATATCACCTTTAGTATCTGCCCCAGAAACGACAAATCTTTAGGTATTCAGAGTGACATTTAAGAGAGAGGGGAAAAAAAGGTTTACGCTGTGCGTCTAATATAACTCTTATGAATTTGATGTCCCTCTGTCATGATGCTCTGGAGCCATGAGCTGCAGCAGTGCTGACTTTACATTTCAGTGCTCTTACAACACATGCCATTGGCTACTTAAGTAAGATTTAGGAGTGGAAGGTTTACAAAAAATATGTTCATATGTTACCTACATGCCTGATAGTTTGAAACCATTTAGGGTAGAATTGAGTCCGCAAAAAACAAATGGAGGTAAAAACTGACACGTGTCCCAGGATCTGGACATTGCCTCTTCACCTGCCTATCTTTAATCATTTTCAGTACATGCTTAAAACAAAGAGCGACAGATATGGACAGAAAAAAAACCTTTTTCAGAAGTAATCTAGAAAATGATTTGCTGTTGAAGAAGCAGTGACAGTGCGCATGGTACTAGTTTCTATGCTGCCATTTGAAGCTTCTCCTTTGCTATGAATCCTGCTCAGAGGTGTGCTTGTGATCAGGCAGGGCAGGCAACTGTTTGAGTGCTCACAAACTAAAACCAGAACAGTGGCCTTAAATCTGCAAATTTTTCAACAATAGTAGGAAACCTCCCTAAGGGGGCGCCATCTGACATTGCATGCAATATGGCTGTAAAAGCCCATGTTTGTCCATGAAAGTAAACAAAGAAAAATGAAGAGGAATTATCCATCTATAGAAGAGAAAAAAAAAGTGGCAGACATGATGATGATGAACGCTGGTTGGAGGGCCCCAACAGACTCTAGAATCGCCACTGATCCTGCTCATCTAACAGGTTTTTTACAGTTTTAGCTTCATGCATCTTATCTGTAGTGACATCCAGAAGTCCCCTGTCCGGATTAAACAAACACAACACTTTTTTTTAAAATGGAGGTAAACAACGAAGACGACTTTTAAAATCCACCGTTCTTTTGCTGTAGCTGTTACAGTATTTAGAGACATACAGGGGAAGAAGTTTGAAAACATCTTTCAGATTCATTTGTAAAATTCTCAGGGACTCCGAAGCCGCGCTGCGACATGCAGATGGATATTAAAGAGGAATGCTTTTAAAAGATGTGATGTGTGTGATGTGCTTTATACAGGTGAGCCACTCAGTTCTGTCCTTGATCATAAACTGTACATCGCTAACAGCTGACAGGTACCAGTAGTGTTTCATGACATCACAATAACTTTAATATGTTTCTGTAGGTGGAAAAAGTGCAAATATTTCAGCAGAAGCAACAAAAAGTAAAACAACACAACATTAAAATATGTTGCTCTGACATGACAGATGTCTGTACAAAGACACGACTTTAAAGCAGGATACACAAAGACTTAACATATATAGAAAACAACAAATAAAGTATTAAACCATTCGACGCAAATCAAATAAATCACATCATTTCATACTTTTTGGTTCAAACAGCCCTTCATTGAAGGTTACCGTGCACATGAATGCATTCTGTCACATCAGTCTCTGCAGAGAGAGGAATGGAAGCAGATACAGGTATCAAAACCCTCCTTATTAAATACAACATGTCAGATAATTAGACATGAAGGTGTTCCCTTATCCTCGTCAAACTGTTGATTTCTGGACTATAGAGTAAAATGATATAATTTTTAATCTCCAGACCTCTGTGAACATAAACTCCCTAAACACAGAGGCTCAATAGCAACAATAGCTTTCCCATTCAGCCCCCTCTCCGCTCTCCGCGCTTCACTTAGCATCCTTCACTGGAGGATACCGAGGGCAGCGCTAATCGGGGGAAATGCACTCTCTGTTTCTAATCCGCCACACGGAGGCCGGATCTGAAGTGGACATAGAAGTGTTGCTGTTGGCAGCTCGCGTCTAATCATGACATTGAAATGCTCCTTTTCACTGCAGTTCAAGTGATCAGAGCACTCAGTCAGCCAAACAGAGAAGGAGAAGGAGGAGGAGGAGGAGGAGGAGGGAGAGAAAGAGGACGAGGAGGAGAAGAAAATCAAAATGGAGTTATATAAACATTTTTGAGGCAGAGCTGCTGTGGAGGCAGAAATGTGCTCATTGATTTGAGTCTGCAGAAGCAAAACAACCCACAGATTCAGCCTTTTTTAAAGTGAAAAATCAGGAATGCAAAACAAGGAGCAGGATCATAAACAATAAAACCTAATGTTTTTCATTCACCAATAATTCGAACATTTGCGATCTCACAGCTAGTTTAGATCTAGAAGTAGAACGAGTTGGAACGTAAAGGTCCAATCAGTGAGATGTGTAGTGAGTGAAATGATAAAGTGATCTTACTATATGATCAGACTTTAAGGAAACATGCTATGTTGAAGTGCTGGCTTCCCTGACAACAATGCAGCAGCCAGTATGTCCTCCTTCTAACTTTAGATTCTGCTCCTGAATGCTCTGGATTTGTTTGGACCAGAGAAGGTAGTCGGTTTTAAGACACCCCCACACGGCCGTTTTGGACGCCCCTCGGTTTGCCAGATATGAGAGCAGTTATCAGGTCAACAGGTGTTGCAGTGATGGAAGCGGGCAAGAGAAGTGGTTCAGATAGAAGTGATTGTACCCGACCTAAAAAGCCTCTGCATGTTTCTAATAAGCTCCACGAGCAGAAACGTGCTCAAACTAGGATCAATATTGGAGATGATTTTGAAAAATGGAGAGAGGTTAGAACACAGAAAGGTTTATAGACCGATGCAGAGCATCGACTCTAGAGAGGAGGGGGGAGACAGCTCTCTATTATGTTTAGAATCTGGACTGCAGTACCCACTTTAAACACCAGGTGACAGAGTTACAAATACAAAAGAAGGGAAAGCACAAAAATGGAGAGGGATGGGTGGAGGCATTAAATGTTACATACTTGGGCCCTACCTTTGACTCCAAAAAACAGCTTCAATCAGCTTAATCTCAACATAAATTACCAGATAGTGAAACATCTCATTCAACAAGTGATATCTTAGAAAAGTCAAAGCATAAAGATTTAAGTTATTTTAAAATAATTTCATTTAAATCTATTTAGAATTCAATAAATAAAACGTCATAAAAAAACATCTTCCATAATAATTAAAGGAATACAAATCCAAAAAAGGTCACAAGATGCAAAATAAACTTCACCATGTTTCTCTAACACTAATATGTGTCTCTAGTGCGTCTACAAACCCCCCAATGATGAGAAAAGTCCATCCTCTCCATCTTTTGCCTGCTCCACTTTTCAGAAAATGTGTGCTCAAACAGGCCATTTGGATTTGGAGATTTTCCCTTCATGACATCACAAAGGGCAGTAACCCCTCTCCCAGGTGGGTGACACTCCCACAGCTAGATGTTTGTTCTGCCCTGAGTCTTCCTTCTCACCGTAAACAATAGGACAAGGAGCAAGAAACCCTGAACCTTCCAGAGAGGGGGCGTGGTCAGACACAGCTCATTTACATTTAAAGGTACAGACACAGAAACAGCCTGTTCTGATCAGGGCTGAAATAGAGGGGTTTATAGACATGATCAAATACAGGATCAGAGTGAATTAATAACAGGAAACTTCACAGACATGTTTTGGGGAGCTCTGAGACTTATCTTAACTTTTTGAAGAGGATTATGTGACCAATAAAGTGGAATAAACAATGTCCCTAACTCTGGGTCACTTAATACGAGTACATTCCTTTTCTTCTGAAAGATTTTTAATCTTGTAAAATTAGATGTTTCATGTCTTTAGAAAGCTCTGCATCAAATAAATATGACTTTGGAAGGGGGCCTCTATAAAGTAAAGCATTAAGAGTAGTTCATTGTCTGTTCACTGAAAACACACTCTTACAAATCCCCCCATTTCTGTCACAACAACTTCACATCAAACCAACGGATAAGGTTTGACGTTAAAGGACAGAGAGAGCGTTAGATAACAGGAATAAGAGAAACGACACATAACAGAAGAGGAGAAAAGGCGTAAAATTACTCCTCACAGCTGTCGTTTTCTGTGCGATCGCCCTCGGACAGATGACTTCCTCTCCTCGTCAGACTCGAGGACAGTGAAGGCAGCACAGGAAGGACTTCAATCTTTATCACCCAGCAACAAAATTAAACCTCAACTGGCACAGACACGAGGACAGAACATGTAAGATACGTCGTCAGAGACATCTATGTACAATTTTAAATATAATTTCGGAGAAATAAAAAGCCCTGCAGACCGCTGAAGAGACACTGTAGAGTCATTAACATGCAGAAGTATGTGATGGTCACTGAAATGGGTTTCTTTTCCTTTCAGCAGGCTGGGACAGTCTGATAATGAGGCCTCACTTTTCATCATGCAGATGGAAAAAAAAAAAAAAAAAGAGTTAGACAGTTTTCTCACAATGCAGTGTAATGCCAGCTGACAAGTTCTTGTCTTTACTCCCACAACAACAATGTGAACTGTTCCAGTTCCAGATCCAAAGATCCAGAAATCCAGCAGAGAGTCCATCGTCTTATCCATTCACTGATGCCAGTCACAACAGTTAGTGGTCGAGCGGTTAAACAAGCAAGATTTGTTATTGAAATTGGTGCCCAAAGAGACTCCACACTGGGAGAGAAAAATGAGGGAGACTGAATATTCTGAGGTGAAAAGGAAGCATAAAACAAAACCAAGCCCTAGTTTACAGCTCTGAATGTAAACACAAGCATTATACTGGATGTGGAAACTTGAGTGTCGTCTGCGTAAAGAGTGATATGCCATCATGTGGCGCTTTGGATGAGTGGGGGTTAGCACACAGTGGTCCAAGCACAGGGGTGTAAAGTGGATGAAGTCGAAGATAGAGACTCAGGAGGAGGGCTCGTCTTCATGCAGGTCCTCCAGCTCTCCTTCTCGTGGTCCGTCTCCTGTGCTGCTCTTTCTGAAAGAACAAAGTACGGAGATAAAAGACAGGGAACTGAGTCTATGTGAATACACTGCTGAGGTCCACACTCTCAGCATGCATTATGTTCTTCTTGTTATTTGGTGACATGATGAATGTTCAAAACAACACAGATGCAGCTTTAAATGATAGCTGGGGGGGGGGCTTCTTGGTTGTTTCTATTGGAAGGTATAAGCGAGAGCTGAGGGTTCAAAGATGATGATGGGCGCAGCAGCTGGTAGATGTCAGAGGAATTGTGAGCCAGACTGTATTGTGTTACCTGAGTGAGGGGTGAAGTTTTAAAGAAGGCCGGAAAGGCCATGCATCCCTGCAGCACAGTGAAAGGAAGAGAAGAGGGAAAGGTCACAGGTGAGAGGGGAAAGGTCACCTGGGGGGGGGGGGGGGGGTCAAAGACATGGTCGTTGGTGGAGATGACCTCCCCTCTATGCACTCCCCTTCCTCGACACAAGGGGCAGTGTGGAGCTGTCCAATTGCTCTGATTGACCAATGGGACCATGGCAGTTTGAATAATTTAACAAAAGCTTGAGACAGTTCATAAAATGTTCTTTCTATTGCTATTTCCGACCAAATATCTAATATTTTAGGAGCTTGCTTATATTTTCCAGCAGGGGGCAGTATTGTTTCAGACTCCCCACCCATCCTCTGAAAACACCTTCACCTTAGATAGCAGCACTGTGGCTGCATGGAGTGTAACGGGGGGGGGGACCTCGGCCTAGAACGAGGAGGAATCATCTATTAAAACCCCTGACAATGGGAGATTACATGCTCAGCGCTGCAGTAGTCCTTCCTCATCACAAACTCTGTAGGACATTTAACACAGATTAGTGTCCTCGAGGGCCCCCCACTGATCGCAGGGACCAGCTATAGCTACTCCCCGGATTGCACTGTCTATGCTGAATGAGGGGATAAGACGATTGGCCATTTCCGCCTTTGATGCTTTCAATCAGTGTTACAAAAAAATCCAAGGTCAGCTTGAGGCGCTGATGGATCTCTATTACTCCGTGTCTCTGAAAGCAACACACAAAGAAACACTTATAAAAGCTGTAAGCTCCACAGCATACAATGAAATAATGAAATATGGTGCTATGGCAACCCAAAGCGGCAGCAGCTGCTGCTGCTGCAGGAGTGAGCACTGGTTAACCTGATACACAGAGAGGAGACAGGTGTGAGGTACAGATATAGTTATGTCAGAATCTACAGCAATCCCTGCAATAACAAGAACACGCCTGCAGGGTTTGTTTATGTATTTTTTAGTAGTATTGAGGATCCGACCGCTGGACTGTGTGCGCCACAGACTGAATAATGATGAGTGCTTACATGAGCAGGCTGCCGGGCGCAGACATGGACCTCTCCTCCCTCCTGCTCGGACACTCAAAGGGGTTACTGAAGGAGCGCTTCCTCAGCATGGCTCTGACCAAGATCTGCAACATTCACAAACACACAGCGGTTACAGAGACATGCAGACGGTCTTAAGATGATTAGTACACAAAACTTGATTAATCCCTTGAGGGCAAAGTCACTTTTACTCTGTTAGTGAGTCATGCTACACACACACACATGCACAAACAGGATCCTATGGACATGCACTAATGGATTAATATGACTGGCGCCCCTTAGAGGTCGAGGCCGATCAGCTGCTTTGGAGACGCTGGCCTCAGACCCCTGTTTACAGAGCACCAAATAAAATGTGTTGTCTGGCCTCCACCTCAGTAACAACCACCTCAATTTCACAGTCAGTGAAATTCTTCTTTTTTGTTCCTTTTCCTGCACGATTCGCTATCTTTATTCGGCCTTTAGGTTGCAGCATGTGGCTGGTTTACAGTAATTTGCAAAGTCATTAATGGGAGGAGGCAAGGCAGGCAAAGTGGCACGTGTGGCTGCGCTCAGTTTCACGTTAATTGGGATGTGTTAAAAGGAAAGGTGTGCAGGATCAGGCGTTGCGGGGCGTCTCACCACTGCAGAGAGGCTGGGGACAAACTTGACTGAGTTCTGGATGTCCTCCTCCGTCACCTCCACCACAGAGCAGTGCTCGTCCTCCAGAGGCAGGGGGTCTGTGCCCCCCTGGGTCACCCACTGGTCCATCTAAACGCACAAAGAGACACGCATGATCAAGAGATCTGACAGTGTGAGAACATGACAACCTGTCTATACTGTAACTATAATCCACAGTGCCGGTGATTTAAACTCAGGAGTCTCTTTTTTGTATTCATATTTGATATATCCGACAGGAGCACTCCCTCTAACAAACGTACATATTTTACATCATAATCACAAACACGTGTTTTCCAGGCAGCTTTCTGTTTTGATGTATCGCGTTTAAAGTCAGGACAGAAAATCTCTCAGAGGGACCAGCCAGCCTCAAAGTAACTACACTCCTGCTCACTTTGATTTCAAGTTAAAGTTGGATCGAATAAAACATTTGTTTGTTTGTTGTTGTCCACTATTGAAAAGAACAAAAGCAACAGCATGTTAGTCAGCCTCCCACTTTCCCAGCCCGTCTGTGGATCTCGGCTTCAGCCATTTCATACCGACTGAAAAAAAAAAAAAGGATTATAAAAGACTAAAAAGACTAACTGCTTATCCATTTGTTGACTTTGTGGGAGAAAGTGTGGAAGTTTGTGCAAAGTTTCAGACTAGTTCGGAGATTATTCTATTCTTTCATGGCTTTAAAAGTGAAAGCAGATTGTGCCAAAGCGGAGCCACGTTTAGGGATACTACAATCTCTGCTTGAGGCAGACCTCGAAGCTCTGCTCGTGTGCTCAGAGCGAAAGTTTGACAAAGCTCTTCTCGGATGAAATGCTCCTGCAGTGACTGTGTGGAGAACACACACACACACACACACACACACACACACACACACACACACACACACACACACACACACACACACACACACACACACACACACACACACACACACACACACACACACACACACACACACACACACACACACACACACACACACACACACACACACACACACACACACACACACACACACACACACACACACACACACACACACACACACACACACACACACACACACACACACACACACACACACACACACACACACACACACACACACACACACACACACACACACACACACACACACACACACACACACACACACACCATTTGAGAAAGTCACTCAGTCTCTAAGCTTACTGACGTGTTATCACTTGTAAGAAAGATTAATTCACTGTTGGTTTGAATCTTTTTTTTATAAGGTTAATTGACTGTAATGTGTTGAATATCCCACGACCACTCCCTGCTGCTATTTGTGAACCTCTGACCTCCAGGACTAAATCGTTTTTACGACAAGACAACATTAACCCCATTAAGTCCCATCAATGGCGGTCTCCATGCTGGAAATGCTGTCTCAGTCTAACTTTCAGTCAACCTAACAACAGGCTGAGAGCTGGAGCTGAGGCGGGTTTTAAGCCTCCTGACAAACCGTTACATGGCACATTTTTCTTTCTAACAAGAAACTTCACAAACATGTTTTGGGAAGCTTTTTTAAACTGGTTGAAAAAGGAGGATAACATGTGACCTTTCACCCCGCTTTCCTTCCAACATCAGTCACACTGCTGAACAAGCTAACAGCCAAACCTGAGCTCTGTTGAACCAATCCATGCACAGATGTAAACTTGTTTTCATGTCTTATAAAATATGTGTTTGTGAGAGTGTGAGTCTGTGTGTTAGTGCACACATATATGCATGATGCACGCAGGCCTAATTATCTCCTGTTCCATCAACACAAACAGAGTCTCTGGTGAGAGCATGACTCACTGACACATTATCAGACTGTGTCATGGAAACACGGTGGGGAGTGAGGAGTGACATGTGTCACCCGGGCTGCTTCTGGACCCTCTTCTTTAGACTCAGACAGGTCTCATCACGCCCTGCAGCAGCACAGCACGACTAATGTTCCCTGCTGTACCACACCACACAGTGAGGTCACACGGTCCTCTCAGCCAATCACAGCAGACAAAAGCACAGTCGTGAGTGTTGTGTCTGAACATGAACAATGAGAGCCTTGTTACAATCAGCCGTCTTTCTCCGTGAACAATCAGTGACTAACACTGTGTTCTCCTCTTTACACTTTGTCAGCCCTCTTTGGTACCTTGATCTCAGGGATGGTGATCCGGTTGTCCGGGTTCTTGTCGAGCATCCGTAAGATAAGAGTCCGCAGCTCCTCACTGGCATTAGGCCTGAAAAGAAACACAAGATCATTGTGTGACTAGGAGCTCCGCTTGTTTGCACATGTGGTTCATAATGAGAAAAAGGACACTACAGCTGTTGATTGTGATGACATTTGTATAAAATCTGATTTCCTACAAGCATGTGAACTGTTCAAAAGAAGCTGTGTCGACCTCAACTTTACATTTCTTAAACCTTAAAATAAAACGACATTCTCAGATTCTTTCATTTCGATGACTTTGACGGCCACAGAAGAAGAAAAGGACAGCTGGAATAATTCATTATCTCCCCCTCTGCAGTTATCCATTATGGGATTGTTTGTGCTGTCAGATAGAATTAACAGAAGATCTTCTTTTCTCACCTCTGAGAGAACGCCTGTCACTTACTATCACCCAGAATACACGCAGAGTGTTTGCTCTACTGAGTGGGGGGACGGATGACAGACACGATGATGACACAGATTATTTAGGTGTCTATGTTCTTCTTGATGCAGATGTCAATAAAGAGAATGAATGACATGAGGTGCAACTTCGAGCAGATTTTCTAAACAGGGCTTCTTGTGCACTAAAAGGGTACTTTACAGTTTAAATCAAATGTATACTCATATTTATTTGAGGTTTTTTTATGCATTTACTGTAGAGATAAACCAGTGGGTGTAGTCTGAAATCAGGGAGAGAGAGAGATAGAGAGAGAGAGAGAGAGAGAGAGTGGGGAAAGACATGTCAGCCACAGGTCAGATTTGAACCCGGGCTGCCTGCTTCGAGGACTACAGCATGTGGACACTGGGCCCGCGCCCTAACCACTCAGCCACTGTATGCCCCTCATGTATCCTCATATTAAGGGAGTTGTAAGACCTCGACAGTACTCGTTGTGCTTGAGAGTGCATTGAAATTAATGAGCAAGCGTGCAGGGAAGTTGTACAGATCAGCTAAAAGGAAAACATCAATGGTTTGAATGTTACACTTAAAGCAGTGAACATTTTCAACCATGCTCAAAGTAATGAATAAACACTGAAAAGAGTTCACTGCATTAGATTAAAAAGGGTAAACATGGATGAAGAGAGAGAGAGAGACAACCAAACGGAGAGAGCAATGAGATAAGCAGCGCAGTGCAGAGAATTAACTGGATTACCATTATTCTTGCTCCTTTTATTTTGGAGCTGCACATCTGTAGATCTGAAGCCTGTGAGTTTAAATCAAGTTGTGATACACTCATGCATCATGGAAACACAACAATGTGTTGAGATTTTTAAGCATTCGTTTCTCTGAGCTAACTGTCACTGATGGGTTCAGCGTGGAGATGATTCCATTACCTGCTGTGATATTCTGCTGCGTTTAATGAACGTGCTCTGTGCACAGACACGGACCCTCTCCACACCACTGTGTGAAGACACTTATCATTTTAAACACCCAGTCCTGACTCCGACACACTCACAATAATATCTCCTGCACACGTGTGTATTTACACTCCACCACCGGTGTGTTCCTGCAGGCTATCCCCACTGCTACCCTTTGATGGCTGATCGTTCTATCACTGTAGTTTCCTGTTATTTACCAAAATAAAAGACCTTCATGTTTCTCTTTAGAAAGGGCTTGCATGTGTCCAGGCAACTGGTGCACTCGTTTTCTGTTTTGATACTTATTTTGATCCCTTAAAGGCGACATATAGAACTCTACAATTCATTTATCAGATGCTTTTATCTAAAGCAACGAACATCAGAGAGTTAGAACAACACAAGCAAAGATCTAGAGAGGAGGAAACAATGTCAGGAAGTGCAAACAAACAGCTTTAAGTCCGAGCGGACACATAGGTGCTGACAGGAAGTGCACATTTTTAATATACATCATCAACAACAACATCGACAGCTGTTCTTGAGAGTTTTAATCAGCATCAAAACCATCCTAAATATCGCCGTCGTCATTATCATCATGAAGGTCTTTAGCTTTTTCTTAAAGGCGCAAAGAGACTCTGTAGAACCAAAGGAGTTTGGTGGTTTATTCCACCAGCAGGGGGCGACAGAGGAGAAGAGTCTAGTTAGAGACTTGGGACCCTGTTGTGAAGGTTGGATCAGACGCCTTTCATTTGCAGAGCGTAGAGGGCGAGAGAGAGTGTAGACCTGGATGAGAGCGTGAAGGTAAGGAGGAGCCGTTTTTGTCATCTACATCTACTGAGTGCTCCTAAAAGCTGCAGCACACAAAGCTACTCATTTATATCTGCAGTTGCAAATGGCAACTGCAAAAAGAAGAAAACGATTTTGAGACAAAAACAGAGATGAATAGAAATTAAATATCGAGGTAATGATGACAGCTGCTAAGGAAAAGTATGAGCCTGGAGCATCACTGCTGTCTCGTTTAATAGAGTGTAGGAGGAGGATGTGGAGGGAGGAGGAGGAGGGAGGACGCAGGAGTCAGACTTACGTTTCTGGGAAATCCACAAGCTTGGTCCTTATCTTATTGTGCAAAGCCAGTATGTACTCATCAATAAACGGGCACTGCAGGAGGAGCAGAGGAAAAACAGAGAGAGAGAACAGTGAATTGTAGTGTTCACAAATTCTGTTTTCCTGGAGACAGCCAAATAAGAATAAGAACAGGAGAATTCAGCATTCCACAAGCACATCTTACTTTATTTTTTGGGTCATTTTTGCCTTTTGCCACATGCCTTATGTAGGGCTTCTGATCTAAACAAGCGCCCCCAGTCTGACCATCTTTTAAAAGGTCACATTTTATACAAAATCCTCTTCACCATGTTTTTCTATCTCTAATATGTGTCTGTCTACACCCCCCCCCCCCCCCCCCCCCCAATGATGAGAAAAGTCCATCCTCTCCGTCTATTGCCTGCTCCACTTTTTAAAAAAAATGTCTCTCTTCATGACATCACAAAGGGCAGTAGCCCCTCCCCCAGGTGGGTGACACTCCCACAGCTAGGTGTTTGTTCTGCCCGCTGAGTCTGCCTTCTCACCATAAACAATAGGACATGGAGCGAGAAAGCCCGAGCCACACGAGTCCTTCCAGAGAGGGGGCGTGGTCAGATACAGCACATTTACATTTAAAGGTACAGACACAGAAACAGTCTGTTCTGAGCAGGGCTGAAATAGAGGGGTTTATAGACATGATCAAATACAGGATCAGAGTGGATTTAGAACAAGTAACTTCACACACATGTTTTGAGGAGCTCTGAGACTTATTTACACTGGTTGAAGAGGAGGACCAAAGGAGGACCAAACCAGGTTTCTCTCCTTTGTGAGGTATTTCTGTAGTCTAACTACAAACTGGCAGCATGCTAATCTTTTCCTTTGCTTCCCTCACACTGGCTGTAACAAAGAAAAGAAGGTTGGTGATCGACTATGTTCCTACCTGAATGTCACTGTGTGCTTGTTAACAAGCACGGCTGTCTTTGAAATGAACACTTTCCTTTCAGCCGTCCGTGTTACCTGCAGTGAACCTGCAGCTGAAAAAAAAAAGACTGAGAGGATGTGCTGACTCACCTTCCCAAAGACGAAGCAGTAGAGAGTAACTCCCATGGCCCACACGTCCAGTGCCTTTAAATAAGGGACATTAAAGGTGACATGAAGCCAAACGAACATTTGAAAAAACACACTGCTGTGATCCAAACACCTACTTTACACAAACAAACACTGTGACCTTAATCGGTGCCGACTGCCTTAGGGTGATTTATGGCACATACAAGGTTCTTATTCTGGGGATGCGTACCGGCTAATACCTCGCAGATGGATGTGTGTGATCAGATAGTGGAGACACTGCAGCTATCCATCAGGCTCTTTTGTCTCCTCTCAGCCCGACTCTCCTAGAAATCCATTTCTACTCCCTGATAGATATGAAATGATAGAAGCTGCCCTCTGAACCTCCGAAAGCCATCTCAGAGCCACACACGTTTGTTTTCAGCACGATGCTGGATGACTAACGAGTACTAATGGCCTGAGGTACCACTGAGGCTGAGCACTGAGGGGGTTTAAGTGACATACGAGTGCCTGACATTAAATATTTCAGTACTGATCAGATGTGGACAAAGTAAAAAACACTCTTTACAAAATTACACCAACTCAACACGTTTCCTGAAGTAGACCTGAAAGAGTGCGACTGAAATCCTTTTTACCGAGCGTTTCTGTGCGGAGGAAGCTGGTGATCATGCTTGGATAATTTTCTCTTTTCAAATACAAAACATACTGAAGATCATTTACTTCCACATTGCTTCACCGGTAGGATGAGCTAAACTGGGATTGTTTTGCTTCCTGTTGCTGTTTTTTTTAATGCACGGCCACCTCTCCCTCTACCTGCTGCACACCTGAGTGCACACTGTGCTCAGAGAGAAGGAGGGGGATTCAGAGGATCCAGGTAGGAGAGACAGGGGCACACACACTCTGGGCAGCGATGCCATGAGGAGCTTTTGGGTTTTTCTATTTTTTGAGATCGGACAGACGATAGAGACGGAAATCGGGGAGAGCTAAAGAGCGGGGAATGACATGCAGGAAAGGAGCCAGAGGTCTGTACATGGGTTGCACGCACTAACCACTACGTTACCGGCGCCCCTGGTGGAGAGGAGCTTTTATTCCCCATTTTTATTTTTCCCTATCTCGGTTTCTGTTTTTCCTCAGGCAGGTTTAGATTGCTGGTTTTTGTTGTTTAAGTTTGAGCTGGAGATCACCTGTAGTCCTATTTTCAGTCTTTTCGTTTCTTCAGGTTAATCTTTTTCTTTTGTGGAGATGCCAAGAGTGACGGCCCATTACATGGTTGGCTGGGCACCTTCGCATCTTGTGTTCTTTTTGGAAGGGGTCTCCAGCCCCCTTTCTGTTTCTTTGGTTTCTTATTTATTCTTGATTACTTTGGGCGGGAATCTAAATCTGTGTCGTGTCCTAGTATGCATTTCGGTCTCTATGTTTTGAGCCTTGACTTAATTATTTTGCATAAGGAGGAAGTGTGCAACAGAACCGCTAGATCAGTGGTACTCAGCCTTGTTGGACTTAAGAGCCACATTGACCAAAAAATATTTCTGCAAGAGCCACAATCAAAAAACCTCTTTCTTTCCTAAAATATGTGTGGGAAACACAGTGACATGACTTGCAAAGAATAATTTTTGCTGACAATGTTTCCCTTTTCTAAATAATTACTTTGGATTTTTGTTTTTCTAAGTAGGACCTAAAAAAGCCACAACTAGTCCCAAATGAGCCACATGTGGCTCAAGAGCCTCAGGTTGAGTATCACTACGATCGACTATCTGGTAAATCGACTGCCATATTCAACACTAAGCAAAGAGTGCATGTTTGAAACAGAGTGCACACTTATTTAAGTACATAAACAAACTTTTTGTTCTTATTCTCTTCCCACTCCGCTACTGATTTCCACCCTCATCACACATGTTGATGAATAAATAACTCTTCAGGGATTGAACAGGATGAAGCAGACTAATGAGAGAAAAAGCAGCTGATATAATGACTGCATGTGTCTTTTGAAAGCTCAAGGAAACAGCAGGATGGGGCACTTGAATGCCTCTCACATCCTCTCTGTATGCAATACAATAACACTCTCTGACTCTCCTTTTTGAAGTCACACAATGTCTTTATGTTGACTAATCCAATCGTTGAAAACCAATGGAGGAACAGTTACACAACCCACCAATAATATGTGATATTAGAGACGATGTCAGGGTTAAGACTGAGGGCTCAAACAGGAACACCTTTGGTTGTTTGTTGTTTGAAAATCAATTATTAGTCAGAGCTGATTCACACGCCTCAAAAGATGTTTAATTATGCAAGAATAACGGAGGAAGTACGTCAAATGTGGAGGGAGGAGGTCGCCAGTCCGATCGTTATGAGGAGTGGCGTTCTGCTCGACAAACATGACTGATCATTATTTAACTGTACAACCAAGAAGAGCTTAATGATGATGGAAACGTTCACAAAATCAATATCAGCTTTTTAAAACTAAAAGACCATTATCTGACTTTAGTGAAGGTGCTGTTCTCAGCTGGATTAATAAATAATAAGAACCAGCTCACACACAAAAACAAAGACTGATAATCAAACTCATCTTTGTTTCTAATGGTTCTCAGTTAAAGGAGCAGTATGTAACTCTGACACCTAGTGTTTAAAATGGGTACTGCAGTCTAAATTCTAAACATTGTAGAGAGCTGTCTCCCCCCGCCCCCTCCTCTCTAGAGTCCATGCTCACACAGGTCACCATGTTGTGGACACTGAAGCTTCAGTGTTTATCCAGCTCTGCATCAGTCTGTAAACCTTTCTGTGTTCTAACCTCTCTCCATTTTTCAAAAGCATCTCCAATATTGATCCTAGTTTGAGCACGTTTCTGCTCGTGGAGCTTATTAGAAACATGCAGAGGCTTTTTAGGTCGGGTACAATCACTTCTATCTGAACCACTTCTCTTGCCCGCTTCTATCGCTGCAACACCTGTTGACCTGATAACTGCTCTCATATCTGGCAAATCGAGGAGCGTCCAAAACGGTTGTCCAGAGCATTCAGGAGCAGAATCTAAAGTTAGAAGGAGGACATACTGGCTGCTGCATTGTTGTCAGAGAAGCCAGCACTTCAACATAGCATGTTTCCTTAATGTCTGATCATATAGTAAGGTCACTTTATCATTTCACTCACTTCACATCTCACTGATTGGATCTTTAAACTCATGGGATTAAGGCTTACAGCAGCTGCTTTAACCAGAGGCAGAGATGAAGCTTAGCTTTTACATTTTTCAATATAAATAAAGAGTTCACTTACCTTCCCACTGAAGCTCTTCCGTGTGTCTGACAGCGTCTCTGGTGCCATAAAGGCAGGAGTGCCAGCAGTGCCGGACAGCAGCGCATCGTTGCCCTCAAACTGGTTGCTGACCCCGAAGTCTGCTATTTTCACATGACCATCGTCCCCCAGTAACAAGTTCGAAGGTTTGATGTCCCTGTGGACGATCTTCTGGTAGTGCACTGAGGACAAGACAGAGGAATAAACAATCGCCCGCCATAATCTGTTACTGTGGTGATAATTAAATATGTTCAGAACTCCTGAGGCAGAGGGATACACAAAGTAAAACTTAACACCTTGGGCAGCGACGTGGTGAGAAGATTTTGTTCCCCATTTTTACTTTTCCCTATCTCGGTTTCTGTTTTTCATGTCCATATTGTTGGGTTTTCTTATTTTAGTTTGGGCTAGAGATCACAGCTGGACCTATTTTCTGTCTTTTTGTTTCTCCAGGTGATTTTTTTCTTCTCCGGTTGTTTTAGGGGGAGCGATGACCTAAAACGAGTTTGGCTCGGCGCCTTCCCATCTGTTGTTCTTTTTGGCCAGGGGTGGAATTTTCCTTAAAAATAAATCTCAGGGTTCATACCTTAAAAAAACCTGCGGTGTCCCATGTGTTTTCTGGTCCTCCTTTTTCTTGAGCCATTGTGTTTAACTGTGACCGGAGGGAGGATGTAACACCTGCACGCAGCCAATGGCCACTGAATTATAGTAGACAACACTCTTTGATAAACAACTTAAACCATTCTGCATTTTTATATATGTAGCGTCATTCTGGTCATCAGTTGTATAGATCAGGAGTTCCCAAACTTTGTTATGCTGAGGATCACTTTAAAGCATTAGCCTCTGCAGCAGGGACCCCCCTCAATGGTGCAATGCATCCTGGTAACTGTATGCTGCTTTTACCTCTTTACCCCTCTTGGTCAATTTTATGTGCAAAAAGCAATCTGAGGCTTCGACTGACTACGGTCAATCTTGATCGACATCTACATGACACATTTCCTTCGACCACAGCAACAGCACCCAATTTATCACAGCGGAATACCAATAACGTGTGAAATAATCGAAGCAGTGTTGTTGGAAACAGCGTTTGATTGCTGTTTGTCAAAGCACTTTGTAAACCTGTGTTTTTAAAAGGTGCTATATAAATAAAGTTATTATTATTATTATTGTCTTTGAGGAGAAGGAAGAATCAATTTAACCCTTTGAAGTCTGATAGTTTTTCATTTAAGCACAATTCTGTGTCTCTATACCTCATATGAAAACACATGAGGAAGTCTACAGGATTTATTTTTCAAATGGGTCATCCATAATTAAAGTAGCAGAAAATATAGCTGATACTCCACAGTAAACTGCTTTAAAATTTTATTTTGTTGAACGGTGTAATAAACACAACTGTTGAGCTAAACGTGTCAGCTTGTGCATCAGTTCCTGTGAGTCTCTGCAGTATTATCTGGAAGACGGAGCTCAGAGAGGCAGCATTGATCTCTAATCATTAGGCTCATAGCTCAGTGAAATGGATCTGGTGCAGTAAATGAGGACACGGCTCGAGGAAACCATTTCAGCGTAGGGAGGCTCGATACTGATGAAGGGGACGACACGCGTCTGCAGCCAGACCTCGAGGGGCGGAAAAAAAGACGGTCAAGAACACTTTGTTCTTTTAAAAAAAAAAAGGAAACACAATCATCGCTTTAAAGAGCAGGGGGAGAGCATGATGTTAGAAGACTTCTACACTTTGAGCATCAGAGGGGACATGATAACTTTAGAAACAGATCAATGTAATAACTGTATGTAGCGCTATCCTCGGGGGAATGGGTGGAGCACAACATTTCAGTGAAACACTTCACAGGTATGTTTCACAGCCTCAGAGACAGGCCTCGTTCCGCATGAGATACTCACAGTACTCTATGCCAAGGATGACGTCTCTGAAGTACAACCTGGCCTGCTCCTCCGACAGAGGACTGTCTGTGGGCACTTCCATCACCGGGCTGGAAACCCATGCAGGCAGGTCAGTGAGGCAGAAACAGAGAGACAAACACAAAGAGAGAGAGAGAGAGAGTGTGGGGTGGACAAATCTTCAGATTACATGGATCAGTTGTTTTATTAGCACAAAAATGTGTATTCCAAATGCAGAAACGTATGTAAACAGACTGTAACATCCTGATCAAAATATGTGACTGAGACTTTGTCTTTCCCGTGTAGACCTCAAACCCATCTGTACCAGAGCCAGTTTGGTGTCTTTATAGTCCAAGGCACGGTATTTCAAAAGACCTGTAAGTCAGTCAGGACTCTCATTCAAAGATTGAGATATAGTCTCAGTGATCATCAGTGTGTTGGGCTAAATCTCGATTTCCTCCCCAAACCCTGAGCCCTTACAGACTTAATCGACGTCACCTGGAAAGTGATTTTGTGCACGAGGCTGCTGTGGTTTAATACCAACGGGACAGCACTTTGCGACTTCTCTGTAACCATGACAGCACAATGTCATGTAGCATTAGGCATTATGTCTTACTTTACTCACTTTTTGGGTTAGTCCTTTTCTCCTTGTTTTTAACCTGTACTGCTGTAATACTGCAGTATCCTAACGTTACCATGAAAAGCATAAAAAAAAATACTGTGTCAGTGTGTTAGAAGCTCAGGAGGCCTCGTCCCGGCAGCAGAAGCCAGGCTCTCGAGTATAGACGGAGCTCCCCCAACCTTCAGCGAAGTGATGGGGCACTGCACCCAGCCCCCACCATCAGACTGTGTCGCCCCCACAACCACCGCCATCCTCATTCATGCACGGCCTGCTCTGACCTCCACCTCAGCGGCAAGGAAGTGTAGACTCCCTGCATATTGTCCCGTCATGATTGATTGATTATGAATCTCAGATCGTGCACCACTAGTAGAACCTGTCCTGAGGCAAGTAGAATCAGTAAGCAGCTGTGGAGTTTTATGATGAGTGAGAAGAATCCAAATCAGGCAGCTGCTCTGTATTAATCAGTGTCTATCATCTCTCTCTCAGGGGCAACAAGAGAGCAAAAGTTCCCTCTCATTCTTTAAAAAAAGCGTACAAATAGAGCCAACCTTCTTATTAAAAAGGAGAACATGACTTATTAAAGCACATTTGTGTAATGATACCAGCTGCCCCCTCCCTCCTCCAGACTCCTATAATAATAATAACTAAAGGTCCCCGATCATTAGATCATCGCAGATTTTTGAGCGGTGTAGGAAGGAACAGCTCGTGCATCAAGACGTGAAACATTTACACGGCCGACTGCCACCGCCGACAGCAATGGAAACCTGAGAACATTATGAACTCCTTTGAAGCCTGTGATGAAATAAACAGCAGCATGGTGTCAGCTCGGAGTGATGAAGGAGAGGAGGAGAGGAGAAAGGAGGAGAGGAGGATGAAGGAGAGGAGAGGAGGATGAAGAAAGACAGAATGGTGCGGATGGAGGAGATGCGGAGGAAGGAGAGGATGAAGAAGGAGAGGAGAGAGGGGGGAGGAGGATGAAGAAGGAGAGGAGAGGAGGATGAGGAAGGAGAGGAGAATGAAGGAGGAGAGGAGGATGAGGAAGGCGAGGAGGGTGAAGAAGGAGAGGGGGATGAAGGAGAAGGAGAGGAGGAGAGAAGGATGAAGAAGGAGGAGAGGAGGATGAAGAAGGAGAGGAGAGAGGGGGGAGGAGGATGAAGGAGAGGAGAGGAGGATGAGGAAGGAGAGGAGAATGAAGGAGGAGAGGAGGATGAGGAAGGAGAGGGGGATGAAGGAGAAGGAGAGAAGGAGAGGGGGATGAAGGAGAAGGAGAGGAGGAGAGGAGGATGAAGAAGGAGAGGAGAGGAGGATGAAGAAGGAGAGGAGAGAGGGGGGAGGAGGATGAAGAAGAAGAGGAGGATGAGGAAGGAGAGGAGAATGAAGGAGGAGGAGGATGAGGAAGGAGAGGAGGGTGAAGAAGGAGAGGGGGATGAAGGAGAAGGAGAGGAGGAGAGAAGGATGAAGAAGGAGGAGAGGAGGATGATCAAGGAGGAGATGGGGATGAGGAAGGAGAAGAGGGTGAAGAAGGAGAGGAGGATGAAGGAGAAGGAGAGGAGGATGAGGAAGGAGGAGAGGAGGATGAAAAGGGAAAGGAGGATGACAAAGGAGAGGAGGATTAGGAAGGAGGAGAGGAGGGTGAAAAGGGAGAGGTGGATGAAATGCGGAGGTGAAGTTAGAGGAACAGGAGGGGGTGAGCTTTTTAATTATTTAAAAAAGAGAATGTTCTCTACTCACCCTTTACGCATAAGCTCAAAAACTGTCAGAAAGAAGAAAGAAGAGGGAGAAAAGGAAACATAAGACCGAGCATGTTATACATCTATTCATGCAGCGGGCTCTGACCCACTGCTAGCATCACATTATTCCTTTAAACTATCATTCAATTAGCTTCAAGCGTCACATTAAGCACATAAAGACTGACATTTCACACTAACAGGCGTCTGCAGTATGTGACCTGGCATCGCTGATGGAACATCTCTGCATAATGTCTGAGCCCTGAAGTGATTATTCAAGAGATGGTCTGAATTATGAAGAAGCCATATGGACACTCATCCCTGTCATGTGTGTCACAGGGGGCGACAACAGAGTGAAAGATGTGCATACCCATGTGGAGGTTGTCCTCTGCAGGATCATCCAGCACCTGGAACATTTACATAACCATCATTAAAGCAGACAAGCCGTTTCAAACCTCAAGGTCCTGTATTCAAGTGCAGGTAGGTGTGCAAACTATCAAAACTAACATTACTTCTTATGTGAGGGGTGTAAAGAGCGGACAGGATGCATTCACGCTGAATCTTTTCTTCCTTTTTAAAGGACTAAGCAGGACTAATAAGAGCTTTAGAACGTCTCGAACACAACCTTTTAGCTTTTCACTTTATGTTCCTATGAACACTAGACAATCTTAAGAGTGAGGACATTGAGGGAGGAGGTGATGTTTGATAGACTTAAGGATTTCAGTGATATTTATTGTTTTGGTCTCCATGCACTCTGGTCTTGGTTAGTATGGTAACCAGGAGGAAAAATCTAACTACAAATGATTTAAAGTAATATGTTCTTTTAGAAAGAGGCGTTTTACTATGATAAGCTATGGAAAACTAGCCGATCAGTGGTGGTCTTGATATAAAATCTGGAATCCGCCCAGACTGAGAACGAGACAAGGGAGAGTAAAAATGCTTTCAATTCTGAAACGAGGCCAAGACCTACAAAAAGTGGTCTCGAGATCAAGACCGATTTGGAGAACTACAGGACAACATGTGACCTTTAAAATACTTGCCACAGTCAATAAGTTGGTGTATACTCACACTGTCTCAAAATCAAAACTGTTCCTTTTAATTTCTGTGTACAACCAGAATAATATAAAGAATAACTGAGCTGACTTTGTATGCAAAGACAAATCCAGTACTAGCTTCATACTTTCCTCTGCAGCTGTCTGCTAAAGCTCAGACAAAGACGTGTTCGAAAGGAGTCTTGACTTATGTTGAAGAGCACGTTAATTGAGCTTGGGAAGTTAAAGTGTCCACTCTGATATTAGCTAATATCCGGGCTAATATAGATAGATAGATTTACTTTATTGATCCCCGTGAGGGAAAATTTCAGTTTTTACACTCTGTACTCATGCAACACACATAGGCTGAAGTATATACATACATGCACACAAACAGGATCATATGGACATGCACTAATGGAAAGATGTCAGAGTGACGGAGCTGCTCACTGCGGGCGCTCCTGAGCTGATGGTGGGGAGGAGGTTTGGTGCCTTGCTCAAGGGCACCTCGGCTACCAGACCAACTTCCAAACATGGTCTGCACCGGGACTTGAACCGGCGACCCTCCGGTTCCCAACCCAAGTCCCTACAGACTGAGCTACTGCTGCCCCATCACCCAGCTAATATGGAGCTGGTTTCACTGTCTCTCCCCCACCATCTGTGACAAATGACCACAACACTCTCATCAGTTTTAATCTGTTCCACTCTACGTCTGCCTTAATGGTTCCAACCCAAGAGAAAAAGTCCATTCTTAATTGGAAGGACTGGGCTGCAGCCTCACAGGGATCGGTTGGGAGGAAAGCGGCGCCTGTTTAAACGGACGAACAGAGAGAGGCAGGTTCTCTCCCGTCACCCACACATCCCCATTATGAGAGGGGATCTGAGGGCGGACAAAGGAGGTAAAGGGATGAGAGTTTCTGCACAAAGTACAAAGCATTTTACTCAAAAACTCTTTTATATTTTTTGCCACATCATGCTTCAGAAAGCCAGACAGCTTTCCTTTCCTTCTGACTGCCTCCCCGAGCTTAACGCCTGACAATGACATCAGTGCCCCCGCCATCTGGTCGAGATTGAAAAACACTCTGATGGCATTGCGAGGGAGCGGCGGGCATCTTGTGTCACGTCTTCAAATGGGCTTTCATTTTTCACAAACAACCGCCTCTGCCGAGAGCGACAGTCTATCCTTCTTTAAACGTCCCCAACGCAGTTTGAGAGCGCCGTCTGCCGTGAAGAACAATCCATTCACAGGAAGCTTCGTTTTCTTTCTTTCGAGAATATAACCTTAACATCATAAATGTTCAGTGATAGAAGTGTGATGACAGATGTCTCGAAGGTTAAACCCATCTTATTTTCACGTGTACTGACGGGTGTTATCCACCTTTTGTGTCGGACACAAACGGATATGAAGAATGGACAAAGCATGAGCCAGGGCGCACAGAGGGAAAGGCCATCATGAGATGGAGCGATGAAGTCTAATCCTGACCACAAAGGTTAATAAACCTGTGGTGGAAGTCCACATGCTTTAATCAGAGCTATGAAGAGACAATTTCCTGCTGCAAGAAACAGTTTTTCATTTAACCCTAAAGGCAGGGTGACCATATTTTCAGACCTCCAAATAGAACACTGTAATTTGAACAAAAACCTACATGTACGAGCTCATGGTACAACTGTTTTTTGGATGGAACAGCATGGAGCAACAACATGGTGTCTCCCAAGAGGAACCAAAACCTTATTTGAAAAATTTAATTATGTAACACAAAGGATTGCATTGGTGTAATACATAGGCTCTGCTTGCCAACAGGCAAGGCAGGCAACCGCTTTGGGCCCCAGACCAGGTTACCCCAGAGGCCAGACAAAATTTAAACCCATAATGCAGCCACCCATAATGTGCAAATTTTGCAATGATAGTAGCAAACCTCCAAAAGGGGGCTCCATCTGACAGCACTCACTCTCATTGCCCTGCTGAACACTGGTAGGAAGTCCCCCCAACTGATTTTTGTCTTGGGCCCCAATGGACTCTGCAATCGCCACTGGTGTAATAGAACATATTCAGTTTACTATAATCAGATCCCTGACCTGCACTGGTGACACACGGCCGTGGGTAGAGACGCCCTCCTCCTGAGCAGCTCTTTGTCACCGGCGTTTGCCTCACTGAAGTAAATCAAATGGGTTCTATTTCCGTCCTGTATACACGGTTTGTGTTTGCTCATTTTAATGTCTTTGTATGTCGGCATTTTCACCGTTGGCGACTGAAAATGGACACTTGCAGTGTGTACAAAAAGCAGCGTATTCATCACCTGGTATGTTTCAAAAGAAGATGTAATTGCCTGGAGCATCTTTGGAAAACGGCATGACAGCTAGCTTGCCTGTCATTACATATCAGCTTCTGTTGGTATGATAAGCTATTCTGGCAAAGCAACAACCACAACCCTGAGACAGATTGACACATGAACAGACAAATCAGTATTGAGTCGTTACTCAAGGTGCATTAGTGATGTTTCTCTATTGGTTAAAAAAGCAGCAGCCTTGGATAGGACATTGAGTGACATACAAACAAATCAGTACTGTAAGAATGGTGTATTGTTTTGGTTGGTTAACTCCGGGACAAGGACTGTTCAGAACCGGGAAATATTAGTGTTTTATAGATAATTGTGGGGACTCGGGACACAGTGCTTGAGAACAAAAAGGTCCCAGTCAAACCAGGACAGATGGTCACCCTATGGTTCTCCAAACAAAAGAAATATAAGTGTAGAACAGTGTTCACTGCAGACTGTGCATGAAAGTCATGTACCAGGACAAAGAGGCTGAAGCCATGCTGGCAGCTCTGTAAGGCTGCTCCAGGAGCAAACTCAACGTATCGTGTTAAACATGCAGACCATGCGAACGCTAACACGTTTAGCAGGTACAATGTTTACCATGTTAAGGATTAGCAAAGGCTAATATTTGCGATTAGTGTATAGAGCGTTGGATGTTTGTTTTTCTGTGCTCGTTATTCAAGTGTGCAGTCTGCATTAATGTACAGCGACTTCAACACGTGCAAAAGGAGACGCTTTTAAAAGACCCTTTAAGTTTTGTACAAGGAGGTATGGACATGGACCAAAGGGCAAATATCGGTATCGTTTGTCATGCCTTATTTTAATATGTTGTAAAGTACATAGTCTAGATCAGTTGTTTCCAATCTTTTGGTGACTCCCCATCACCCCTAACCCTAAGAAAAGCCCTAAATCAAATAATTAACTCAATAAAAAAACACTACCCTACCTTCTTTGACAGCAACAGGACAAATGCACTAACTAGTCACTACTCAATGAAAGGCAGCACAATGACTCTTTCTGTTACTCTCACCTCCACCAGCTTAACAATGTTGACATGGTCCAGTTTCTTAAGGATCGCGATCTCTTGATAAACCCTCTCCAGGGGTCCGAGGATCTTCGGCTGCTCTCCCTGTGCTGCTTTGGGTCCTCTCGGTGGTGGGCGACCTGCAGACGCAAACACATTAATGCCATGGTACCAAACAAGTTCAGTTTTAACAGTGTTGATACATCAAGTGGCGGACAAGGTAACAACTCCAGGATAGGGAGGGTTTTCCTGTTTGTTTCTTTTTTACTTATTTGCACTTAATCTTGTATCTGACAAATTCTGTATTTTTCTGGCATTCAAACATGAAACACCATCATGGCAGTGTTTGTGGCTGAGATCATGTTACTCCCTGGTTAACAGCCTTGGTAAGCACTCATACACAGTGAGTTTTGTGAGTACAAGGCCAAATAAGTCTCTTCCAACAGTTTTTTCTCCGAGCAGATTTTCTCTAATCTTACTGACCTTGTTGTGTTTCATTGTTCCATAATTATTGATTGATTATTTAATGCAGTGCTTTTCAGCTTTTTCTGAGAAGTTTTGAGAAATTGTGATGAGAAAAGTCCATCCTCTCTGTCTTCTGCCAGCTCCACTTTTCAGAAAATGTGTGCTCAAACAGGCCGATTGGAGATTTTCCCTTCATTACATCACAAAGGGCAGTAACCCCTCCCCCAGGTGGGTGACACTCCCACAGCTAGGTGTTTGGTCTGCCCTCTGAGTCTGCCTTTTCACCGAAAAAATAGGTCCTTCCAGAGAGGGGGCGTGGTCAGACACAGCTCATTTACATTTAAAGGTACAGACACAGAAACAGCCTGTTCTGAGCAGGGCTGAACTAGAGGGGTTTATAGACATGATCAAATACAGGATCAGAGTGGGTTTAGAGCAAGAAACTTCACACACATGCTTTGAGGAGCTCTGAGACTTATTTAAACTGGTTGAAGAGGAGGAGGATATGTGACCTTTAATGAACAATGTAGGAGTTTGGACCTCAGTTTGTACAAAACACGTGACAGAACAAACAGATGGAACAAAACAAACGGTTTTAAAAAGCACTTCTTAGACGTTTTGACACATTTATTTCCATTCACAACCCACTGAAAACAACTTCATGACCAACCTTTGGGAAAGAAAGGACTTACGTGGAAAACCACACTGCTTCATCAGCTTCTTCTTGGACACCACCTTCATGGCCTAGGAAAGTGGAAATGTGTTTTCATTACACACAGAGAAAAGACAACCACAGTTACAAGAACTTATATCAATAAAAGGAACTTTCAGTTAAAGGAAAAATGTGCAACTTTTTGTTCCAGTAGATGTCACCCTTGAGCTCCAGCATTAAACCAAAACAAACTGATGTTTTGGCCACACCGAACGCACGTTCACCTTTATGGTAAATGGACTGTATATTTCTCTTCTAGTCTTCTGTCTATTCAAAGAGCTTTTTCACCGGAAGTCACACCTACACATTCACATACTGATGGTAGAGGCTGCTGAGTAACGACTCCATCAGTATTAACTCATCCATTCATACGCCACTGATTAAGCAGGGGGAGCAACTTAGGGTTAAGTGTCTTGCCCAAGGACACGTTGGACATGTGGCCGCAGGAGCTGGGGATGGGAACCCCAAACCCTTCAAGGATGCAGCCACAGCTGCCCTTGTGTTCACATTGTCACATTATGTTCACTTTGGCAGTGTAAGTAGAAGCCTATGTCCGATTCCGCACACAAAAGGAGGAAACGTCCTCTCCATTCCTTCCTGCCATTGGCCTCACCGGCAGAAAACAACCGGATAGTTTAAACACATTCTCTTGTAATCATCCAGGCCATCTGTCAGTCTCCATGCTCCAAACAATATCTCCTTCTCATTGTCAGCGTCCCTCATGGCAGCAGGACGGATGCATTCTTCTTCCTGTTGAGT
This sequence comes from Labrus bergylta, assembly GCF_963930695.1. NCBI lineage: Eukaryota > Metazoa > Chordata > Actinopteri > Labriformes > Labridae > Labrus > Labrus bergylta. The sequence continues at coordinate 23,026,951 of NC_089208.1, read as the reverse complement.
TTCACAGTCATGCCACACACACCTTTTGTCGCCTCAGCCCCACAGGTAGGAAGTCATGGTGGTGCTGCATGATACCTGCTCACCTCAGGTAATAAAGAGGAAGACGCCGTGGTGCCTTTCTCATCTTCTGTGTTACCATCCCTCCACTTTTCCACATAAAGAGAAACTCCAAAAGCCTTGCACATTTTCTCTTTCATCAAACATAAAATAATAGTTCAGTCATAATTAAGTCTGTCCTGATTGAATTAAGATAACAAAGAAAACAGCTGATGTTGGACTCCAGCTTAATCTTCACTAGATAAAAATCTAGATATTGAGTTTTAGTTTGAGTTTAGGCAAGTAGAATAACATTCAATGTAGATCAGACACACTCACGATGTTTACTGTTTTTTTCACCATGACAATAGTCACAATGCTAAGACAACAAATAATACCTGACAATGGTTCAAATGATGACAAATATGGCCAAGACATTTAGGGATCTAGACCGAGTCAAGGCCAAGGCAGGACGAGACCAAGACCATAAATATCAATGAAAAATCCTCATCTTGTGTTTAGGGGGCGTGCCACTCACTTAGACCGTAACAACGGGAAGGTTGTGACAGTTACCAGGAGATAAATATCTAACTATGAATGAATTGAGGTTATGCCTTCTTTTACAAAGAGGCATTTTCCTTCTAATGATGAAAGTAGCCGGTCAGTGGAGGTCTTGATTTAAAATCCGGAGTCTGCCCAGTCCAGGACCGAGACAAGAACAAGTCAAAATGCTGTAGATTCCGAGACAAGACCTTCAGAAAGTGGTCTCCAGACCGGTCTTGAGACCAGGACTGATTTCGAGTACTATAATACTAGACAAAGATCATCAGGCATCATCCCTCGCATCATATCCAAAACACATTAGAATCTAAACTGCTAATGAAAAGCAAAAATGCATGGACGCATTATGAAACCACACAACATAAGCCTCTGTTGTCCCGAGAGTTTCCTTCCTATGTGTGGTTTCTTTGTGGGTGCCATGATATTTGTACATACTGTACGTGGGCTCGGGCTGCAGCTGCTCCCCGTACAAGAATCCAATCCATTTAGTCTGAAACCGACTCAGACTGCCAGGAAATGGAATCAGCCATCCATGCATCCATTACTCATCTCCTCCTCTGATTCCTTTTTTCAGAACTATCTCTCATTCAGTCAACCTGTAACGACCCGCAGTCTGTCCAGGAAGGTTACATTTTACATCATCGTCAACAATCAGCATCAAATACAGAAATGCTTCCGAAACTAAAAAGCATAAAATTACAATATGTAGATATGTTATATATTATCACAACATCAACAGCCTGGAAGGTTTGAGGTTCGATCCTCAGCTCCTGCAGACACATGTCCAATGCATCCTTGGGCAAGACACTTAACCCCAAGTTGCTCCCGCTGCTTGGGGTGTGAATGTGTAGGTGTGACCTGCGGTCTAAAAGCGCTTTGAGTAGTCAGAGGGCTAGAAAAGAACGATACAAGCTCAAGTCCACTTACTATTTACATGCAGAGAAAACATGGACGCTTTACATATTCTGAACACACAGAGATCCAACAGCTTGAGGAGGATGAAGAATGAGTTGCTCTGGATTTATCTTAATCCATGGATTTCATGTTTGGGATTTTGTGGTTTAAGATCGAGCGATTCTGAAAGTCAGAAAATCTCAGTCCAATTGCTCGTGGAAATGGACCCTCATTTACATGTTGATGCTCTCTATCTGAAATATGTTCATACACTTCTAATTACCTGTGCAGAGCATGTGAAAATATGACATTGATGTTTTCCATGTAACGTTTTAAGTCAAGTTTCTGCCTCCCACAGATGACAAGATTTTTCCTCTTCTCAGTAGAATAAATGAGTGAGAAATGAATCCACTGCTTCTTGTTTGTTTTGCTTGATTTACAAAATCTGTTGTTGTTGTACTTTAATGCAATCAGTGTGCCCACTTTTCTCAACAGCCAGCAGTAATGCTCTGTTTCTTTTCTCCTGAATTTACTCTTGTTTCCATTTTTCTTCATTTTAAGCACAAACTGAAAAATGAGCAGGTTAAAAACAGAGTGGAGAATATTATTGTATTGACACCGGGGACGTGCTCAGGATTTTAGAGCAGCAGGCGCTCAAATTCAGAAAATAGCTTTTATTTCCATTTAAAGACAGAGCCAGTAGCTTTTAATTAAAATGACAAAATACAGATTTATACAAAAGTAAAGCTGCTCCATCGTCCCTTCTGGGCCTTCATACATGTGTGGTGGTGACTGTGTCTGTAGAGACCCTGTCATCTGACGGGATTTCATGTTTTGGTTTGTGTTGGTTGACTCGGGACATTTCTGTGTCCAAAAAGTTGCACTTGAACACACCGCCAAGACTACAGCCGACGGCCAACCACCACGTACGTTCTGAGCATGAGTGAGAGGAAATAACTCTCCATGCCAGCAGGGGGCAGTAGTCTGTTGTTATGATACGAGAAGACCATTTTCACACCGCTGTCGGTCACCACTCGTATTATAGGTAGTCTACTAATGGAGAATAAGGTCTGATGAAAAGTTGATAATGGCGCTGGCGTTGTCAGCCCTCGGTCTTTTAGTGGAAAAAGAAAAGACGAGTGGGAGGAGACAAATAAGGAGAAACCGCAATAATGGATGAAAGCATGGATACTACAGAGGCATGCTCAAGGGGCTTTACTGAACCTGTGAGGAGAGCTGGAGTTACGAGACCCCCGAACAGCCAATTAGAAAAAGGGAGGACGGGAGGTGACGGAGCCGGTCACACCGCAAAAACTAGGGCGACGACCGCTCACTGACGGTCCAACTGGGACCGATGGCCGACGATCTCATTGGTGTGTCAGGGCCTTTAAATGCCAAATGACATTGGTAACGTATCTGTGCGCCCCACACTTTGATAAGTACTGCCTTCACCAATCCACAGCTGACTAAACATAAGTCTGTTTACTGGAGGACAGTTTGAAGTACAGCTGAAACATAATGAAACATTATCAGTGAATCTTTTCCTGGTTTGCTCCGTGTCAGCTCAGTTAATAAGAGTCATGGTGGTGCTGTGTGACTGAACAGCTCTGCAGGTAAACATTATTTAAAGCAGTATGTCATTATTCCACTCCTGAGGATAAAGGTGTATACATGAACTACCTTGTAACATAATTTCTCCCGTGTCCTCTCATCCTCTTCTGTTATTTAACATTCTGCATCAGCCTGTTTTTCATACTGCATCGTGTTGAGCTCCTGCTGGCTCCGGATCAATAGCAGATCTTTAAGCCATGCAGAGTTGGCAGCTCATGTCGTCATGACTCATCCAAACACTCACATTGTTGTTATTGTAAGGGGCAGCTTAGTTATGTTCAAACATTAAAATGGCTTACATCTGGAGGGGCTGAGTTTACCGAGCTGCTGCAGAAACAAATCACCTTGATGGAAACTGAAATGACCTCATCTCAGCGGGGCGGCTCGCATCCAGAGTCTCCCTCATGAACTGACCTCAAAGCTGCTCTGCACAAAGAATCAGCACCGCTTTGAAGACAGATAATAAAGTCATGGACTTCTGCTGTGGCACCAGAAGTCATTTTCTTTTCCAAGTCTCTTTTTTTCCAAGGAGGCTGATGCAATTTGAAGGGAGGGAACTTGGAACTTGCAGAAAAGAAATAAATCAATAGCGGCGTCGAGAGCTTTTCTGTCAAGACAAAAGAGGCTGAGAGGACTGATGCTGTGCGACGAGGGGGCCGCAATTTGAGTCGGTAATCAGAAAGAAAATGAAAAATGATTGCAGCGACTTACGTAATGTTTGTCATCGTCCTCGTTGTAGGCGAGTTTGACCACACCATAGGAGCCCTGCAACACATCACCGAAGAGACGACTTGTTATATGTGCAAACAGTTCACAGCAAGGAAAGACGGCTTTCTTTATAAAACACATTTCAAAAACAGAAGCAGGCAAAGTCACAGAGTGGATTAATAATAGTAAAGGGGTAAAGAGGTGGCATGACCGACTGTGTGCTGGTGTTGTAGTCAAGACCACAGACTGAGACCCAGATATACCCGAGACCAAGGCAGGACTAGACTGAGACAAGACCAAGCCCAAAAATATCTCTGAAAAATCATCGTCTTGTGTGTCACTCACTTGGTGGTGGCCGTAACCGGGGGATAAAAATCGAATTATCAATTTATTTTAGAAAGAGGAGTTTTCCTTCGAATCCCAGTAATGACATGGAAAAATAGCTGATCAGTGGTGGTCTTGATTTAAAATCCAGAGTCCGTCCAGTCTGAGACCGAGACAAGGCAGAGTAAAAATGCTTTTGAATCCGAGACGAGACCTTCCAAAAGTGGTCTTGAGACTGGTGTTGAGACTGGTCTTGGTCTTTCGGGTGCTACAACAGTCCTCTGTGCACACACTCTTAACTTGTTTCTTGAGGTCTGTAACATTTGTTTGTACCGACACTTCTTCATCAGACCATGTTCACAGAGCCTCCTCAGCAGTTTTTACAAGGACCTTATCACCTGGTCAAATTCTGTACGGACTGTTTTCTGCATTCACTGGCTTCAGTTTTCAACACCAGAGGGTTGTTGCTTGGTCAAATTCGACTCGTTCTCTCTCCCTGATTTCTGACTCTGTCCTGTCTCTTGAAAAAGGCTTAAAAAGCTAAAAGAAAAAAACCTTAGAAAAAAAGATGTTGAATTAAAAAAATCAAAAGATCCATTAGCTCTGATTGGCAGCAAAGCCCAATAAACTGGAGGGCACAAATATGTGTCTCTGAATCCTCTCGGGACAAGAAACCTCTGACTCTCGTCTTTTCAGTTGTGGAGCTGTTTCAGGTTTTGTATGATCTATATCGAGTCCAAGAATATCTTTTATCTTATCTTGTCAGTCGCTGCCTCTAAGTTGCTGCTTGAGCTCAGTTCTAAGTCTGTGAAATAAATGTATTATTATTTGTCCTTATTGTCTTCAGCTCTGGGATCAGACTGATGAACTTCATTCTCTAATGAAGGTGTCTTGAACTTTTACTTGCTCTAGAGTGCACAACATCACATTATTCCATAATAAGTAATTGTTATTTTTATTTCTTTAGTAAACGGGGTCATGAGCAAACCGGCTGAGGGATTTTGTTTAAACTCCTAAAGCCTCTCTTTGAGAACAGACGGCAGCTCCAGTGTTCATGAAGGCCGCTCAGCTTCCACACAAACACAACATTTATATTCTCTGGTAGCAGAGGAAGGCTCATCCCTCACACAGACACACACAAACAAAGACACATAGAGACACACACACACACACACACAAAAAGATACACAATCTTTGAATTACATCATGCCTTTTGCAGATTTCACTTCTAATATCTTATGTTGATGTTTTTTTGTTCATGCAGGCAACAGGTAAGCTAACATGCTAACTAGAGATCACCACTGTTAGCATTTACCTGCTAACATTGTTTGTGTGCATGCTGGGAATGATTGTCCAATTTTATAACCCTTAAAAGTTAAATTGAGCAAAGGGTCCATTTTCTCTGCTGCAATTTCCCACTCAACAACTGAGCACTCGGAAGAAAACAGACAAACTCACCTTTCCAATCTCGCTCTTCAGCTTGTACTGGTTCAACTGGATACAGTCCTGTGGGGGGGGGACATCATCAACAACAGCTCGGTACAAACATGGAGAATGCTTCAAGGTGGAGCATCTGCATCTTATCTAAATATTGTCTAACAGAGACCTTTGTAAAGCTTTTTTGTATTGTTCTCAGATCTTTTTTTTTTTTTTTTACCTTAATAGAAAGTTTAAAATATATTTTCCTTGTCTAAAGAAATTAATATCTCCAAAATGCATGAACAGATACCATTCAAACTGCATTTGAAACAACCATCTCCCTTTTACAATTCATCAATATTAACAGATAACTCCCACATTTCCTGAGTTGTTGGAGAAGAAAAGGAGAAGCAGGCTTTCATTTTCTAAAGACAAGCAGGAGCACCTCTGGTACACAACGTTTCTGCTAAGTGTGTGTGTGTGTGTGTGTGTGTGTGTACATGTGTTTCAAGTCATTTCTTCCTGAGATGTTGGCAGTGATTCAGTCTGTACTTTCTGTTTACTGTCTGAAAATCCATTAGAGTGCTACTGCTTAAATGGCTGATTTGCAGTTCCATAGCAACCACCTGCTACAGCACAGAGTCGGCCAGGGGCATGGAGGAGGAGAGGCAACCACATCAGGACAGAGAGGGAGGGGGGGGGGGGGGGGGGGGGGGGAGGTTTTTAACAAGGGGTGCTGAGACATGAAAGTCGATGAGCATGAAGCGAGCATTGAAAGTGTGAAGAGGGAGAGAAAATGGATTTGAGCAAGTCTCTTATTAGCGTTAAGAGGGCGTTAGCTTATGTGCAGGAGCCGGTCCTGTGCCTGAGGCTCGATGCTGTTTGCAGGATGAGAGGAGGCAGTAGATGTAACAAGATGCTGCACCTTCTCACAGTGCAGGGCAGGACTCCATCCACCACCAGGCGGGATATTTTAGAAATATAGCCCCTTACATAATACTCCTGGTTATGCAGCTGGTTCTGAACATTGTTTTTGGTGCTGCAGGAAATGTGAGGGTTTGACGGTGTGAAGTGCTGTGAGCAGGGATTCAATCAAAGGATAACAGAAAGAATAGTAGATGGAGTTTTTTCCTAGTTGGAGCAAGCGGTGGAATTTAAAAAAAAAAAAGGATTTCTTTGATTGGACGGAGAAAGATGAAAAGAAGAGGAAAATAGGACGGCAAAGGACAAAGAGGAAGTGAAATGAGGAGAATCAAAAGGAAAGAATAGCAAGAGGGATCGAGTGAGAGGACTTCAAGAGTCTCCCCGCACATGCTCAGTGGGCGCTGCATTGCAGTTAATACTCTGTCAGGACTAATGGATAGAGAGGGCCATGCAGAAAGACCTTAAATACATCTGCCTCTCATGCAAATGCACGCACATGCTCAAATGCTTCCGTGGACCTCAGTAAATCTCAAAAGGGCTCTTGGGGTCATTCTGTCACGTGAGACAGTTGTTTGACGTTAACTCTGCAGCCTCCCTCATCTCTAGTCCCTTCACTTCTCACTTCATGTCCTGCACCTTGCACCAAGCACTCCATCTATTACTCAGAAAGCAATCAATACGTGTGCATAACTTATAGATCTGCAGCCACCGCGCTATTCAAAATCAATAACCATGCATTTCATTTTCAGGATAAGTAAAGAACACGCCTGCCTCAGGAAGCATGCATTAAAGAGGGGATTGTTTTTTAAGCCTGTAAATGTAAATACATTTCCCCAACCTGTCATTTTTAAATCAGGTGGATAAATGGTGTTGCACAAGAATCAATCCATCTTACACATAGTTGTATAGAGCTGTCCTTACTGTACTCATTAAAGGACAAAATAATAAATGAACACACACAGACTCAGCTCTGTATGTGTGTCAAGTACCAACTACAGGTGCCAAAAGGTGGAAAAGCAAACCCTTTAACACACTAATGTGCTTTAGAAAAGAAAAAAACACCAATAACAATCTGTGCTTAAAGGAAGAATGTGCAACTTTTTGATCCAGTAGATGTCGCTCTTGAGCTCCAGCATGAAACCAAAACAATCTGCTGTTTGGCCACACCTCCTCCATACTGAAGCCTCCACTCTCCTCCAGAGAAAACACCTCCAACCCCTCTCCCCTCAAGTTCGCATGGAGGTGTTTAGCGCAAGCGGCGGACAAAATTTTGTGATCTAAACACACTGACCCAACATTCAGATAATCAGTGAGTATGTTCTTCTTCTCTCTAGTCCTTGACTAAAACAGCTTTTATACCCGAGAGCCCCACAGACAGTGGACTCCTTTAAAAGGGACTTGAAAACTCTCCTCTTTAAAAGAGTCTTCTCCTAAATACCTTTTCCCTCAAACCTGCTTTTAGATCTTGTTTAATGCTCAGACTCTGAACTCTGTTTTTACCTTTGAGTATTGCTATTGTTTTTATGGTTTTATTGAAATTGTAGCACTTTGAGATTTTCGTTTAAATGTAAAGTGCGTTATAAATAAAATGTATTATTATTATTATAAATATTATTATAAACAAGGAAAGGAGCCGGCATTCCCGTCCATGAAAACACGGCTCTCACAACAACACAGCCAGCAGGACTCGAGCTTCTCACTCATTGTAGACAGTCATGACTCAGAGACACATTTACACAGGAGAGACTGGATTTCTGATTTATTAATGTGTAACATGTTGCACATTCTTCCTTAAAGAAGCTGCCAAAGTTACTAATTTTTAAACGTCTACACTCAGTCGGTTATAACAGATAGACTGAATATAAAGATACAGCTTACAACATGTTTTTTTAGACTCAAGCTCCCTAAGAGAATCATAAACTGGAGCTCTAATAGTGAACGCTCACAGTTCACATTGTTAACGCTGTCAGTTTAGCAGTACAGGGACAGCAGAGACGCTCTGAATACAAAGTGGCCTCGAGTACAGACACAAGCAGAGACGGGTCTCATCAGGGAAGAGCTGCAAAAATCTATTCTGCAAAATAACCCTGCCAAGTGTGCTCTGATTTAGTCTCCTCTCTGCATTAATCTTACTTTTTAATATTTATGTCTCCACTCTGAGCACGCTATCTGACCACACTGGAGGAAAGACCGTAGTGTGAAACAATCCTTCTCAATCTGTCCTCCTTCAGAGGTTTGGTTCACATTCATTGAATCTTATCTTAAAGGTTGCTCACCAATTTGGAATCGTATCTCTTTCCATCCAATTAGGTGTAAATTGTTAAAAACACACCTGCAGTTATTCTAAAGGTTATCATGTTCCTCTGGGGTGTAGCGGTGCTTGGCAGGGAAATCTTTTGCTCTCCAGCTACCAGCTCAGTGATTCCATGTTCTGTCCTGAAAGAGCTGCAGGCTGTTCAGTTTGGATCGTTAGTCTTCATCTTTGCTCACACTGCACACTGACCACACTTCTTACGCTGCCATTATACAGAAATGTGATCCCATTATATAAGAGCAGAGGACGTTAGGAACCATGATTCATTTATGATTAGTGGTGTTGGCTAAAGAAATACAGAAGAGAGCCGATGCTGCACCCAAAGCAGGTACATGAAGGCACTGCAGGCATTGTACGGTAACGCTCTCAGTCAGTAGAGAAGGCACTGAGAAAAGTGATGCATCAATTGACATGCATCTTCTGTAAGTGAACAAATCAGCGCTCCATCAGCATGAGCATGCAGCTTCGCGCTGAGTAAAGGTGCGGGCGGCTTCTCTCCACATTCAGATGCAAAAAAAAGAGAGCAAAATGCACCAAGCAGGACAAAAAGTCAGGTGTGTTTGGCCTGAAAATTATATTATTGCTTACAGGGTCACAAACCTCCTCTGGTACTTGATTCATGTTATATTTTGACCAGAGCACAGCACAGATGTTTCATTTAGACCACAGGGGACTGTTTGAAAAGGTGGAGAAGGGGGATAATATGTCCTCTTTAAACTATTTTTGCCCAGACAGGAAACAGACACATGAAATCTGTTCTGTACCATGAAGGATTTTTCTCAGGATTTTTTAATCCTTATGAAGTAGGCGTGTCATTAATGTTCACAAGAGACAGAGACGGAGAGTTATCGTCATTTTGTTTACAAAACAGAGTCAATGACAGACAACAAGTGCTATGAGAAAATCAGCTGTGAGAATTAGACAAGTGTCCTGCAACACAGAGAGAAACTGGAGATGTGAGACACGCCTACGATTCAGGTAAAGATTCAGTATACATGTAAGGGGAGTTTATACTCTCCCTATCTCTCGCTCTCTCTGTCACTCTCCCGATCTCTGTCTCTGTCTCTCTCTCTCTCTCTCTCTCTCTCTCTCTCTCTCTCTCTCTCTCTCCCTCTCTCCCTCTCTCCCTCTCTCCCTCTCTCCCTCTCTCTCTCTCTCTCTCTCTCCCTCTCTCCCTCCCTCTCTCCCTCCCTCCCTCCCTCTCTCCCTCTCTCCCTCCCTCTCTCCCTCTCTCTCTCTCTCCCTCTCCCTCTCTCTCCCTCTCTCTGCAGTGTCATGCTTTTAGCAGTTGGAGCAGGAAAATGCGAGCGACATGAATCCCTTTTTCATGCTGGAGTGATGGAGCTGCAGCTCCTTTTGCAGACAGGAAGGACACAATGACAGGCCTGCCGGTCTGTGGCAGCAGCCTGTTAACTCTACAGGGGTTCCACATCCTGGCAGATATCATGAATTTTTAATGTTCAGTCTGAAAGAAGAAAATGGGAGGCTTCAGGAGTCACCCAGCGCCACAGGGTACTCTCAGGTTTTCTTGGTAACACAAACGTAGGGATGGTTATTTTTCAGCGTACTGATATGGAGAGCTGGGTACATGTCTGTGCGCTCATTTTTAGAGTGGATGTTTTTGAAAAATGATAATCAGAACATTAACTTTAGGTAAATTTGGTTCCTGATAACGTTGTTTAGTTGTATCCAGTTCCCAAATTCAAGTCAGCTGACCTCTTTTGCTCCTGACTCTTTGAAGAGGCGAGGCTGCCGACCCTTTCATTATCTCTTTTTTCACTGACACATCTAAATCATGTGTGATGTTGTCCATGGAGGGAAGAAAAAGGTAGTCCCCTTTCCACTCAGGCTCTTATTGGCTGGAGTAGCCTAGGAACAGTAAATGAAAGGTCCTGATTGGTCAAATGAGGTGTCAATCAAAAGTTAAAGAGGAGGAGGACCGAGTTTGTTAGAGGTTGTAGGCGATGTAGAAGAGGTGATTTTTTGAAGGTGGAGAGTGAGGGGGAGTCTCTGGAGGAGACGGCCCTGTCCCCCCAGGACCCATGGTTAGTCCTGCAGGGGAGGGACAGTGGAGGAGGTTTGCATGAGATCTGAGAGTACGGGTGGAAACCTGCGTGGGGGGAGGCAATCATTTCCAGCCTTACCCCTCACTTTTCTGATGGTTTACTCAGCAACACAATGCTACCCAGAATGCATTTCAAGCCTGCCAGAACATAAATGCTCTCATAATGCAGCACACATCTGCCCACAGTGCGTTCAGTGTTACTGTATACTGTTTGTACATACGAGACGGCAGCTCTGATAACGATGCACGAGAGATATGTTCCATGATGGGTGCTAATAAGAGACTAGTGTGCAAACCCGCTCCTGCTCGCTCCTTCCTTTCATGTTGCACAGCCGGCCTTCTGCTCCTCTTACTTTGGTGATAATGAAGAGCCAGGAGCTACATTTACACTGACCACTGCTTTCATGAGCACAATGGAGCTGCTTTCTCTCTCTCTCTCTCTCTCTCTCTCTCTGTGCTGCACTCCCCGCTATGATACCACCTGTCACACCCAACTGCAGAGATTCATCAGCCAAATGTTCTTATTTCAAGATGAACGTTTTAGAAGGTAATTTCTGGTTTTTATTGCTTTTTCTGAACTCCACTTCCCAGACGTGATCATCTCTGGGCATCGACTGCTTCAGTATGTATGTCAGACAACTATGAAAAAATTTAAATTTAACACAAGGCCTTTACAATAATGTGACGCTTATTATTTAAAATAATGTGAACAGATTGCCTCCTCACCTGAGCGTCTGAGATGGACACACGTTTAGACTCCACAGTGGGTCTGCGGGCCACACGAGGGGAGGTGTGTGGGTACCCTCCTCCAGAGCCTGACATGTAAGTGCCTTTCTCCTGCAGAGACAACTTTCTCCCAGTCAGGTGGGGCCGTAGTGGATGAGTCCTCCTGCTCGGAACCCCGTCCCTTTGACCCCCGCCATTCTTAACGCCGTTTGTAGCCGAGCCGTCCGAGTCCTTGGTCGTCATGGCTGCCAGTGTGTCTGTGAGACTGCTGGTCTGTGAGTCTGGGTCTGGGCCCAGCCTCTCACAGACATGGTCACCGCTCATGGCCATGGCCGGTGTGGAAGTGGGAGGAGCCGGAGCAGGTGGATGGAAGAGTACTGGACAGCGCCCAGCAGCATCAACGTGACCTGGGCCAGCCTGTGGCCGCCACGTTCAGGGTCCCACCAGAGCTGCAAGACAGGAAGAGAGGCTGTGAGATTCACATCTACAATATGCACACACAGACCTGAAATACACACAAACGCCCAAACAGGACTCTATGGACTTGCACTGATGGAGAGCTGGCAGAGTGAGGGGGCTGCACATGTAATCCTGTTACATCAGCATTGTGTTCTGGTAATGAATTATGAATCAGGGGACTGTATGTGGGTTCTGGTTCTTTACTTTGGACAGTATGTGGGTTCTGGTTCTTTACGTTGGACTGTATGTGGGTTCTGGTTCTTTACTTTGGACTTAATGTGGGTTCTGGTTCTTTACGTTGGACTGTATGTGGGTTCTGGTTCTTTACTTTGGACTGCTGTACTAACAGAAAGAAATGCAGAAGTCTGTGAGCTGTGTGTGTGTTGTGCGTCCCTCCAAACTCTGCGGGACAAGTAGAATATGATAAGGAGCAGAACAAAACAGTCTGGTTGCATTCAATCACAAAAGAACAACTTTTATTTGAATTTATCAAAGGAACATGACTCATTAACTCGCCTCCGACAGTGCTGGAAATGGCTTTGGCAAGAGTGCGCACTGTGCACGCTCATACCATGCACACACTTAGGTTCATCATCATCACACACACACACGCTCAGACCCAAAATAAGAAATATAATGAAAAATTAGTGTCTGGGTGAAATTCATAAGCTGTGTCCATATCGACCTGTTACATAAAATAACCCATGGCTCTGATCAGTTGGGGGTTTGCTGCCTTGCTCCAGGGCATCTCGATGATGAACTGGCGCCTCTCCATCAACCGCTCCCTATTTCCATACTTGGCATGTACGAGGACTTCACCCGCCAACCCTCCGATTCCAAAGCCAAGTCCCCACAAAATGAGCTAGTACACTGTCCAGTTCACTGCTTGTGTTAACTATTTTAAACATTAATAGGCCTTTTTTGTGGTGGTGGATAGCCTATAGCGGTTATGTTCAGTGCATGTATGGAGGCTATAGTCCTCATTACAGCGGCCGTGGGTTCGAATCCGACCTCGACCCTTAGCTGCATGTCATCCTCTCCTCCCAACATTTCCTGTTTCTCTTCAGCTGTCCTGTCCAATAACTGCTAAAATGCCCCAAAAATATATACATTAAAAAAAACTGTTTGTGTTTCCATGTTCACGCTGGTCGTTCCTCTAGTCCATCTGAGAGCAGTCAAACACCACTTTGGTTATATATTGCTTGGAGAGTGCCCATGGTTTTTACACTACTTCTCAAAATGCATTTTGGGATACAATAAGTACACTATAGGGTATGATAGTATTCACTTAGAATTTGGAAACCACTCCAAAATGTTGTATTCAATCTACAGTGTAGTGATTTTGTTTTCTGATATCACGTCCTGTCAATGCCCATGTTGATATCTCATAAAGAGAATACTATCTTACTGAACAAACCCTCTCTGAGATCATTACTGACCCATTCTTGTCACTGTTTAATGTCTGTTTTTATACATTTTGCACAACTTTCATTTAAGACACTGCTGTACATACATAACACAAATTTTCAGGTCTACACTTTTTATTTTTATGTACAGGTCTAATTTTAACAACGTTCCTTAGCTGTTTATAGGTTTCGTTTGAATTGCACATATTGTATATTTTGATCCCTGCACGGGATAAGTACATTTCTTTGTATGAGTCTATTTTTTAATTGCATTTAATTTTAATTCATGTAGGGGCATCCTTAAATCTTTGTTTCGAGTTAATATAAACGTAGGGGAAGGGGGAAAGCGGTTGCTGTTTAGTTGTGACAAATGTTTCCTGTGGCGCATTTCTTTTTAAACTGCAACTGGATGCCTTGAATTTCCCTCGGGATTAATAAAGTATCTATCTATCTATCTATCTATCTATCTATCCTCCAGTTGAAGGACAGTTTAGACAAAGGCCTCTGATAAGTGTGTAAGTAGTGGACAGCTAACAGCTTTCAACATGTATAAATAATCATGTGAAGGCATCAAGTGTTGGATTTATTCATACGGATTCACTTAATTAGTGTGTCTATGCCCGCCTCCCCCTCCTCCCTCTTTGTATTCTGTTGGGTCGAGTTATCTACAGTACACATGCGCTCATAAATTGAAATAAAGGTCCCTCTGACAAAACCCAACACAAAGGCTGCAGAGTTAATCATGCTTCATGCCTTTGGCCATCACTCCGACCATGACTCCCTGCTTCCACATCCAATGCATGTAGGACTGACACACACACACACACACACACACACACACACACACACACACACACACTATAAAGGTATTATGTGAGAACAGTGCATGTTCCAGACATTTAGCGGGATTGTTGTTTTGTACTTTCCCTTTTATCTTCAATCAGAATTAAAACCAGAGGCAGATTGCGACAGAGAAATATCAAAGCTGCCTGATACATATAGCTCAGCTTTTGTTCTGCAGATGAAAGAACACCGAAATGCAAAGTGAAAGCAATCTAGAGGAAAGGCCACTTAGACTCCCCCCCCCCCCCACCACCACCACCCACCCCATCCTGAAACAGTGTCAGTGTTACAGGTAGCAGAGGGAATCAAGAGAGATAGGTGTGGTGGGTGTTTTCTCCTGTAGGATCTGCCTGTAGGTTTGTTTGTAAGAGAAACAATGGAGCTAACTTCAAAGTCAACACTCTGTTGATGTTCAGTGGAACAGGTGGTCAGTAAATTAGGCCATGTTAGGCTATTCATGAAGTGTGTCAGGTAGGTAGAGCTTCACATTCAAAAATAACACAGTGTTCCACTTTGTTCAGGTGTGTCACACTCATTCATGCACTTTCACAACCAGGGCTCCATAAGGACCTCAGCGTTGGATGCTAACATCCCTCTCGGGACAACCTCGTAAACGGGGCTTGAGGTGTAGCCAGCAGTTGGCGATAAAGGACCTACTACAGAGACTTCCTGTCTTATGCAAGGAATTGTTTACATTCTGGCAGGAGAACGCCAGATTTGAACTGGAGTTGAAAGTCAAAGTATGATAGCAAATGTGAGCTGCACTTGGATTAAGATGCATTGACTGTCAATAATATTGGACGAGGCCCTGAAGGGGGTGCTGGTGTCCCATCGATGGCGGTCTCCATGCTGGAAATACTGTCTCAGCCTAACTTTCAGTCAGCCTAACTTTCAGTCAACCTAACGACAGGCTGAAAGCTGGAGCTGAGGCGGGTTTTAAACCTCCTGACAAACCGTTACACCGTGCCCATCTGTCAATAAGGTCAGCTAGGCACCTCCCTGTGAATAACACGTATCCGTATCAAAAAATTGGAGCCTGACAGTGTGTGCCGATCGAGACATGAGCTTAACAGACCTATTTTTAATTGTGCAGGCAACCTAAATTGGACACTCGACAAACTGCAGGATTTTGCACTTCCGCATTGGCTTCATTTTTCCAACTCTGGAGGTTGCCGCTTGGTTTTTAGGGGTCTACTAAAGGGATACTTCACCCGTTGAAACATGAATCTGTATTGACATTGGGTCAGTAGAAATGTGAAATACATTTTGAAGTTGGTGCCTTTTTGGCTCATGTGGATGAAAGACACCAAATCCCATAATGCACAGCACCGCAGACCACTCCCACTAAGGTCAGGTTTACAGACATGTTTACGTCAACACATAAGGCCGTTTCCTCAACTGATTCCGAGATTTCAGGCAGGCATTATGTCTCAGCTTCTGAGGTGGCAGTGGCCAGCGGCGCACAACAATATAGCAATATAGCGGCGAGATGGCTGCTGCCAACAGGTTGGTTTTGTTTCTTGGCTGCTGCTCCCTGCAGCCAGTGGCACCTGCGGCCAGCGGCGCCAGCAACCAAGACACAAGACCGGCCTGTTGGCAGCAGCCATCTTGCCGCTATATTTTTTATTTTTTTGCCATTATCAGCTTTCTCCATAGAGCCTGTTAGCATAGCTTCCAAGTAATATGGCGGACATTAAGTTTCGATTCTGGGCGTGAGTTCCCACCCACTGATCTGTGATTGGTCTGTAGCTTCGGTGGTCGAAAATATGAGGAACTAGCGTTGTAGTTTCACCCCGCTAACCACAACAGCTTCCAATGACCAAAATGACGATTTTTGCGTCACTGGAAGCTCCTTTTCAGACTTAAAAATACATAGATTTCCCATCTCAGGGGAAGATGAGGGCAGGATGCATGACCATTCAAAAATACTACCAGATTTCTAATGATACAAAGCTTAATGCAAATGGGTGAAGTATCCCTTTAAAGCTAAATCGTTGTCAGACGACCACTGATGAGTGGTAACTGGTGTCGCATGCTACCTTCTTACATTTTATAACCAGTAATTAAAAAAACAATTGTCGACTTAACAAACAGTTCCAAGTTAGAAGAAGGCCTGTAAAAGGCTCGTACATAAATCAGTACACAAACATCATCAGATGAAACAACGGCATGAGGAACTCAGCACAAAACTGAACTTCCTTTTTCGAAATGGTATAAAGAACAGTCAAGTTCCCTGTAAAATAGCACAACATATCAGAAATGGTAACCTGTACTGCACCTTTATGAGACTTGATACTTTTGCTGTCGTGTTTTTAAGGACATCCAATAATTTTTTAAACCTTTAACTTAATGGCCGACAGGGTACTCTGTGCACAGCCTATACTGTACGTTCACAGGTGTGCATGGTTGCAGAAACATACCATGAAAAATAAATCATAACTTTACTGTATTTTATTGTGAGTGAACAACGCGTGCTGGGCCAACCTGAGAAAGCTACAGGCGGAGTGGTTCGCTCACAATAAAATACATTAGTGTACATACATTGTCAGTGTCCCACAGAGTTTTGATTTATTTTTAAGTGGTTGAGGAGGTCAAGAGATCAGGAATGTGGTTTAGAAGGACATGAACTCACCTACATGGTTTAAGAGGACATTCATGCCCGAGCACCGAATGTGTGCGAGGACCCTTTTGAAATTGAAGAAATTATTATTATCAACTCGCCTTAAAACTCACAAAATTTTGCACCTAATTCAAAGTAGCTGAAATGTACGTGTGATAGAGGTTTCGTATAAGTGCGTCGCAAAATTGCCCCACAGCGCCCCCTAAACTAAAGCCCCTGAAGTGCGTTTTATTGTCTGTACATCCCAGCCACACAAAGCAGTTAAATTACAAATATATCCATGAATTCATACCGGAATAAAGGCTGATCATGAGGCAGGGAAATCAGTTACTCATTACACACTTTCACACAGAAGCACATGCACACCTAACCCATCATCATTTGCATATTCCAGATAACTGTTATTCAATCTATGTAAATTGTGAGTGCAGGAAATAACCTTTTGGCTGCCACAGCAAGGGGGGGGGAGGGGGAGGGGGGGTGTATTGTGTGACTTCTCTGACTCACTCCAGCAGAAACAAAGAGGAACCATCATATTTTTCTAATTCTCATCAAATCAGTAATTATCAGTCTCGAAACGGGTTCACTCTACATTGCAGCAGCGGTGAATTCACTGCCGTGTGCTAACAATATCCTGCTACAGGTGGGAGGCAGAGGAGCAGCACAGGTCTGCTCATTCATTTGTGCTGCTCGGAGACTTCCACTGTTTCAGTAACCACATTCGTTTTCATACTGAGGACACTGCTTTAACATTTTATTTCATATCTGTTATTATTTTTGTCTCTTTCAGGTGACACACATGTTTGAGATGAAATGTAAAACCTTTGGCCTCTCTGTTATACAGCTTTAACATAATGGGACACAATCACACAACCTGTAACTGATATATATATGCCATAAATGCTGAAAATGATTATCCGAGACCATTGTTGTTTGCCATAGCACGGGTGTCGTATTATTATATTAGCGCTATGTACAGAGGCTATAGTCCTCGTCCCAGCAGCCGTGGGTTTGAATCTGGCCTCGGACCTTTGCTGGATGTCATCCCCCACTCTCTCTCTTCCCAACGTTTCCTGTCTCTCTTCAACTGTTCTATCCAATAAAGAAAAACATTCAGCTTTATAAAAAGGGAACATAGATCCAAACTACTAAAATAAGTAAAATCTTCTATTTGAATATTTATTTTTCCCTTTGTGATGATGCTTTCAATGTCAAGTGTAAAAAGAACATTGAATTGCCTTATTGCCAAAATGTGTTTTATGTGTCGATTTGACTAAACATTGAACAGATTATCAAATTCAGAAGTATCAGGCCACTTCTTAATTTATGCTCTGCCATGTCCACAATATGGACAAACTGCAAACTGCAAATGTAGCAGAGTATAACAGAAAATGCAAAGGTCTCTGTGTCTTCTGAGGAGATTGTGTCCTCAAGTGATGTCACATGAGTCAGATGCAGTCTTACTGCATAACTCCAGACAGGTTGCAAAGTTGTTGCAAAATATTTATTTATATAGCACCTTTAAAAACGGATGTTTAGAAAGTGCTTTGATGGCTAAAGCAGAGGCAGGAACTGACAAGGTTTATCTTTGCTTCTATTGCAGTTATTTGTCCCAAACTGTTCATCATGAGTGCAATCAGTGTAATCTGAGCAATAACCTTGTTTTTACTTCTTTATCTGTAACAGTTTTTATACATGCAAATTGTTGGACCTCAACAAATCCGCATGAAGAGAAGCTGCCAAGATATAAGAAACACTTCCTGATTTGCTTTTTTAATCTAGTGATATACTCATTTGAAAGAATGAATACAATCCTAGGATTAGTTGAACTGAAATCTGTTCAAATGTTTTACTCTACCAATACTTTGGATAACACTGTAATCATGAATTTAATCTAATGATTCATAATCTATGTAAAATTTGGGAACAGCACGGAACAGAATTAAATAAGGCGTATTTTGGAGATGCTCACATTGAGCTGCTAATGGAAGCAATTAAGAAGATTGATGCTTCGTGTCAACAGAACATGGAACTGCAAGCTCCAATATTTGACTGAAAATGATTGTACCACATCTTTCTATAATTAGGAAAACAATAACAGCAAAAAAAATAAAAAGGAAAATAAGCCAGAGCCTTAATATGAAGTCTCTTAAATTGCTGCCATCTTTCATTAGTTAAGCTGGAAAGAAGCTTCGGCAGCCAATTACCGGAGGAGGACCGAGTGGGCAGAGACGGTGAACAAATGAATCCATTTGGCTCCATTAGTAAAACCACTTTCACCCTTAACCCAGCTGCTATTTGTCTCCGTCAACATTCTGTTGTGTGCACAAAGCAAACCGAGACATGCAAGGCCAAAACTAAATGAAATCCTTCGAAAAGAAGAAGGTTTTACTGATGCACCAAAAAGGCAAACGCTTATCAAGTGCTCCATTATGATGTTACTGTTTTAAAGTGTTTTCTTCTTTCTCCGAGGTCCTTTGGTAAAGCATGTATTCCTTTAAAGGAAGAATGTGTGACTTTTTGATCCAGTAGATGTCGCCCTTGAGCACCAGAATGAAACCAAAACAAACTGCTGTTTGGCCACACCTCCTCCATACTGAAGCCTCCGCCCTCCTCCAGAGACACACCTCCAACCACCCTCCACTCGTCTTCACATGAAGGCGTTTAGCGCAAGAGGCGGATAACATTTTTCTTACCTTGAGTTGCAATCACCTGTGTCCTGCATTGTTGTGTTAGCATGCTAATGCTAACGCTCTTTATTAAGCTCGTAACTTCATATTGCACATAAATTGACATGGAACGACCGTGATCTAAAAACTCTTTACATGACATCCAAATAATCAGTGAGTATGTTCTTCTTCTCTCTAGTCCTTGACTAAAACAGCTTTTATACACAAGGGGAGGAGCCAGCTGTCCCATCCATGTAAACAATATTGTGAACGCACTCAGGGTTAAGAGCAGAGGGCGAGGCCGTTTCTTAAAGCATCTGTTTGGAATTATATATTCTGTGACTAGAGGGCAAATGACTTTCCTCTTCACCTGCCTCTGTTTCATTCACACCAATCATGAACTGTAGAGCAGAGAAGTTGAAGTGAGGTGATTCTCCTCAATCAACAGGACCAAAGGCAATCAACTCTGATTGTTCACTGATTACAGAATCAGGCTGCATGCATCATAATGAAGTTAAGTGAAACCCGAGTGTTTCTTTGCATTTGCATGACAGGTTAACGGTTTGTCAAGTTTTCTGTGATGTGTGTTGTAAGATCAGAGGCGTGTTGAGAAAGTGTGAATGCTCATGTGGAACATGAACATCCTGCAGCTCTGCGTCTACATCGTCTTCCCAACAAGAATTCACTTTAACCTTGGCTGTACACGCTGCACCATCTGAAGGGGGGGAAGGGGGGGGGGGGGTTCACCGTAATCATCTTGGCTTTGGTAGACAATGGTATCTTTTTTTAAAACAAATTACTTCCATCACTACTCCTCCATGTCAAAAGGAGTGTGTCACCATGATTGACAGCTCTGTTGACAAATGAGGCTCCTGCGGCCTGCGATCAGCAGAGTAGCGGAGGAACAGTGAGAAGATCATCTGTTCTGCTTTGGACTGTGCTGTCCTGAGGATTCTTTGCCGCTTTATCGGTTAGTTATACTGTAAGTGTTTCGGTTTACAGAAAGGGGCGGGGCGTCAATACCACGGCTCCATCAGCCAATCCCTACTGTGCAGAGTGCTGACTCCGAATGACATCAAGGACAGAATATATAAGCGACTTTCTTGGGGATATTTTGGCATGATGGGAGGAGGTGGAGACCCTTCATCCGTCCCAAGTCAGTGGTTGCTATTGATACAGTGATAAATACGATCTTTATTTCAATGTGGCTGTCAGTTAGAAAGAAGAAGCCTCTATGATTTGTTGACCCCCATGGCATCAACATCGCCTGAACTGACGCAGCAGGATGGTCCGTGCCGTTTTTACCCCGATGCGCCGCTGGCGTGGACGATGACGAGCAACTTTTCGCACTCTACAGAGCTTTTCTAGCTTGTTTGACAAAGTGGAGATGGTTGTGCCTCATCATCTGTGTTGAAATGACTTTGACGCAACTTTGTCCTGCTCACACCGAGCCGTTTACTGACGAGCATTACATGACAAAACTATGATCTATGTATAACATAAATCACATTATTTTAATTGTACTGACATTAGACCTTGTTTTCTAATTCTGTTTTTAGACAGTGTGTGTGTGAAGAGAGTGAACTGATGCTCACACTGGAGGCTTTTCTTCAGTCACTTCATATTAAGTCTCAGGAAGCACTCGGGGGATGATGTGTTGTTTTCCAGTGAAAGCATCACTGAAGTGCTCCGGGTGCAGAATCGTATTTTCTGATACTCGTGTGTGCTTTTCGTCGTGTAAAGAAGAAGTGGTCGTACGGCATTCAATCCTGAGCGGTCGTGAAGCTGAGTATCCTTTAATCACAGTAACTTACTGATCATTATTCTCCCTCACTGTTTTCTTTACGTTGCTGCACTCGCCGCTCCATATGAATAAGCCTCAGTCAGCAAGGATGACTCGGCATTATCTCTGCTAACAGTTTGCATCCTCAACAGGAAGCACGTGGAGGGGCTGGGGGGGACTCATTCTGGTGTGCAAAGTCGTGTAAATATGGGATAAAATGCCGCCCTTAATCCTCTTTACAAAAAACAAAATCAAGTGTGTGTGTGGTTTGTTTGAGTGGGCGTGTGCGTGTATGCATGCAAATCCAAGCTGTTCCGGAGGCTCGCTCTCTCTCCCTCTCTCTCTCATCTATCAGGCTCAGCCAGTGGATGTTCCTGCTGGGTCTTCCGCCCTGCCCTCTCCTGCGTTTGTTTACCCCGGCACTCAGTGTGACCTATATCGTCTGTGTGTGAGGCGGATGAGATGTGACAGAGGAAGGAGACAGGAGAGAAGGCCCCGATCAACCTGGTGGGCTTAGGGAGAGAGGAGGAGCAGCTGCAGGGAAAAATAATCTTATGTAAGAGATTTCCTATTAAGAAGACACATCTGTGCTCGCCATGAATAATCGTTGACAACTATTAGAAAAAAGCTTATTTGCACAGTTTGTTTTAAATGCACTCTCTGGGTTAGAAAGTGCTTTAAAAATATTTTACAGATGCTTACTCTCATGCACATACAACCATAACTGATGATAAGGTTGTGATGGGTGTGGGTCTCCAGTGGCTTTATAAAGTGAGCCAGTGAAAGTGGTGTGAGCAGCGTGTGAAATCCCTGCAGGCAGAGTGTCTTCAATGAAGATGAACAAGAAGCTGACTGAGAGATCCTCGTGAAGTGGAGGTTTAATTAGTGCTGATTGCATACAGAGCCGTGACTGCAGACGAGGAGCTTTGTTATATTTGGATTAACTCGACATTCAAACGGTCACAAATTAAGACAAGATGTTTGCTATGTCATCGTTTGTGACTTTTCTATTCTGATTCAAACTCTCTGCACTGGTCAAACTGTGACGCTCATTAGCTTCATGCTGATTGTACATCTCAAATAGAGTTCATTTCAAGAGAGCGCTCTTTAATTAGAAACACTATTCCTCCTGACATTTGTCCTTTAATGAGCTTTCAGTTCTTGCTTTTTGTCGAAATAAAGCAGCTTTCACACTCTGCAGTGCAGTTTTTAAAGTGTACCTTTAGCGTCTCTCTGGTGCGGACTTTAACTTTCAATCAGCTCAAAAGATGTAAATGTTACCCGGGCGGTCGACTGCACACAGATCCAGGAGAGGACTGTGTGCACACAGAGCTCAGCAGGAGCACGACTGGGAATGTATCTGGCCCTGACTTTAAGGATCAAAGCTCTCGGATCCAGTTTGTTTTTCAGCTGCGAGATAAGACCTTTAATTTCTACTGATTAGCTGACATTTACTGAGTGTGGTCAGATTACTCTGCAGTGTGTGTGTGTGTGTGTGTGTGTGTGTGTGTGTGTGTGTGCAGGCAAAGCAGTCTGCGAGCTCCACATGCATTTCACAGGATATTGAAACATTATATAGCTTAATGTGATGCTCGCTGTCCACACTGCATCTGATAAATATTTAATTCTCTGCTCTGTGAATTTCAGTTTCCCCTAACAAACGTTGTGAAATCTAGTGCTTTTATTTTGAAGGTGGACATACGGAAGTGTGGTGCTTTGTATTTTCTCAAATGACAGCAAACAAGCCATTTACCATTACAACTGCAATGTGTGCAGTACAATAGTCATATCGCAGAATGTGTGATGTCAGTCATGTGACCTGAGGCACATCATGCTGACACTTTTTCTATTTTTTCATGCATTCAACAGAAAAGTTTAAAATGAGTGTTTTCCTGCTATCAGCAGCCTCAGCTAGTTAATGGAGCGGCCACATGTGGACATGAATGGAGCAGATGTGATGCCAATTGTTTACTTCTACTGCCAGTCTCCACATACACCCACAGCACCGCGCACTACGCTGCCAAACGCTGCTACTCTAGTCTATGCTTCCGTTTCCACAGCGAGCGCCATGACGCTCTGCTCTGCTCCTGAACAACTTTAACGGATTATGATCAGTTCCTTTAGAAACCTGTAAGGATTATCTGTTGACGTTTCTTTTACTGAATACATTTCTGGTAAATATTGTATTTATTTATTATTTGGCGTTATTGTTTGTCTGCTGATACCGACATGTGAATGTAATCATCAGAATGCTGCTGTGACTGTTTTTGTTTACTTATCTTGGCTTGTCTTGGCTCCTTTTAACGACTCGGTGGTCCTTTTTTTTTCAAATTAGGGATGTACAGATTAATCGTGATAAATCGATTCAAAGGTGTCAAGGTTCACATCAGTACTCTGAAAAATGAATGTCAATAATATTGTGAGCATCTGCAGCTGTAGAGCAAGATTTAGAAATTGAGGACGCACCACCGTCTTTTAAATCGAAGGTGTGGAAGCATTTTGGCTTCCCCAAGACAGAAAATGAAAGAGGAGAGAAGATAACAGACAAAAACTGTGTGCAAATATTACAAGACAGGGAACTACACAAATAGCACAACCAACATGATGAAGCATTTAATCCACACCACAATGAGAAGCTCCAATCTCCTCCCATTGTTGAGAGAAAAAAAACACACTGACAAGCATGTTAGCATCCCCTAAAGGAATCTTTTCCACTCATCATTTGTCTTCAGTCTCATTTTGTAAAATAAATCGTGAGAGAATCTTATTGTGAGTTGAGTGAATCGTTACATTCCTACTTCAAATTGAAAAACATCATGTCCACACTTCACGTCATGTAGTCCCCGTCATGCATTTGTTGCATGAGCGTGTGAAGAAGAACTCCTGCCTCGGTGTAAGTACTTAGTATAATACCCACAACAAAGACAGCCCGGGTCCTGTCCCACTCAAAGACTCTCACAACACTGATGAGAAACAACCGACAGCACAGGAAGTTCATACCTGCCAACAAAACCTCCTCGTCAGAATCTAGCCTTAAACACACAGCGACTAAAGCCGTAATTTAAGTCCTTTCCATTAGAAAATACTTTGCTGTGTGTTCACCTGTCACAGACTAATCCCTGGAACTCTTTCATTCAATCCACAGGATTAACGGGTGACTGCGAGACACAGCGAGCTTTCTGCGTAAACCTGTTAAACCCTTTCTTACAGAGCCCATCAGTGAGAGGAGAAGAGCAAACTGGCAGCTCTGCTCCTCAGGACAGTCAGCGGATACCGGGTCCATGAGTGGCGATCAATCCGACTAGACAGAAAAACTCTTGGGGACAATCCCAACCAAATCCAGGGCCACACTCTCTCTGAGGATGGCTGCCTCAGGCAATTATAAGCCCAGGATTACACAGGATATAAGACTGCAAAGTGGCAAGTTGGATGAGCCAATTATTTCTTCTCTGCTATTGCTGACAGTCAGTCTGCAGCAGCTTCCAGCATGGCTGACCTTCCTGGAATCCAAAAAATGTCCACAGAAAAGGGTCTCTCTAACAAGGAGAGACCGCCAAACCTCCACGCAGCAGTCGGATAAAAACCAGCAGATTTGGACTCTAAAACATTCTCAGGTCGGATGGGCCTTGAAGCCAGTCCCACCCTGTCCTTGTGACCCTGCTTAGACTGCCTGGTATCAGCTGAAGGAGTTAGTGGACTGGTCTGAGTCCAGTAGGGATAGCAAGAAAGTCTGGAAGAGTTACTATGAAAGAAACAGAAATCCATCGACCTTCCACCCTGAAATAATCCCATTCAGAGGTTTCAATATAGCCACGCTGTAAATCTGTGATGATGTCAACCTGCGGAGGATTATCTGCTGAAAACGAGAGCCATCCATCTCTGCCGTCTGGGAGTGCTGCTCCGCACCCTCTAAATCCCTCAGAGAGCCAGAGCATCCCAGCAATCTCTGTCCCTGCACATCACCGTTAGAAACCTGAGGGGAAAGTGGCGGGCAGGCTGCCAGGTCAGTCCTGATGCAGCGAGGGCGGACACAGCTTAGACTTGTCTCGCTGTCGGGAACAAATGTAGCAAAAAAACAAGGTCAGCATGGAGTTTTTATTACAGACCCGAAAAGAAAATGGTGCATTGTTTGCTTTTCAAGATGAAAGAGAAACAGTTTGGCACACTGTGGTAAAGGTTAATACGTTCTAATACGATTATCATCAGCCTCTCTAAAGATTTACATGTTTTATATTCTTCTAACAGCAGACTTCTGACAGAAGAATATAGCACAGCAACTGTCAGTTTACACATACTCCATGCTGCGCCCCTCGCTGTCACGCTCAACGCTCCTGTTTCCACAGCGAGCGCCGCAGTCCGTCTTCGGAGCGTGACAGCAGCACCACTATACGCTCTGTTTCGTTTAAAATATGTTGCAAGCCTATTTCTCGACAGAGCACGCTGCAAGCATGCGTTAAACTGGACAGAGTAGATCAAGCCGGACAGGAAGTCAGACAAGGCAGCACACAGAGCATCTGGTCAATTTCAAAATAAAACACAATATACAGACTCATGATTGGAGTTTTCATCACTTCATCAAGATTACATCAAAACAGGCTCCAAACGAACAACAAATCATCCTCAGAAAGACAAAGCAACATGTTGTTTGCATGTTTTCTTTTTATTCCCGTGTGATCTTGTAGTTCTCCTGTGATGTGTGTTCAGCTGATTACGGCTACGCTCACGCTCCAGAAATGGATCCAGTTGGGCAGGGCGCACAACATCCAACGGAGCGAAAAACCTGTGGCGCTGACGGAGAACACTATGCACAGACTATGTGGAAATTGGCAGAAAGAGTGAAGGAGAAGAACAGACTTCAGATAAACGATCATTCTACACCAACAGTGCAGTGTTGGCTGCGGGTTTCAAAGCTAGCGAGCATTTAGCATTCATTGATTTCCCATCCCAACATTTTAAAACTGTACATTTTTTATATAAAGTCGGGATATTAAGAATCTGCAAAAACACAAAATAATAATTCCGTGTTAAATTTAAAGTTTTCTGTGAGTCCCTTTGGGGAAAACAAGCCGGGGGGGCCACATGCCGATCTTCTGCCAACGTCTGTGCAGCTTTGAGCACATTCAAACATTGTAGCAAACAGCTGTAAAAAAACAAAAGAAATCGTGTGTATACTTTTTTTTTTAAACTGCACAATTAATTAGCGCAATATTTACTCTAGTTGCAAAAAAATTGAGTAAATTGTAAGAGACAGATCCACCCACAGCGGGCAACAATGCATACTTGCAGAAAGAAGGAAAAAGGTCGGTGCACTGTTCAGCTCCTAGTGGGCGACTTCATTTAACCAGGGCAACGTTTTGATCCACAAGATCTCCCTCAGGCGGTTTTCTCTTTTTCACAACAATGAATATTTTCCAGGACATTCTAAATAGATTAAAAAGCTGTTTCCAGTTTTTCCACTTATAGAGATAAAAAGTTCACATTCATGCCCTAACTTAAGTTTCACAAGCATGTCATCAGTTACTTTATTACACAAAGTCAAGAAGAAGAACAGGGTCTCACTTAGTGAACCCAGAAGTTCTCCTCGCTCAGCGTGGAGCCACAGGTGTTTTACATCGCTGCGTCTCTACACCTTGTCTTCAGCACGTTCAGCGTTTACCTTCCCAGTTTGACGTGCCTGGAAGACATCAGGAGTCAGGCGACCAGAACGTATCCTAATCAAATATCCAAACCACCTCAAGGGACTTTATTCTATGTGAAGGTGCAGCGGCTCTACTCAGAGCTCCCTCCTCCTCAGTTCCGTTCGGTACGGTACACATTTATTGGCTTTTTCATCGTCAAAAGTTGGGAATGGTACCAAATTAAGGGATCTGTACCGTCCTACTGTTTTTTGTTCCCTTCTGTTGGGGTGCCAAGGGTACCGATCCGACTCTAAAAGGGCCCCCTGTTCACTGTGTCCCTGTTCTTCTCTATTGAGGGGTGTGTCCAGACTTTTTGGACTGGGGAGGCCCAACTGGGGCACGGACTTGTGCAGGGGTGGCCTAAAGTTTGGGTGCACACACATGAATAAAGAGCATTTATTAACTCCTTCTGTCTGCACTAATCACATCGACTTTTGAGTAACAGAAGATAATGGCAACATTAACATCTTCTCAGCTCAAATCAAAATGTACGTCCAAAGTGACAATTTGAAGTTTTTTAAAAGCTGCAAACAAACTTCTGCACACTAAAAACTATGAGCTGCCTGTTGCAACACATCCTGAATAGTGAATGTCAACATAAGTCCCACCTCTGGCAAGGGAGACAGCCAATCATAGTTAAGGATTTTTGGGTGGCCATTAAGCTTTCAAGGGGGGCCCATGCCACCCCTCTGGACACGCCCCTGCATGTATCAAAAACGGCAACATGAGGATGATGATCACGGCCTCTGACTGAGTCTAAAGATCTAATGAACACAATCAGTCACATCGTTACACTTGTGTTATGTACAGCTATTTTAAATGAGCAAGGACAGCAGTCAACGGTTATCAGACTTGACAAAGTGATTTCCTGTGTGATGTAAGATGTAACACCCAGTAAGTCACATTTGATCATCACTCAGTTTTTTTTTCCTTCCAGCTCGTCCTGGACTGTATTTCAGAGAATCCTGACTGTGACAGAGGATGAAGAGCTCGTCCCTCCAGCTATTCTGTCTCTCGCTGCATTTTGAACATCAAAAAAACAAAATGCAGATTTATTTTTTTGCCCTCTTATCTCTCTGGAGCAGATTTCTAAATGTGCTTTTGGTGGTTTAAAAAAAGAAAACAAATCGAACTAACTAAACTCTCTGGGAAATATAATCCGACATGAGGTTGTGTTCTGTGTGTTTGGGGAAAAGGTCGCAGTCAGAGGAGTTCAGAGGCTCCAGCATTAACAGGCTGCTGGTATCACAGCAGCCCATGGTTGGCCCTGCAGCACTTTAGTGACTCATCCTGAAAAAAAGAACTCCCTGAATAGAGAAGGGATCCTTTTTACAGATCATGGTAACACTTTAAATCAAGGTCACGATATTCACTAGTCACTTATTAGCATGCTAATTAGTATTAGTATTAGCATACTGGCTGCTTATTAGTCATTAATAAGCGCATATTAGTACCTCACTCTACATGACCATAGTCTATAGCTAACAGGCCATAAGAGTTTGCCCTCCTAATGACTGCTTATTGATAGTAGGTTAGGAAGTTGTTGAATGTGAATTATGATCTTAAAGGCAGGGCTGGTCATTTTCTCCAGATCCACTTTTTCAGATTTTGGTTGAAATTGTCTTTAGGTCCTGACAGAAATTAATAACTCATGTGCTCTGAAAAAGGAACAAAGAAAATCTGTCATCTGTAGCAGTTTGTAAGCCTGTAAAAACTTTAACCAATGTCTGCCACGAGGTACCAATCTGATGAACCAATCAGGCGCCTCCCTGTCTCCCTGCTCGTTCTCTGACTCTTGCGTGCTCTAACTCACACTCAAAGAGATGAGCTGAGGTCCGCTTCTGGACCAATGGCTCCGAGCTGCGAGCCTCTTTCTGCCTTCATCTTCAACGTTATTAGCAGCATTGAGGAGTCTTTTATTCTGCACCCTGGTGTCAGCTACAAAGAGAAATTTAGATGCAGGAGCCAGGAGAGCGGCGCCGAGGTTGGTCGATGCAGAAGGCGAACGGTTTGCTCACTAAAATAGGCTGTTTTGTCAAAAGCAGAGCGCTTGAGTCAGCTGGCCCAGGGTCAAATTCTTCTTCTTACTCCTCCAGGATTTCATCAAAAGGACTACCGGCTCTGTTCTTTCTTGCAGCTCTATCATGCACACGGGAGGGATATTTCTACCAGTCTTTCTGTAAGCAGACCTGAGCAGCAGAAATAGTAAATCACAGTGCTATAGACGCTCTGAGAACATGGGGTACTGTCACAGCATAGATCTTTGCTGAGGTTTAAGCTCTTCTCTGAGGCTGGCAGAACTCACTGAAATCACAAACCTGTCTTTAGAGCAGCGAGAGCCGATTCCTCCCCCAGCATCGTTGTCACTGCTAAGCTCCCGTAGACAATGTGCCAGAGCCTCCTCTGCCACCAATGCAAACGTAATTATAGAAGCAGAGCTGGGGGGGGGGGGGGGGGGAAGAGAAACTTTCTAAACCCATTTAATAAAGAGTTTTTTTTACGTTGGCAGAGCACAGTAAGCACTTGAGGAATAGTTTCTCGTCACAGCTGGTGAAATTAATTAAAGCAAAGCCTTCCCAGGTGCTTAAAGGGGAGTTCAGGTTCTGTTAAACCTGGACCCTATTTGTCAAAATGACTAATAGGTACTTAAAGTTTTTTAATTTATCTGGTAGATTTCAGAAGTTTAACAAGAGCTGTTTAAGCTGTGACACAAACAAAAGCAGTGAACGATCATTGTTGGTGTCTTAATAAGGCTGTTGTTCCTCCAACATTTGGCTTCTGCTGTGATGTAATCATTAAGGCATAAGGATCTAATCGAAGTGTTTGTCTAAAGTGTTGCTCCACTGAAAGGCTGAGATTGTCGACTAAACTGTGGATCAACATTACAGAAAGGACTGCAACAGGTAGAGACCCTTTAGTGAAGGTGAGACCCCCTTTCACTGCACCTGAAACTCTTTTCAAAACCACCTGACTTCACTGAGAAAGAGAAGTTCACCTCGTAGACCAATGGGGTTTGTTGATCTACCCCTGCCTGGATCGGCAAGTGTCTTTGTGTTATTGTGTGTTTGGTCAGACTTTGCAACTAAAATAAAAGTCACAACATGTTACTGAAAAAAAACAAGACGATCAAGCAGAGACAGACCTGCAACTACTGTTTTTGTAAAGTACATTTAATGTGTGCATCTGTGGAGTCTGGTGGCTTCAACAGAGAGCCGAGCTGCTGTGTCTGGTTAATATTAGATGTCCAACTCTTTATAAAAAGATCCATCCCTGCAGGGAACCTGTCTGTAATGTTGCAGACAGTCTGCTTTCTGTTAGAAAGGCAGGTGCCAAACACCGTTAGCTTGTGCTAGCTTGCCAAATTATCAACATTATCAAACAGCTTGCAGTGTAGGTACAGACAGTTAGCGTACATGCTAACCCTGCAGTGAGTGTGCACTTCTGGTGGCGATGAGCCCAGGAGGAGGGGCCCAGTTTGAATGATGTGTACTGAACATTTCTATGAGATTTTTGGGGCCGATACAAATATCGAAGAGAAAAATCTGGTACCGATATATCAGCCGATATCTTTCTTATATCTCTCTTCGATCTGTAGAGATAGATATACACATTTATTGAATTGATCCCTCTAATGCAGTTATCAAACACTTTTGGAGAAGATTTATAACGAAGAGAAGATGGTCACTCATCTGAAAAGTAACTGAGCATTAACATGCATCACCGCTTAACACTCAGCAGAGTGATGGTGCTTGTTGTAATCCATATAGCGCCCTCTGCTGGTGACAGAGAACTGCTCATGTAATACAATGATACTCAAATGAAATGCTATTTGACTGGTGAAGAAATCTAGTAGCATCAGCGTATATCTGTGATGAAATTAGCTGATACTTCTAGTCACTGAATACACTAATATCGGCTGGCTGATTAATCGGTCAGGCTCTAGTATTTTGTTATCAAGGTGGGTAACATACCATGATATATTTCTCAATCACACACAATTGCAGCGGGTTTAAGCACCTTAGAGAAATTAATAAAAGGAAGTCCTTTCTTTGCATATCTGACACCTTCAGCGACGTGGAACTAATCCACACTTCTTTATTTAGAAACCTGTGTTTTATGCACACACCATGTTGTGGTCAACACACACCTGTTCATCACCAAAAGTAACACAAGAAAAGCAGCCGTGTTTCACTGGAATCTTAAGTAAACAACTAAAACACCATCTGTTCGTGTACATCTCATTACTACTGAATGTATGAGCACGCTGACACACGTGGGCTGTGTTAGCCTCTGAGAGCGAGTGTGTGGGCTTTCACTTAAAATCACAGAGAAAAGTATCAAACTATCTTTAGCCGCCTATTGCCCAGATCAAAAATCTATTTCAATCTGTACATTGTCATGCCCTGCAAGGTGAAAGGAAATGCTGCTACAATTCTACAACTCGTTAATCCAAAGCGACGGACATCAGAGAGTAAGAACAACACGAGCGAGGATCTGGAGAGGAGGAAACAACGGACAGCTTTCAGTCAGCCGATCTGACACACAGCTGCTGACGGGCAGAAAAAGATGCTAAAAGATGTCAACCTGGTAGAGAGGCAGCCATTAAGGCAGGACTCTGGCTGTCTGAGGTAAACCCAAAGGAGTTCACTGTGACAAGCAGACACAGGGGAAAGCTGTGTCAGTGTTTGTGGGTGATTTCTGGACAGCAAGCAGACAAGCCTCTCTGGAGGACGGACATCAACTCAAACAGACAACAATTGTTGTAAGTTACCCCATCAACAATATGGGGGGGGGGGGGGGGGGGGGGGGACTGTTTTTGTCAGTTGAATTTCTTCACTTGGTTTTGTAACTTCCTCATTGTAACCACAGCAAAACAAAAGAGAAAAACAGCTTATTGGGATAAAAACTTGAATAATCAATTCTTAAAATGACCCATCATTAGGGATGTACAGATTGATCGTGATAAATCGATTAAAAGGTGTCAAGGTTCACATCAGTACTCTGAGGAATGAATCTCAATAACATGGTGAGCGTCAGCAGCTGTAGAGCAAGATTTAGAAATTGAGGACGCACCACCGTCTTTTCAATCTGAGGTGTGGAAGCTTTTTGGCTTCCCCAAGACAGAAAATGAAAGAGGAGAGAAGATAACAGACAAGACAAAAACTGCAGCATTTAACAGGTCAATGTGTGATGTCATAAGGTCAATGTGTGATGTCATAAGGTCAATGTGTGATGTCATAAGGTGGATATTACTTTGGACTTGTCAGCTGAGCTGTCTGAGAGTTTGTTAAAGTGAAATGAGACATTCAAAGATGCAGCAGTGTCCTTCTTTTACATCACTGAGACTACAGGGAGACACTGAGGACCACTATCTACGGAGAGCCTGAAGGGACAAAATACCCAATCTACCAGTGTGAAGAACGCGATCAAGCGAAGGAACACTTTATTTCCTTGTTTTTTTTTTTTTTCCACTTTTACCTTCCAATAAGTCAGTCTCACTCTCCACTCAAACATGCTCAAATAAAAGGAAACGTACTTTGGTAGGTTCCCAGTGGGGGTCTCATTCAAGCAGGTGTCTTTCATACACGGACTAATAAGAACCGAGGTGAAGTGCAAATCGTTTGGAGAGCAGGCTACCTCTTGAATGAGCTTAGCTTAGAGATCTAAGAACCCCCGGAGTCCTTCCTGGTTGTGCTTTGAATAATGAGCACTAATAAAATGCAAATGTGTTCTTTGCCTCATCACACAGAAAGAACTAATGAGGACATGTGAATGTATTCATACCCACACGCTGCAAAACACCCCAAAAACTCCCCAGAACAATTTGTAACTGAAATGTTTCACAAAATTCTGAATTATAAACGTTTTCACACATGCACTCCTGAAAGTTTCTACAGAATCTTCTGCCCCCTGAAATCCTCCTGATTTGGTTGTCTAAACATGCACCTCGCAGCGGGAGAATTTCCCTGTCAGATGGGGGGGGGGGGGGGGGCGTCTCCTGAGCAGTGTTTGAAGTGGGCCGGTATGCTCCAGTATTGACAATTAAATATATTCTGCTTTTTCCGTTCACTCATGCAGCTCACCCCAAACACTTCAGGAGTTTTTAGGAGTTTTGCACAAATCGAACAAGGCTCATGTTCCTTTGGGGTAGCAGACATTTGAGTCATATTTGGAAAAGGCTGCTGATACGCAACATGGAAGCTAACGCTGTATTAAACAGGATGTCTACTGCTGCTAATGCATTTTATTCAACACATTGTACTCTTTATATTCTAACATAAATAAAAGTCTACTGCCATGTTAGCAGCTCTGTAAGACCATACAGCGCAGTGGTTCTCAATTGGCGGGTGGAGACCCAAAAGTGGGCCGCAGAGAAGTTTTTGGTGGGTCGTGAATGTGCAATGTCTCTTTGTTCTGTTACAAGTTTTAAAACATCTGAGGTCCAAACTGCACTTCTTTCATTCTATAAATGTAATTGATTAGAAAATATCAAATGGGGGTCCCGATTTCCTCATAACGGAGTTGGTGGTAGATCCTGAGGCTAGACCAGTCGAGAACCACTGGTATAGTGCACAGTGGTCAGCTGTGCTAAATGCTAACATTAGCTTGCTAACATACGGTATGCTAACATACCAAGAGCAATGCTCAAAGTTGACAGTGCTAACATGCTTGTCTTTAACTTATGTAATATTCACCATTTTTGTCCTGTAATATCTATTTTATTTTTTTATTTAACATGGTAGCATCTTGCATGCTAACATTCGCTAATCAGCAGATAAACAACAAGGGGAACAGTTGAGTCTGAAGTGAGATATACCATTCAAGATGATCATTTATTGACGTTTCAGTAGGTATAGCATTTCAAAACTGACACGATTTCTTTCCAACTTACACCAATTTTTGAGTCCGAAATTTAAAAAATGGTTGTACAGGTGACTCGCGAGAAGAATGCCAGTCAGCACATAGCTGACATTTCCATCCTGTGTGTTACTATTGCATGCTCCCTGCAATAAAGCATAGCAGATGAGAGATGCATGATACATGATGCAAGCTGTTTCTGCTCCCAACGTCACGCCATAAGGTCAACCGCTCAACATTTAACATTCATCCCCGAAGCAAGAGAACGATTTAAAGATAGCAGGCAGCAGTTTCTATCATCTCAGTCTACAAATATTGAAAACATTGTCTCTGGTAAAGCTTATGAGGAAATAATAATAATATGTGGACTCAACCCCCCTGTAACTCACATTCCTGACATCTCTCCCTCACCACTTTTTCCTTTACTTCCTGGTTTCTCTTTGGCTGCACTGAGGGAAAAAAAGAGAAACTCCCTGTGGCTGGAGCATAAATCCTTCTCCCTGTGTGCAGCTGCCCCCCCCCCCCCTTCTCTCCAGGTACTCCAGCTTCCTCTCACAGTCCAGAGACATGCTCGTTAGGTTCACTGGTTACTCTAAATTTCCAGTAGGTCTGAACGTGAGTCTCTGTATGTCAGACCTGTGATTGAATGGCGACCAGTCCAGGGTGTACCCTGCCACTCGTCCAATCACAGCTGGGATTGGCTCAAGTCCCCTACGACCTCGAACAGGAGCACAGCTCGCACAAATTATGTGGAAATTGTGGGTTAGCGGTAGCTGGATATACACTACAGTGTAGTACCGTAACTGCAATTACAAACTACAAATTCACCAACTGCTGAGTTCCCTTAATAAAAACACCTGTCAGACTTTGACGGGAGCCGAGGGGGCGGCTACCGATGAACCCTTAGACATATTGTAAGCACACGTTGCCGTGATCGCCTCTCAGTGTGTACGCCGAGCGCCTTAACACTCCAAAACAGGAGACAGGATTCAGTCGACCTGACAAGACGTCTCCAATCTCAGAGGGAAAAACACCTTTCTGTGAATGTTTTTCACAAGAAATCAAGAGGATACGTAGTTGGCTATTGTTTTTATAACCTGCTTTTAGTAGTGTGCTATTTGTGAAAACAACAACTCAACCTCTAATGGATGATCGGATGTAGAAATGTGGAGGTCAGGGTCACGCTGAAATTTCAATTTTCATCTTTTCTGAGTGCCTGTAAATGTCTTTGTGACAATCTCACACACACTCACACACCAAGAGGCACACGGAGACACGACAGGCAGATCATAACGCACTTCACTTGTGAGATACGTCACTCAATAACACATGCAACAAACGTTTGAAAAAGCACTTTTTACAATAGAACTCAGCTCTATGGTGATTCAGTGATCACGGTGATGAATGAAATGGCTACAATAAGAGAAGCAGAACCCGACCCTTCCAGTGAAGGAGGTGAGCTCGTCTCTGTTTATTCTCTCACTGAGCTGCGTCTGACATAACACGGCTGAATGCTGTCCAGACTTGTAAAACAGTTTACCAGATTTATCAAAGACGCTCATATAGCAATAACAATCTACACACACACACACACACACACATTCTGCACATTTCTGTCTCCTCTGCCGTTCTCGAGTGATTTCCCCGGGGTGCTGGAGGAGCTGGAAGCTGTTGACGTGTCCTCTTTTTCAGGAGCTGGGTCGTAGCTGTGGCATGATTACCAGAAGCCCACACGAAGAAGTGTTGGGGGGGGGGGGGGGGGGGGGCTACATGCGTCAGCAACAAAAAGTGGCCACAAGAACAGAAGTGATACTGACGATGCTAATTTAAACCACTCAGAGCTGTCTTGAATAGAAGACTCACAAGTTAGCCTTAAGAGACATCATAGTCATGCTGAGCTAGCTTTGTCTTTGCAGTCAGATAAAATTTTGATATTTGTTTTTCAGGATCCCTCAAAGAAAGGTCAACGGGATAAAGAAAGACAAACAAAACATTAAAGGAGGTATGGTATTACATGGCTACACTGACTGATGTACTTGCTGATATCCAATTTGGCATTTTATGCAGGATGAGTGCATTCATGATTCTGGTGTAGGAATCAGAACAACTCGGGGAAATACTCAGTTCCTGTTAATGTTCAGCACGTTTGATCACATTTTTCACTCTCTGTGCTCATTTCACTTAACCGGCCAAACCACAATTTTGCTGCAAGCCTGAGGGACTGAACAGGTAAAGGACACAGAACAAGGCCTCTGAATCCTGGAGGTCATCAGGCTCTGAAGTCCTTTTTCTTTTTCCTGATATAAGCTTGTCACACTTTGCATGACGTGTCCTATTTCTGGCTTTTACTGCTCACACAGTTGCCTGCAAACTAGAAAGTAAACCCTCGACACGCAAGTGGAACTGCTCAGCAAGAAATACACACAAAACACATCAGCACATTTGCAATTCAGCCTCGGGCCAGCTCAGCAGATTGTTTTCTTTTAAATTATCATCTGGTGAATATATAAAGTATCACCAAACTGTCAAAGTCTCCCAGCCTAAACTGAAAGTGGGTTTCCTCTTTGCTGAGCAGACACTGTGCCGACTCTCTGCTGAACGTCTTTGATGCCTTCAGTGTTTCAAGGTGCAGAAAACACAAAGATGATTCAATTTGAAGTCACCTTTCAAGCAAATCAAAGGAACGATTCAGCCCCGAGCCGCCAGGAAAGAGGGATTAAACAAGGTGCCCACCCGGGGAAATGAGAACCACTTGAGGCAGACATGAAGCCTTGGCTTTTGTTAATTGGATACCAAGTCACCGTAGAGCAGCGACAAACGATTTTTGTGACAGAGAAAACGTGAGTAACTTTCTGCTGAATGAGCTGATTTAACAACATAGGCCTCATCAAAATCACAAATGTAGATTAACGTCAACACATGTAGTGCTGACAGGTTAACCTTACACAAGAGGTCACCAGCTATTAAAAAGCTATTTATTACTGATATTTAATCTGAAATACAGAGAGCACTGTTTAGAATCCCAACATTTGAGAAGCTGTAACCAGGAAGCAAAAAAAGATAATAATCAGTCCGTAGTCATTGACATGTAAATCAATCATTTCAGCACTTCTTCCCAATCCCATGTCGATATTTATAGGCAGAGGGGGAATCCTGTGATCAAAACATCCCTGGAAATCAATGTGCAAATCCTTGTTTTACAACTCGAGGGAAGACCTGCTACACTGAGGACCACTTGGGTCCCTGATGAGATCCCGCTCCCCTAACAAAACTTCTGTTGTGGTGCGGCGACAGTAGAAAACGACAGGTGCATGACACGGATCATGACATTGGCACAGAACCTGCGTTGCGTGCATGCTTCGTTTTAGTGCAGCTTCCAGTTTCATGGTGCATTGTGCGTAAAGTGGTTCAAATCCACAGCAGCTGCAGAGAAGTCAATGTCCTTCCGAGCAATTCTCCAAACAATAAAACACGTGCATTGTTGCATCTGCAGAGCACGAGAGCGATATATTCACCTTTCTCACACACACACACACACACACACACACACACACACACACACACACACACACACACACACACACACACACACACACACACACACACACACACACACACACACACACACACACACACACACACACACACACACACACACACGCTCTACAGATGGGATGATCGTAAAAGTTTCACTTACCCAAATTGCAGCTCGGGTGTGTTCGAGCCCCTTTAAAGCGTTCCTGTTAAAGGGGTCCAAAGGCGTCCCGTTTGGACGCACGGAGCCTGCGTGATTCCGTCCACCGCAGATTATGAACACGCATACAATCAGGAGGGCGTCAAGGCACAGACGAGCCGCTAAGCTTCATGTGTGGCGGGCAGCTGCTGACCTCAGATGTGTCCCATGTTTCACACCTTCTCTTCCGGAAAACACGGACGGACCAGCCCGTCAGAGCGCGCGCGCACACGCACACACACAGTGGCTTAATGCACACACAGCCTGCAAATCAGCCGGCTGTTGTTGCACCGCTGCCTCACACACACTTTGCTGGCTGCTTTGTGAAGCGTCGGCAGCACACGGTTAACCCCAACTTTTATTATTCTACAAGACATGAAGCCACGGGTCCTAAGATCCGCCCTGTTCCTGCAGCAGGAGCAAATGTGTGCCATGGTTCAGCTCACCTACATATCCTGCAGTGTCTTAACTTCCGTTACATCACGACACATGCAGGGAGTATAGCCCGTTTCAAAATGTAAACACGTTGAACATTTTCAGGAGCTACATATGATTTTCTTCATTGCTCCTCTGTTGAATCTTGACCACAGTGTTTTCAGAGCAGAAGTGAAGTTAGCGCCTCTTCTGGCCATATTTCTCATGTATTCCCAAACTGACAAAACTGGAATGAACGTCTGATCAATTAGTGACGATAAGCAGAGCAGTCATTTCTCTCTTCAGAGGGGAACATTACAATCAATGACTGCTCTGTATTTTCCTGTGCGAGAAACATTCAGCAACTATAAACATGAAAATCACTTCATTCAGAGGATATGCTTTAACCCTTTATTTCCCCTAATCGGGTGTTTTGTGAACACATCCTGGACATCCACATAGCCTACATACACACTCACTGTAATCTCCCAGTGGTAGTCAAGTCAAGAAGAAGACAATATACTTTATTAATTCAGTTTTTACACTCTGTTATTGAACATGCTACACACACATAGAGTGACACACACATGCACAAACAGGATCCTGTAGACATGCACTGATGGAGAGATGTCAGACTGCCCACAGTGAGCGCTCCTGAGCGGGTGGGAGGGTTTGGTGCCTTGCTCAAGGGCACCTCGGCAGTGCTCAGGAAGTGGACTGGCAGTGGCACCTCTCCAGCTACAAGACCAATTTCAGACTGAGCGACTGCCCCCCCCCCCATGTGATAGATTTTTTATGACATCATCAGACTGTTGTTGGTATAATCTATGGGAGAGCAAGAGATCCAAGTATTACATATTTAGCAGGAATAAGAATACAGATGGAAAAGAAACTGAAGAATTGGTTGGATACAAAGTGAAGATGAAGCTTGTTTGTTGTCTTCTCTTTGTTTTTTAATCCGTTCTCTGTTGTACTGATGTTTTTCAGTCGCAGATCCAAGGGGTGGCCTGCCCCCCTCTCCCCCATCACCCTTATTCAGACGTCTAAAAAGCCACATGAAATCACACAGTTAGTGTTATCATTGTTGTTATAGAGTGCAGTGCATGCTTCATGGTTACCTAAATAGAGAGATACGTGTCTTCTTTCTTTAATGAAACATATCCCTTTCCTGTGTGTTCTCAGTTTGACATGTAATGGAACGTTGTCTGAGCTGGATGACAGCAGGCACACGATGACATGCTGCTGCACGCTGTGATAACTGAGGACACTCTGTAATCTTTACATGCATACTATACGCAGCACATAATCACGACACCCTCCACAAGGTGTTCACAAGAAGTCAGTCTGAGGATGGATTGTGTGTCAGTGGTAGAGTAAGACATGCAGGCGTCACATGATTCAGTCTGTCTGGATAAAACAATCGACTGTACAAATATTACTTCCTGTTGTAACAGAGAGGGATTGTTGTGTTTTCTTGTAGCTGCATGTCTTTGAAGAAAATAATTTACTATACTAGCAATCTGTTTGTTAAAGTTGAGACTGTTACAACTTAAGGCAGAGTAAGACGGATCTGGCTCTAAACTGGTAACCATATAGTGAAAACTGAATACAAAGTGATTGTTATGCATTAAGGTATTTTCCATGTGAGGAGTTAGCTAATGACACACAATTAAAACTGACGCCTATTTCTATCTGCCTTATTCTATCTATAGATAGATAGATAGAATCTTTATTATCATTGTATATAAGGACACAACGAAACTTCGTTAGCAGCAATCTTAAACAGCAGCGTTTACAAAAACAACAACAAAAAAACAAAAAAACAAACAAAAAAATATTTGAGAGCTACAAAACCAAACATGAACATTGCAGTAACAAACACAATCGAAGGGTCAACCTCTATCCTCCAAGTCTGTGGCCAAGGTTCTCTGCAGTGGATTGCTCCCTCCGGGCAGAGTGAAGGAGTTTAAGTTTCCTGGGGTCCTGTTCATGACTGAGGTTCACATGGACTGTGAGACTGACAGGCAGATTGGTGCAGGGTTGGCAGTAATGTGGGGGCGATGTACTGTTGTTGATCTTCGTTCAAATCTTCACCTGCGGTCATGAGCTTTGCGTAGTGACAGTGAAGCAGCTGAAATGAGTTTCCAGAATCCCCCAAGAGGAGCTGGAAAACTTTAAAGACAGAGGTGAAGTCTGGGTTGACTTAGGGTGCATTCACACCTAAGCTGTTGGGTCTGTTTGAAACGAACTCTGGTGCAGACCAAAGAACCAAACTCTAGTCTGCTTGAAGATGTGGGTCTTGGTTCGCTTCCAAGTGCATGGGCATTGTGTTGTTGAATCTGGCCAGATGCTTCAGAATAAACAACAAAAATGTCAATTAAGTTTGCGGGGCTAAAGATAGCATTGCTAA
Organism: Labrus bergylta; assembly: GCF_963930695.1. Taxonomy (NCBI): domain Eukaryota; kingdom Metazoa; phylum Chordata; class Actinopteri; order Labriformes; family Labridae; genus Labrus; species Labrus bergylta. The sequence goes on along the minus strand of NC_089208.1, from coordinate 22,986,496 downwards.
TAACATCAGGCTTCAGTCCTCCTTGGAGGTTAACGTCCAGTTTAACCTGACACAGCCGACATAAAACGTAATCTCCATTTAATAGATCAATATCCTGACAAACTGCGCTGTGGTTCGAGCTGCCATTCTTCCACTGTCCCTCTGTTGTCTTCGGGGTCATAGTGCAGCGTTTGGCTCGATGGAATTAGCCACTGACCTGAGCTACAGTCCCAACTAGGCAGGGTTAAACTGTTGCAACTTAAACCCTGAATCCCACCGAATCATCCCAACTTCATATGTGAAAGCGACCTAACTTTGCCTGTTACCACCGCTACCTGACCTCTGATAAGGGGATGGAAATGATATTGGATGGATGGCTCTATGTTGGCAAAATCACTGATTGATTTTCTAACTGCCGAATAATAAGTGATTTGAAAACTGATATATACTATAATCCTGTAACACTAAGACTTTTGTTACCTGTTAAACTGGGGTAACGGATAGACAGGGACAGACAGGCTTTAGGAGCACTTCCCTGTTGCCCTCGTGTATGGGGGAAGTTCATTTGAAGTTCATGTAGTTTCTTGGCAATAGTTTCTTCCTCGCAGCACAGCACTGACGCTGTGGGATAAGAGGCCGAACTTCTCCCCCCCCCCCCCAACTCCCCCATCTCAAGTGCTTTTCTGCCGTTTCTGTCTCAAGGCTTCTGTTTATTCTCTCATGAGTCACAGTTAAATCAGACTGAGCACAGCCTCACATGTGTGCAGAGCGAGTCCACACACATCAGAGTGAAAGTGTAAAAAATGTAGGCACAGCGCAGGAGCTGATCTTTATCAAACATCTGCGACTGCTGCCCGGGTCGAGGCATTCTCATGATGTATTTAACGATGTGTGGGAGGAAGAAACAACAACAAAGTCTTTTCTCTGGAAAAAGTTATCCCACTGGTTTAACATTATTTAATGTGAATCACAGAGAAGAAAAACAGGATTTCATTTGCTTTCGACGTCAAGTTTTTTTTTGTTCCTCAGCCCAGATTAGCCTCTGTTTGTGTCTTTTCTGGAGTTTTATCACCGCTTCATCAACACGTCCAATTGATTTGTTCCTTCCTTTTATCTCGAAATAAATATAGTAAAAAAAACAGACTGAAAAAGTCCTTATCACAGATATTTGTCATGCTTTTTTTCGTAGGGGTGCTTCTGTCCTCGTATGATATGCTGCTTTAATCTAGCAGAGCATGCAGTTCATTCAGAGGAAGTTTGATTTGAAGCAGATTTGATGCTGTGTGAGTCACTTCAATTCAACTTAAGACGACAAGAACACATTTTCTATTTCACACTTTTGTACCTGTGTGACTGATCTATGGCATCAAGGACATAGGACAGAGGACATATGTCTCTGCAGACACAGTCACCACCACACATGTATGGAGGCCCAGAAGGGACGATGGAGCAGCTTTACTTATGATAAGTCTGTATTTTATTTTGTAGGAAGAAGCTACTGACTCTGTCTTTAATGAGTTCTCCTGCCCTTTGTCGTGATGCTCTTGGTGACATCTTGTGTGAAGCTCTTTGAATTTCCTTGTTGTTGAAAGAAACGTGCCTAAGTTGTTCTTTGGTGGTAATGGAAGTTGACTGTTCGTCTGTCTTTATCTCTCAGTCCTGTGATCAACTTCAACTGATATTCTGTTGTTTACATTTTTCCATGCGAGACACCCGGGCCTCCATGTTGAGCTGTACGCTGCACTCACCTGCCTGAGTGTGTATACTCCTCTAGGATATCTCCCTGGCTGTCCTTCCTCATCCTGCGTCCCTCTGACGCTCAGGGATGGAAATAACAACCTTGATACTAATTAGTTCTTCTTCTATTTTCCCAGCAGCCCCTGGGACCCCACTTTCATTCAGAGAAACTTCCCCTGAGAAGATGACGTGTCACTCTCTCTCATGAGATGCGAGGAAGCACGACTAAATAAGCCCTGGCTGTGTTGTCACGCAGGTGTACAGAAGGTGCGTTGGGTTTTGTTTAGTCAGGTGCGGAGTGATCGCTGTCTGTGTTTATGGAGGAGAAGAGGATCTGTTTGTGTAAGCATTAGTGCAGACGACAAAAACAGCAGAGACTCCTACAAAAACAAAAAGGTGTTCTTTAGTAGAAGAAAGGTAAAACATCCTGAGATGACCGCAAACCTGTGCAGACAGAGTGGTGCAGCATCTCCCCCTGCTGGTGAAAAAGGGACAATGTGGTGTAGCCTCATTGATCCATGCAGTTCTATCATCATTATTATTTCAGATGCTCTGAAGTAGAATCCATTAAGATGATTAACAATCAGTCATGTGGGGATGTGATTCAACATGTCACATGTGTAGCTGTTATCACAAAGTGAAGTGTGCTCATCAGTGGAAGCTCATGATGTTTGGTCCAGTTTTGTTGAATTGAGTGGGCTTCAGTGCGTGCCAAACACAAGCAGTGGTGAGTCTAGAGTCTGTTGGGGCTCTATAGGCAAAAAATCATCGGGGGCCCCTCCAACCTGCATCCATCACCATCATGTCTGCCAGTGTCCCTCCTCTTACTCCCAGACGGATATTTTTCTCTCCATTTCCCTTCAGATCTTTCATTGACAAATGTTGGTTTTCAAAGGAGAGCGAGTGCTGTCAGATGGGGCCCCCTTTAGGGTTCCACATTTTGAGCGACTGCTGTGGTTTAAAGTTTGTCAGCCCTTGGGGGCCGCCTACTGGCTTGGGGCCCCGAGCAGTTGCCTGCTTTTTCCTATTGACAAGCAGCACCTCTGAACACATGCTTACTTTTAATTGTGTTGTACGTTCTGTCGTGTCTGTTCTCTGTGGGGGACATAAATCCCCAAAGGACATTTCTAAAACCTTTTCAGATATCAAACTGTAACCTGCTGGGCCCTCAAAGGACGTCCCAGCCTCTCTACGGTCTGCGTTTTCTAAATGGCTGCCATCTTGACAGACACATTTGATGTGAGCAAGAGAGGTTAGGAGTTGAAAAATACAGGTTGCACAAACAGCTGATGTGTGTTTGAAGGTTTTAACAAGCTTTTTAAAGTCTGTTTTTTAAGGATAGTCTAAACATTTTAAACACCTATCTGGACGTGTTGATGTCCCATCGATGATTAATTTGTTTTTTTATGAAAAAGATGGAGTCACAGGTGAATTTAACTGAGAGAGAGAACATTTAGCAAAGGATCGCTCAGAGTCTAAACTCAGACTCATCTTTCAGATGACGAGGAAACAGTGAAACAATGTTTGAAAGTATTTTAAGATGGATCGTTGTTTTTAAAAGTATTGCTATGGTTGCTTGGGCTTCAGTTTAAGTGGTTTTATGTGAGGTACCATCAGTGGCAATTACTGACACAAGCTTATCTGGTGTAGCTAAAAGCCACAGTGATAGCTAATAACAGTACACGTTTTTAAAAAAATGCTAAAGTTATTATTTAGTCAACATAAAGTGTTACTGCTCAGCTTTACTAAAACTGTTAAAAGTAAAAATTAAGAGCACGGTCAGCCCGACTATGACTCAATAATATTCTTCATTCAGAGTTTGCAGAACATTTCTCTGTTCTCTTCTCCGCTTGAGAAACTCTTCATCCTCATAAGAGTCCTCCTTCACTCCTCCTCATAGTCTCTCTCCTTCAGGAGCTCTCTGACGGGCTTAGACGCTTTGTGAATAACTTTCATCTTTACAAGGATCCAGTCTGAACTTCAAGGGGAAATTCTGAGAAAGAGTCATATAGTCTTCAGCGCAGCCACTGTGGGTTCAAATCTGACCTCGGCCCTTTGCTGCATGTCAGCCCTTATTCTCTCCTCCAGACATTTCCTATCTGTCTTCAGGTGTTTGAGCCAATAAAAAGGCCCAAAGAATATATATTTAAAAAGAAAATGCATAATAAACAAGATCTGTTGTCTCCGTTTGGTGTTTGTGTGTGTGTCTTTTTTTTTCTGAGATAAAAGAAGAAGAAGATAGTTGAGGTTCTCTCTTCTGAACTCTGGCTGTGAAGCTCCATGTGGAAGTGATGGTCCTGTACCGACACTTCATATTCTTACAGTGTGATGATCTTTCAGCTGGTGTTTTATTTTTGTATGTTCTTAATTTCTGTGAAACACTTTGGTTTGTTTTTAAAGTGCTATAGAATTGAAGATGACCTTGAAGTTTCAGGTTGTTTGTGTTCGCTCTGTCTTTTAATGGAAATCGTTTTTGGGTCAACTAAAGTCTTGTTTTTTCATGTTTCTGACGGTTTGTCAAATTAGAGCTTAAAACAGAAACTCCTTTTAGCTTCTGATCTTTTCCTGAAAGGATACATCTGAACCAAACTGCACAAAACCCGAAAGTTAGCATCCATGCTGAAATGTTCAGTCTACTGAGGTGGACCCAAAAAAAAAAAGGGTTCAGTCTACTGAACAGTCTGCACTCCATACTGAACTGTGGCTTTTCAGAAAGGGCCTGTATCATTAAAGGAAACCAGAAAGAGGCCTGTCACAGCTACGCAGAATAATAATCATTTAAAAATAAATCTCTCCATCCTCAGTTTTGATTTGGAGTTTTTCCTGTCCAGAGAAAAGAGCAGAAATATTTAAAAGGCCATGAAAAGAAGACAAGCTCTGAATAAATAACAAGATAAATTATCTTTATTTTCCACGTCTTTGTCATTTATAAAATTATGTGTCCACAATTAATATTAACAAGGCAATGCAGAGAATCCTTTAATTACTCAGAGGTGGATCTCGGGCTCTAGAGACTGAACGAGACAAAGAGAGCACGGACCAGAACGAGCCGGATGGTGCTGATACCAGCCCGAGCACGATCATCAATAGAGGTTGTTTTTTTATTTGAGCAGATGGTAGAGGACTTTGAGTACCATGCTGGACTGAAGAGGATTGTCAAAGGGGGTCTCTAGAGCCTGCATCCACGCCGAGCCCTTCAAAGTACAGTCAGAAAACTTCATATCCCAGGATTCATCACTGCTTATCGCTCAGTGTAAACCAGACACAGTTCATTCACAAACTCTTCCAACATTCTCTCACCGGATAACCATCACTGATCATCATCATCATCATCATCGTCGTCGTCATTTATTAGCGTAAGCATGACTCTTGTCTATCTTAAACATATTTATGACGTTTTCTTCTACCTACAGTAAAAGACACAAAACCCCAGGAATTGTAAAAACCGAAACAATGAAGAAGAAACAAACCTCTCTACTCTACAAAACAAAAGAAAGAAATGAGATCCTTAGATGCCGTGTGCTCGAGGGGAAATCAGAAAACGGTTACTGGTGAGTTGGACTGTGTGGTTGGCGAGCAGGTTTCACTGATGGAAGTTATCAAAAAATTAAATATCATATACTGTAGAGGTTATTATTACAGTAACAAGGTTCCATGCGGTCACACTCTCGTCTTCTGTACAGAGCTGAGGATTCAGTAGTAAATAACAAGGCTATACACACACACACACACACACCTATAGTGCCCGGTGGCCGGGGGCGCCAGCATGTTACAGAGCCGTGGAAAGCTGGGACGGGGATGGGGGATTTGGGGGATCTCTGCTGGTCTGGACTAAGGGGTACCTTTCACTTCATGGTGGTCAGAAAACGAATATGTGAGACCTGGACGTGAGTGCGATCTAATCAGGCTGTTTTTTTGTTTGTGATTTATGACTAAATCCAGCTTCTTATTTGAAATGTTCAGGAACGTTCCACCCTTAAAGCTTCGGACTAAAAGTAAACAGGACCCGGATTAAAGAAAACAATCTGGTGATTCCATTTTCAAATTCTTATTAGAATATCTGAATCGTTTAATTTCCGAGAGAACAATATGTGGTGAAAGTTTAGACGGCATAAACTTTCTGAATTTGTGTATTTTTTTTGCCTTTATTGGATCAGACAGCTGAAGAGAGAGAGGAAATGTTGGGAGGAGAGAGTGGGGCGACGTCATGCAACAAAGGCTCGAGGTCAGATTTGAACCCACCCCTTGCTGTGTCGTGGACTATAGCCTCTGTACACGGGGCATGCAACATTACCGCTACACTATCCGGCGCTCTCTGGATTTATGGATTTTTTTTTGTTGTCAAATTTGACAAACAACTGTTGGGTGATCCAGATGAAAACAACTAATTCTTGGATGATTTTTCCACATTTTTGTGCAGGTGGACAAAGAGATTTTGGGCCGATATTTCAAAAGGCTTGATATTGTAATGCCAACTCCAACCACTAGAGGCTAGAGAACGAAAAAGGAGAACTACAGGTGAATCCGTGTTGACAGATTTAAAAATAAAAATAAAAAATAAAAAAACGATAAGAAAGGATTGTTTAGTCTTTGTTTAGTTATATTGATTTAAGCTGCAGGGAGATGAAGTGCATGGATGTTCCTAACAGCACTTTCTTTACACAAGTGAGGTACAGTCTTTTTTGTTTGTGTAAGCAAGTTATCTACACGATTCAAGAACACAAAATTAGAAATACAGTGTCAGCAACAACTCATTTTTCTTCACCTGCTACTTAGTCATGAACTCCGAAGAGACAACTATTTGGACCAGAATAAGAAAACGGATCACCAGATTTATTTCCACTCTCCTCTGAGGCGCGTCCAGTGATGAGGCTGTGATTTATAACCTGTCATTTCTTCTGTGTGAGTTTATTTCTTGCTGTGATTTCCCAAAAAAAAAATGACTCCAGAGAGAGTGAGGGGTTGGAAATATGACGAGGTCACGCCATCTTAAGTTTGTCACTGACCGTGCACTGAATCTGAAGTGTTTAAGGATGGATTTGTCCCTTAGATTTAAAGTAATGCTCCAAGTCACACGACTGGAACATGTTTTATACATCAAGTCTGGAAGCAGGAAAAGGAAGAGAAGAGAAGAAGAAGAAAGTTCTGCACAGTCTGTCGGGAACTCAGAGTGAGAGTAGTTTACAGAAAGATCATTTCAACATTTGCTTTATCTTTAAAAAAAAACCTCCAAAGGGACCGACCGAGTGTGCAGATCCTACTTTCTGTTTCTCTTACTAAGCGGTTTACTGAATGTGCACGCCCCTCTCACGCACACGGAAGCAAAGAGAGACCTCTGACCCAGTCCACGGAGCACCAGGGCCCGACACACAAAAACCCATAATTAAGACTTAAAGACACAATCCAAACCCTGAGGGCTCGTTCAGTCAAATACATTTCTATTTAAGTCATTATAAAACGATACCCAGGTGAGACGCTAAAGCACTGAGAGAGCAGGAGGAGCCGAGGGAGCAGCGCACAAAGCGACAACGGAGAGAGGGTTTCCTCTCACACACACACGCACACACACACACCTCACACTGAGCGGGCATTCTTTAAGATCTCAGTGATCAGGGTGGACGTCTCTGTGGGGGCGCGTGTGAGAGGGCGGGGTCATTAAAGGCTCGCAGAAACACATTCATTTGGACCACATGTTCAATGTGGAGGTGCAGTGGGCGTTATAAGGCATGGATGATGAAACATGTGCTTAAGATTTAAATGAAACATCAGCAAGTGAGACGATCAAGCCGTTTTAGTTGACATTCCTTAACTTAATTTAACTAAATTATTTGTGCGATTCAAAGACTGTAAAGCTAACCGAGTCAAATCAATTCAAGTAAGGCTAAATGCGCACACACACACACACGCGCACACACACACACACACACACACACACACACACACGCACACACTAGAGCTGGTGCAGGGTAAGGAATAACTACAACCACCTGCCTAAGATTTCACCCCCCCTTGGAGTTTTTCATGATTGTGTCACAACAAGTCCATGAAGCAGACGTTTTTCTGATGGAAACTAATGGTTGCACCTCATCTAACGAGGAAACTGTTTTAATTTCCCCCTTTTTTTATATTTTGTTTCATTTTTCAGTCATTTAATTGCTTATAAACCCGATTAAAGTCTTTTCAGAGCTGCAGTTGTGACATGACCAAATGTAGAAAAAGTTCAAGGAGGATAGAAACTTGTGCAAAGCACCACAAAGAGGGATCAAAACCATGAAGCTCTGGGACGGTTTGTCTGCACAAACTGTCCCGGAGCTTCACGCTCTTCTCCATGTTTCCCTTTAAAAAACAGATTCTTGACAGCTAAAAGTCAGATAGCAGCACAGCAGACGGACATTACAGTGAGGCTTAACAGGACCAGCTGGGTGCACTGGCCGACTACACTACTGATATGCTGGTTTGGTTTTTATTTATTTATATGTTATATGTTTTTTTTATTTGATTTCTGTCTGTGAGCTGACCTCAGCTCCTCCAATTAAGAGCAGAAGGAAAGGGCCAAGCAGCGTAAAGCTATTCACACACCTTCTAGACAGAGCGACATCGCCACACCCGGACATAAGAGCCCGACAACATCATAACGCCAACCCTCCCCAACCCCCCAACCCCCCCACCCACAGCTGCCTCTGAGACAGAGAGAGAGAAAGAGAGAGAGAGAGCAAAAGGAGAGTCATTCTGCAGCGATACAACAAAGCAAGAGGACGAGCAGTGAACGAGCTGCGCTGTGACAAACTGGCCGGAGATACGGAGGTGTTGAGCTGATAATGCCGATGCCATCACCGTGGGCGCTGCCTCCGCATAATGTTTCTGCAGGTACGATGGCTCTCTACGCAGTTCATCCCGCCTCCAGAGCTGGCTGTTTTCAACCTCCAACGTTCCTGCTGATGCTCTTCTCTTTCACCAGCGATTGCACTCTCTATGACGTGCCTCTCAATCTGTCTTTCAGTCTCTGTGATAAGTTCAAAGACCCTCCCTTCCCATCCCAGATATTATCAACCTTTAGTCCCCTGTCCTCCCTCTTCTTCCCTCCCTGAAAAGTCTGTGTTTGTACAGTTAAAAACCCAATGAGCAGAAATCCTTAAAAAGCAGAGCCTGGGTGGTTTGAACTTTTTTTTTTTTTTTTGTCTGCAGTTGTTTCTTGCTCTGGAAACTATAAAGACAGACACACACACACACACACACACACACACACACACACACACACACACACACACACACACACACACACACACACACACACACACACACACACACACACACACACACACACACACACACACACACACACACACACACACACACACACACACACACACACACACACACACACACACACACACACACACACACACACACACACACACACACACACACACACACACACACACACACACACACACACACACACACACACACACACACACACACACACACACACACACACACACAAAGCCATGCTCGCTGTAACACACATGCTCTCTTTCTTTCTTGCACGCTCGCTCGCATGCAAGCCCTGCTCGTTTCTAGTGGTGGTTGGTTTTGTCGGTCATGCAGGAGCGGGGAACGAGGACAGGGGAGAGAAAAAGGTTCCGAGCTCGTAAAGGGAGGAGGGAAGGCATGTGTGTGTCTAAGTGTGTGAGTGTGTTGAGGGAGAGGTCTTAGTTCAGCTGCCATCTCCTGCGGTATTTCTTGTCGTCATCACCTGCCGGAGATGAAGAGAAAAAAAACATGAGTTAGCGTACGTAGCACCTACTTTCTCCAGTCTGTAGGTGAGAGTTTTACCAGAAAGATAAGTAGGCATGAAAGGGTTCAGAAGAAGTACCTTTTCACAGAAGGTGAGATTAAAAGAGTTTAGGCTGAGTAAGGAAAGCAGCAGAGAAAAGAACAGATAAGACGTGTCAGGAAAATCACTTATTTATATAAATGTATAATATTTCAAACTGATAGCATCACTTTTCACTGCAGGACGGTCAGAGACCAGTGGCTGTGCATACCTTCTAGATGGTTCCTAGACATGTATTTCAGTGCCTCATCCAGAAGGATGACTGGGATGGAAATCTTGAGGACCACAATCCACTGGGACCAGCGCAGAGGGGTCACCTGGAAGATCAACTGAAGGACACAAGGAGTCCAAAAGTCAGAAACGTTTCTTCAAAATGTATCAGGCGGTAACAGAACTACAGTTAAAGATGTATTCAGTAGTAAGATTTCTTTCTCCAATGGTTCAAAAGCTGAGAACTCACCGGCAGAGGCTCCACGTAGAGGATGACAAAGTGGAGGGAGAGCGAGAGGATCATGGCGCCCAGAAGCCAAATGTTGACCCAGGGAGGCATCCTGATCAGAGACTGGTTCTCTGACAAACTGAAGGGGGGAGAAGAGTTCAGAGATTACAACATGTTGACCATGCCAGGTTGAACTTTTACACCAGGGACTTAAATACAAGTTATTCTATCATGTTGCAGAGGAGAAACAAAGGCCATTGTGTTTCAACTTTACTACAATTAAATAAATAATCCAGGTCTATTAAAACCCTAACGACCCTTTGATCATTTAGCATGAGACACAGAAGGGAATTCCAAAAATGGAGACAAATGCAGGAAACGACTGAACTTGCAGGTGTTTATTTTAAGTCTTATTCAGATTGAAGTTTCAAGGTGTGATATTTACATCCCTGTGATGTTTCACCTTTACTATGAATGTCATGGAGGGGCGGCTCCATTTTAAATCGCCGTTTAATTTGCCAGCTATGTAAGCCATCGATTATGGAAGACTTCATTACATTATGGTGTTCATTTAGACAAACACTACTTCTGTGTAAAGATTAGAAATGTGCATGTAAACACATTTAAAGTCAAAGCTTTACAGATCAGACTTATATATTAAAGTCCAGATGGCTGACCTATTTTTATTTATTTATTTTTTTATCAGAACTGACTGTTCTAAAAAAGCAAAAAAAAAAAAAAAGAGTCCTGACATAAACTGACATTAATTTGAATATCCTTAGACGACCTTGAATGCAACACTAAATGTTTTTGTCCTCTGATGGCTGACAGTAACCATGTTTCTCCTGACTGTGCTGGGTCTATGCAACAGTTTCCTTGGTCATGTATCTCTTTATTGTCACGTTTCCCATCCTTCGGTTCTGTCCTGAATGACACAGCGGTGTTTGTTTCTACAGGGAGCCTCGGGCAGACTCTCTCCATGAGAAAACCTGGCAAAAACACACGGGGAGTTTCCCCTCATTCTGCCTCCAAAACAAGCATTCTTCCATTCCCTCACGTGTGTCTGAGCTTTAATTCTTCTCCACATTCACTAAAAAGGGAGTCGATGTTTGTGATGGAAGATTTTCTGTCACGTTATCGCTCACAAAGCCGTGTGAAGAAGAAATGTCTCGTTTGATGACAGGGATTTCTTTTTTAATAAAAAAAAAACAATAGACAGCCGTGACATTTGAGGAGCGGCCTCAGAGATGAGATAACTGACCTGTTGAGTGCGTTTAACATTTCGATGGTGACCAACACAGACAGCGCCATGGTGGTTGGGTAGCGGGATTCAAACACCTCACAGTCTATGCCCTGGAACATGGGGTTCTCCTCCGTACACTGCATGAAGTGTCTCTGCAGAGAGAAGGATAGAATGGTGGGGTTAGTGTGTGTGTGTGTGTGTGTGTGTGTGTGTGTGTGTGTGTGTGTGTGTGTGTGTGTGTGTGTGTGTGTGTGTGTGTGTGTGTGTGTGTGTGGACAGGATGTGAGCTGGACCTCTGCGACCTGGTTTGATGGAGCTCAGGTCTGATGGGGGAACAGCTGTAGAACCCTGGCCTCACTCCCACCTCGAGTGCAATCAAACCACATGGGTCTGACTTCACTTTCTATTTATGTACACCGCTGGGATCTCCAAATATCACTCTGTCCAACAGCAAAGAACTCAAAGAAAGGCTGAGAGAGGGTCAATTAATGCTTTAAAAAAAAAAAAAATCCTGATTAATCTCATGCTATTTTGTCCCTTCAGGCTCTCCGTAGATAGTGGTCCTCAGTGTCTCCTTGTAGTCTCAGTGATGTAAAAGAAGGACACTGCTGCTTCTTTGAATGTCTCATTTCATTTTAACAAACTCTGATAGCTCAGCTGACGAGTCCAAAGTAATATCCACCTTATGACATCACACATTGACCTTTGTTACCGTTCCTTTGAGCTGTTCGACCTCAGTTTGGGATCCCTAACCACTTCCTGTTTCTGTGCTTAACTTCATGTCCTCACCTTCCATTTACAGGAAGGGCCTAACTTTATTTCAAAAGAAAAGCACACAGGAAGTAAAGTACTCTCAGCTTAAGGCAGCACAGACTTCAAAAAATAAATACCTTTGTTGTTAAATGTGAACTGATGACTTTTAAACATGATGATGATATATGATTAATAGTGATTAACAAACAAAATTTAGCGATGAATCGTGGTTAAATATTTAAATCATTTAACAGCTTTACTACAAAGATATCTAATGCTATAGACCAGGCTCTAACTGCAGGTTTCAATGACCTATTTGTTGAGTGGAAGAACAAAATATTTTAGAAAATCATTTGAGTCAAATCATTATTAGTATCTGTGTAATCAGGGGGATGAGGTTCAGTGAGCAGGTTGTTATAGCGAAGATCCTTTCCTGTAGAACACCCTGTGCCGTTTTTATTATCCATAAATACAGAAACATAACTCTTATCTCAGGACAAATAGAAGGTTTCACACTCACCAGCTGATAGAAAGACACTTGTGGTCCCTCATCATCAAACAGGTACCACCATGTTGCAGCGCTCACCGTTCCAAGACCCACGTAACCTGCAGGCGACACAGAACAGATGTTGTGATGTTAAAGTCACAGACAGGACAGCTTTCAAATGCTCTCAAGCTTAAACGACACAGAACTGTGTGTAGACTTAGTGTTTGGACCTGGAAAGAACATTAACTCCTATACTGTAGATGATAGCTTAGTTTGAAGACGTCGCTGTAACATGTAGAAAAGGTAACAAACCAGACTGACTGAACGAGACAAACATGTTATGTCTGATCATTAAAGGTCGGTGCAGCATTATATAAAGATGTGTTTGTTCTCTTTAATCCATGATGAGCACGTTGTCAACACACTGTTGTCATAGAGACAGGACAGACGTGCAGCGACTTAACAAGTTTTCTGTTAGCTAGTCACAGAGTGAGGGTCGTATTAAAAGTACAACACCGTTTTCTAAGGCTGATAGCTCATATACGGATGTGAATGTGAAGTCTATTAAACACTGAAAACAGATGTATAATGTTACTGTTCTACCTCCGATGGCCAGATATCTGAAGAAGAGCCAGCCTGAGATGAGGGGCTCTTTAGGGTTGCGGGGGGGTTTGTCCATGATGTCCAGGTCTGGAGGGTTAAAGCCAAGAGCAGTGGCTGGCAGGCCATCGGTCACCAGATTAACCCACAGCAGCTGGACAGGGATCAGAGCCTCGGGGAGACCCAAGATGGCCGTCAGGAAGATGCTGCAGGTGGACAGAGAGAAGAAACACAAACGTCAGAATGAAAGTGGAGTGAAGAAGGCGGCTGTGTCTCCGTGTGTCCGTAACCCTCACCAGACGACTTCTCCCACGTTGGAGGAGATGAGGTATCTGATGAACTGCTTCATGTTGTTGTAGATGGCTCGGCCCTCTTCCACTGCAGCCACGATGGTGGAGAAGTTATCGTCAGAGAGCACCATCTCAGACGCAGACTTTGCCACCGCCGTGCCGGAGCCCATGGCGATGCCGATCTCTGCTTTCTTCAAGGCGGGGGCGTCGTTCACTCCGTCTCCTGTCTGCGGAGAGAAACAACTGACTGTGTCATTAATGCATCAAAACTCGATTTAAAACTTTACATTTGTATGAAAAGTGCAAAAACATTGTTCACAATGCATACAAGACTCAAACATCAAGCTCCATTATTCCAAAAAGATAACTTTTCTGACACGGCAACTGAACAAACCGCTCTGAAAAGGATTTTAAGGAGCAGTATGTAGCTCTGACACCTAGTGTTAAAAATGGGTACTGCAGTCCAAATTCTAAACATTGTAGAGAGCTGTCTCTGATTTACTGATACTGATTTAATTCAGTAGATATCTCACATATTGCTCCTTTAAAGTTTTCTTACTACTCTTCATTTTTTTAATCTTAAAATATAAAGCGCCCACATTACATTTTTAGTGAAGATCATTACTTAAATAGAAAATGTTCTAACGGTTTGTTGATGATGGTAAAACAAACTGCTGTGTCACTCTGCTGGGCCTCATTATCCTTTCAGATCCAGAGAGGATCAGGTTCAAGCTGGAAAAACAGAGATACACGAGTCCGTCACGTCTGGGACTAAAGCAGCTTCAGATGCTGCTGAATGGTTGGAGTCAGTCTGACAGCTAAATGACCATATTGTTGTCTCCTTCCCTCCCGTCTTTCCCTCAGATCAACGCCTCTTCTGAGGCTCGTGTCAGATAGGAATCAGCCGAGCGGGATGGCGATGACAGCTCCTGATAGCAGTGTCTGAGAGAGCGGCTCACACAGACCTGAAACATGTCACACCTCACTACACACTTCTTCTGCTTTGTCTTTCACAGAGCACAAGGGCAGAGGGAAGGCAGAAAGGCAAACAGGATGCAAAGTGCCAGAGGGATGGATTTATATTCACTCTACTGAATTCAAACACTCTCTGTTGAAGTGTTTTCTATCTCTCCTGTTGGAACAAACTGTGTCCTGAACTCATGTTAAATTATCATCAAGAACTCGTTGCCATCTCTCCTCCTCACCATGGCCGTGATCTCATCAAATGATTGCAGGTATCCCACGATCTTCGACTTGTGAGCCGGCTCCACCCGGGCGAAGCACCTCGCCCGTTTCACCGCCTCCCTCTGGGCCTCCAGCGGCAGATCGTCAAACTCACGACCCGTATAAGCCTTTCCTGTCACGTCCTCTTCTTCTCCGAAGATGCCAATCCGTCTGCAGATGGCCACAGCTGTGCCCTTGTTGTCTCCGGTGATCATGATTACTCGTATGCCCGCCTCGTTGCAGAGCTTCACTGAACCGATCACCTCCTTCCTGGGCGGGTCGAGCATGCCCACGCAGCCGACAAAGGTGAGACCCAGCTGAAAGAAAAAAACACAGAGAGAGAGAAAGAGAGAGAGAGGAGGATTAGAGTGCACAGAACCATATCTGAAAACACAAACACTTCTATTTCACAGACATGGAGTTTGCCTTTTTTCATTAGTGTTGCTGCTGAAACATCAAACTGTTTACAACACAAAGAGAGACCAGAGAAGAAGAAGCTGCAACTTCGTGTGTATGTGTGTGTGTGTGAAGCTCCCGCTGTTTGTTTGCACGCCATCCCTTTTTGCGGTTTTGCAACGCTGCAATGCTTTTTCATATCCCCGACTTCATACTGAGCAGATAAAAGTCAATCTATTTCTTATTTTTGAAGTGTGCATAATTTTTAATAAAAAAGAAAATCACGACTTCTTTTAGGAGCCCTTTGGATAGCCATGGCTTCTTAAGTGTATCTCCTCTTTTTTTTTTTACCTCATACTGAACAAACTTGGTGGCGTTCTCCAGGTCCATGTCCTCTCTGCGAGGCGGGCTGTCGTGTGTTGCCAGAGCCAGACAGCGCAGAGTGTCCCTGCCTGTCCCCCAGTCCCTGATCTTAGACAACAGCTGGTCCCGCAGAGCCGGGGTGAGCGCCACCTTCCCCGTTCCCACCCGCAGGTACTGACATCGCTCGATCACACTCTCTGGGGCGCCCTGAGGAGAGGAAGGATAAACATGAACACAGCGGCGACGACGACATATAGAATCCTTCTACGTGTCGGTTATTTCATTCATACATACCTTGATGAACATCTTGCTCTGGGATCCGGGCTTGACAGGAGTGCAGAAGACGGACATGGACTTGCGATCACGAGAGAACTCCAAGGTGAACTCCTTCTTCATCAACTGCCTGATCACCTGATGGATGAAACGCGGCGAGAAAAGAGACAAAGAGTCAGAACTGGAGCTGAGTAGATGGTGTTTGTGTGCAGCTGTCAGGCCTGCAGCCGGGAGCTGACTGAAAGCTTTGACTTAGTCACTGACATTTGAAGGATGACACTTTGAAGCGAGCACTCATCGATCTTGTCTGGATGTCTGGCAGCAGCCTCGGACATGAATGTGCTTCGTTTAATAGCACACACTGCTGATGTCTATCTAGGCCTTCAAGAAATCCCTTTTTTTATTCTGCATTATCCTGGTTTAGTGTGAACTTTTTAAATATGTTTAAAACGTAATAAAACAGGTATCGATTGCAAAGTATAAATCGGAGTCATAAAAGTGGATCTAAGTGTAAACTCTCTTTCTGCCAGTAGGTGTCTCTCTAGTTCAGAGTCTGTGTTGAGCTCAGTCCTCATAAAAGTCTCCAGAGATGAACATTGATCTTGCTCTCAGTCCAGCCAGATGGTGATGATGTACACACACCCCGTCGGGGGACTGCAAACATCTGACGGATGTCCTGAAATCTGTCATTGTGACGAACTTCTCCCCTCCATCAAACCAGCCAGAGTTTGTCTGGGCAAGGCATTCTGGGAAATGACTGTCCCACAGCGGAGATGTCGAGGATGCAGAGGATGTATCTGTTTGTTCATTAAGCAGAGGTTGTGATTTCAATTCAGATGACGTTAAGTCAGACGTCTGCCTCTCTGACTTCTGTCACTACGGGGAGAATCTCATCTCAAGTGCTCGCCACTGACGAGCTTTGTTCCTCCTGAAAGCGAGCCCCACGGGGACAGTAATGACCTTTATCTACAGAGGTGTGAGAAGTCTCTGAACCATGGGTGACTGGCTTCAACACAGTGGATGACAGATCCCTCAGCACTGAAACAGCAGCCACAGCTTAGTGAACCAGAGCTCTTAAAAACAGACATTAAGAAATACTCTGACATAATATAATAATAATAATTACATATACAGCAGGAGACTTCCCATGCTGAACTCCCATCTTAAACATTTAAACAGTGATCATCTGCAGCTTGTCTTCATGCTAAATGATGTCATGTGGATGTGGATAAAGGAATGGTTAAGGCAGGTTTGTCGTCTTTACAGCTTAGCTAAGCTATATGTCAAATGTTACGGCGTGTGATAGTTCACACCCTGAAGTCAAACATTCTGGACGAGTCTGTCAACAACCTTGGGAGTGAGACAGTGAACCTTACACTGTTTACTCAACACCTGTCACTGGTTAAAGAACAGGACTTTAATGTTAAATATCATGCAGAACAAAGCGAGGCACACTTGTGACTGATGTCATCCTCATCAGCAGGCTGAGTAGAGTTAAGACACTCTCATTGATGAGGAGTGGAAAAGCCTGCAGCAGATGTTCCAGTTATTGAAGCAAAAAACAGAAATCTATTGACGAATGACTGAAATAGGATTCAGAAAGTCTGTGGATGTGTGTGTGTAGACTTTGTTTCAACAACTTTTAAAGAACCTGTTGGATGACGGAGTCCTTCAGTGATGGAGCATAAGAGTCTGATGTGAGGAACCAATAACATGTTTAATAGTGAATGTCAAGAGGTGCAAAGAAAGTAGTTCTCATCTGTGACGACTATGCACCAATCCACTGATAGTAACCAGGAGGATGCTTTCTTAAAGGTGCCTTATTCTCCTCATGTTCACCTTTCATTTTGTCCGTCTGTGAAACCTACCGAGCAGCTCTGCAATTCCAATTTATCTTATTAGTGGTGTTTGTAAAAACCTAATTTCAGCTACTGTCTCTTTAAGGCCCCCCTCCCTACATACCCACTTTCTTCTTATTGGCCAGCTCTCTGAAAGCCTTCGGGGGGGGGGGGGGGGGGGGGGGGGGCAGAATACTGCAGGGCTGCCAGGGAAGTAAGAGGTTACACCGGCTTACGTAGAGGCTTGAAGACATCTCGGGAAATTCTCGGTTTCATATGTCGTGATTTGCAGAACAAGCCGTTTAGCGCCCTCTGCAGACTTATCCTGGGATTACTCCAACATACGTTTACCTCATGATCTGAAACTTTGCCACGTTTAGTTTGAGCATCCAGCATTGTTACACTATTTGTGAGTTTTAAATTCTGCATGATAGGTCAACTTGCTGGATTCTGTTGCTCTGCCACATTCCCTGAATTGCCCCCCGGGGACAAATAAAGATTTTTGAATTTGAATTTGACACTGCAAGAGTATCACGAACTTACAGGACTGCTTCTTCTCTGCTAGACAAATTCAAGCATTGCGTTTCTGGATTTTATGATCTGGAAAATAATCTTCACAGTGATGCATTTTGAAAAACAAATGCGCTGATGACGATATATATCTGTGAGCGGCTGATATGGGCGGACAATATCGGCAAACCGTTAAATATCTGTCCGGCTTTATTGAACCAGAATTATGTAACATTGTGAGACTCAGACATCAGCAGCAGAACCTAAGATGACTTCTTTTTTTGTGATTTAACAAACTGTTCTTGGTTTACTTGGTCACAGAGGGTTGTGTCACACATTCAGATGTTTTATACTAAAGGGCTCGTGTAGTTCGAGTGTCTCGTTTCATATGACTTTTTCCACAGATGCATTCCTAACATGTGTAAACAGGGTCATATCTGAAAAGTCGGTGGACTTTCCTTTGAAGACAGATGATTCTCACACATCCACATGTTCTGTATCTTACCCCGTTGCATGCGCCGGCACGCTCCACCTTGCTGAGTCCGGACACATCGGTCTTAAAAACGTTCATCTTCTCCACCAAGGTAGTCAGAGCCGTCTCTGTGGCTTCACCCACCTTCTCGTAAACTCCTTTGGCCTATGAGAGAGACAGAAACATCAAGATATGCGGAGGGACTGCAGACCAGTGACACAGTTAGCATGCTAAGAGTGAAAGAGTCGTTAAATTCTCTGGGAAGATTCAGAGGAGAAGCAGCTTTAAACCTGTAAACCGTCTACTTTTGTTAAACATATACGACTCTCTTCAAAATGCCTCGTGAGCCAATCCGCAGGTTATTCACCTCAGCCTCTTCAAACGTTGAGTCACACATTCAAAGTGTTTTTTTTTTTTTTAAAGAGTTCGCCCTCGCCAGCTGAGATCTGGAGTGGGTGAGGTAAAGCGGTAATGACGTAGCACACATCATTTGTTTGTGTGACCGAGAAATGACATCAATAAAACACCTGGCTCCCTCCTCCTGCACTCTGCAGCTCTTCTAACTCTCACTCTCTCACTCCCAGTTCAGCACATTTCGATCCCACTCTAGGGCTCTTTACTTGAAAAACGTTCTAAATTGGTGACTAAACGACCGTTTAAGAGAGCAGAAAGGAAAAGAGAAGAGCCTCATCTTGGTCTCTTCCCCTCGGCGTGGTTACCATGATACCGGGGAGATGACAAAGAGGTGAAAAAAGCAATCCAAAGCAGAGAATAAGATCAAACTTTAGAGAGAAATTAGCTGCACTGATGAAGAGAAGAAAAAAAAAGCCCTTTGTGGTGTTTGTGTGTTTTGCAGTTCTACCTAACCACAGTCTTAAAGTGTCTCTATGCTGAACTATCAGTAAATACATGAGGACATCTGAAAAGTAACCTTATGTGAAACATACAGTATGTCTGCAGAGACTCTGTCCTCTGACTGGATTTTACTGATCTGGTTTGTTCTGGTTGACTCAGGAAGTTTCTGGGCGGAGCTGGTGTGTTTCCTCCAACCAATGACAGCACACAGGTGAGTTTAGGAGTGGATACAATTCAGCGATTGGACGCGATTCAAACCAGGAAATATGACCGACGTTGACTTAAAGAATTGCATTAAAGAAGAGAAAATATAATCATAGTGAGACGCAATGCCATGCGTATAAATCTCGAGGGTGGACCTTGTGTTGGCTTTCACTCGTGGACGTGGAGTTGGTCTGCTTCCTGTTGGGCAGGCAGGTGAACTCCACAGGCGGTTAGCTTGCAGTGTAGGTACAAGCAGTAAACGTACACACTACGTCCTGCAGTGAGGGTGAGCTTCTGGGGGCGATGAGCCCAGGAGGAGGGGCTTAGTTTGAATGTTGTGTTTAAAAACATTTCTACTGACTCCACCTTTAAACGTTAAATTAAAATACAAAAGATATGATTGCGGTTACATAAAGGCAGAGTTTGTTTCTTTTGACTGGCGTCCCTCTGGAACCCAATTAACTACAGTCAGAAAACCATGATATGAAGTCTAATAAAACTAGAATAAAGCAGCAATTAGATATGACCAAAGGAATAATTCACGAGAGGCGGAAATGGACTTGAGCTTGTATAGCTCTTGTGACTACTCAAAGTGTGTTTACTCCGCAGGTCACACCTACACATCCTGCTGGTAGAGGCTGCTGTGTAAAGTGATCATCAGTATTAACTCATCACATTCATACGCCGCAGACGAAGCAGCGGGAGCAACTTGGGGTTAACCGCCTTGCCCAAGGACGCATCGGACATGTGGCTGCAGGAGCTGGGAATCGAACCCACGGCCTTACGGGAGAGAGACGACTGACTCTACCAACTGAGCCACAGCCACCCCAGGTGTCCAAGATTAAGCTTTAAAAATGTATCCATAAAATCATCCATTGAGAGCCTGTGTGTGTGTGTGTTAATGACCTCATTGTAGTCCAGTGAGGAGTCGTTGCACATAGAGCACACAGTGGCCAACTCCAAAAGTCCATCATAGTCACCACACTGGATGGGCCGGTCTCCTTTTAGTCTGGAAGGAAAATACACACAAACAAACACATATGTCACTCACAAACAGCAGCAACACACCAGGGAGAAACACTTCACAGTTCACTACACCTCAGATACAGTAACCCATCCATATGCATGAGCGTGGCAGACATTCAGTTGTTTAGCATTCAAAAGTTGAGAGAAGAAATAGTGCTTGTACAGTAGTAAACAGTGTGTGTGTGTGTGTGTGTGGGTGTGTATCTGTGTGTGTCCCTGACAAGCAGTTCTGACTGCATGACAACCATGGATCTCTTCCCAGTAGAGACTGCCTCGGT
Source organism: Labrus bergylta (assembly GCF_963930695.1). Classification (NCBI taxonomy): domain Eukaryota; kingdom Metazoa; phylum Chordata; class Actinopteri; order Labriformes; family Labridae; genus Labrus; species Labrus bergylta. The sequence continues at coordinate 22,965,692 of NC_089208.1, read as the reverse complement.
TGCTAGCGAGGCTCCCACACACTAACCCACACTCTGCTGTTATGAAATCGACAGGTTCGTGCAGAGTCACTCACTAAAAAAAAAAAACAACTAAATAAACAACATGTCTATGCAATGAACCCTCTCCTACCTGATGACTGGCCTCCTACCTTTAATCCTACACCATCGCATATTTACCGAGATAAAACAGAGGCAGCTGAAAGAACCTCAACATTCAAAGGTTGTTAAAATAGAGTTCACACTCCACTTCTAAACTTTCAGAACAAAGAAGGTGTGATGCACCAAAAATACAGAACAGCTGAGGCTAAATGGTTTATGATGGTACGTTATTGTTACTACAGAACCTATCTTTCTTCAAGTTAAAGGCAAGGGAATCATCAGAATTAAAAGGTCACATGATGCAAAATCCACTTCAACATGTTTCTCTAACACTAATGTGTCCCTAGTCCGTATTCAAACCCCCCAATGATGAGAAAAGTCCATCCTCTCCGTCTTTTGCCTGCTCCACTTTTCAGAAAATGTGTGCTCAAACAGGCCGAGATTTTCCCTTCATGACATCACAAAGGGCAGTAACCCCTCCCCCAGATGGGTGACACTCCCACAGCTAGGTGTTTGTTCTGCCCTCTGAGTCTGCCTTCTCAACGTAAACAATAGGACATGGAGCGAGAAAGACCGAGACACCCGAGCCCTTCCAGAGAGGGGGCGTGGTCAGACACAGCTCATTTACATATTTAAAGGTACAGACACAGAAACAGCCTGTTCTGATCAGGGCTGAAATAGAGGGGTTTATAGGCATGATCAAATACATGATCAGAGTGGATTTAGAACAAGAAACTTCACACACATGTTTTGGGGAGCTCTGAGTGATCACTGAAAAGTGTACATGACAACATCTAGATAATAAATAGAATTCAAATAAATCAAATCAAATCGGTGGCCAGTATAAAATATAATGAGGTCATGAGGCGGACAGAACTTTGCAAAATATCAGTCATGCACTTTTAAACTGTGACACTCACACTTGTCCCTCGGGGGCATACGTAGAACCAGTTATAGAGAACTCATGAAGGGTGCAGTCGGAGTCCTCCACTTTGTCTGTGATGAACATCTGGAGAGGAGAAAATACAAACAGACAGAGGCAGAAAGGTGAGATAATGTGTCAATACAGTGCTTTACAGTGTACCTCTGACACCTAGTGTTTAAAATGGGTACTGCAGTCTAAATTCTAAACATTATAGAGAGCTGTCTCCCCCCGCCCCCTCCTCTCTAGAGTTGATGCTCACGCAGGTTGCCATGTGGTGAACACTGAAGCTTCAGTGTTTATCCAGCTCTGCATCGGTCTGTAAACCTTTCTGTGTTCTAACCTCTCTCCATTTTTCAAAAGCATCTCCAATATTGATCCTAGTTTGAGCACGTTTCTGCTCGTGGAGCTTATTAGAAACATGCAGAGGCTTTTTAGGTCGAGTACAATCACTTCTATCTGAACCACTTCTCTTGCCCGCTTCCATCGCTGCAACACCTGTTGACCTGATAACTGCTCTCATATCTGGCAAACAGAGGGGCATCCAAAACGGCCGTGTGGGGGTGTCTTAAAACCGCCTACCTTCTCTGGTCCAAACAAATCCAGAGCATTCAGGACCAGAATCTAAAGTTAGAAGGAGGACATACTGGCTGCTGCATTGTTGTCAGAGAAACCAGCACTTCAAACTAGCATGTTTCTTTCCATTATCTTTTACCACTTTTTCCCGTTTGGGGTTGCAGGGGGGCTGGAGCTGATCCCCCCAGAGGACCTAATCGGGCAAGAATGTATAACGCTGCAAAAATTAAACTTTTCATTTGTAAAAGAAAGAGTGTTTATTTTTAAGCTAAACACCTTTCATGTTATTCAAACTGTTCCTAATGAGCAGCTCTGCAGTGTGGGCACACCCTTGAGTTAGTGTGTACACACAGGTAATAAAACACCTTTGTTATCACAGTATGTCATCCTGGATTTGTAGTAGAAATGTTTGTTCTTCAACAGTCACATTTCCTGCCACGGTAGTGTCAGCTGAACCTCACACCTATACAGTAGCTCCATGGTGTCAGAGTCCCTTTAAACAAAGAGTCAAGGCTGCATCGTGTCAGTGTTCAGGAGCAAAACACAGCTAACAGAAGCCCAATGATTTTCCACGTTCTTTTGAACTTGTTTAGCATAAATTAAAGGCTGGGGGGCATTGATAAAATCAAGAAGAAGCTGTAAACAAAGTACTGCACAAGCTGAAATCTGGTCACTGGAGAGGTTGAGTTCAAACAGCCACAAAGAGTCAAGAAATCCCCTCTCACTATCAGTTTGTGCAGCACTATTATGCCTCTTTCTCTGAGTTTCTAAACACGCAGGCGACATGGGAGTTGCTCTGCTTACATGTCTGGATGTAAGGCTTCATCAGTTACTCAAACTGCCACACACGCTCCATTAAACCGCTGCAAAACAAAGAACGAGTCAGAGAGAGTTTGCGAGGGAGCCGGAGTCCCAGAGCTGTCCAAGGATCTGCTTTGTTGGCAAATCTTATTCCTGAAATTCCCCACAGGGAGGCAGCTTCACGATGCACTGCTAATACTAATTTATTGATAAAAAAAAAAAAAACAAGGAGGGAGTGTGGAGGCTGGTGGTTCATAAGAATGAGATCCACTACTATTCCACAAAGGCGTCGAACACAGAGTAAAGTTCAGAATGAAGCAGAAACAAACATGCAGAGGTGAAACACCCCTGTAACTGATTCCAACTCTATTTGAGACTCAACTCATTCAGACAGATTGAAGATTTAATGAAGCCGCTGTCTGGTTAAACTCATGTTGATTCTCCTGTCGGTGTCTTTGTTTGCCGACTAACCTCTCATTTAAAACAGACAATGAGTGGCAGACTGCAGACGAGACAAAGCTTTTGTACCTCTCGTTCAAAGGTACAGTTTAGCCTTTGAACAGAGAAATTATTTCTTAAAAACAAGTCTAGTCTGCACAAGATGAAGAAGTTAAAAACAAATGTTCTCACCAGAGAAGGAGATTACCACAAGGGCCCGACCGACACAGAGTCTTTGGGGCCTCAGCTTAACCTCTTTGTCTGTTCCTAGACGAGTCAAAGTTGGATGGAGATACCATTTACAAATTGCCGACAACCACCACTGGCTTTCATAACTCCTCTTCAGAAACCAATGGGTGACATCACTGAGACTACGTCCATGTTTTATGCAGTCTTTGGAGACACCATGTGCTTTAGATTTGCACAGCTTTGCACAAGGAATTTAGAAGAAAGGAGTCATCAATACAACCAAACATTGTTCTGTAGCTCACCTGGTAAATACACTCAAGCTTGTACAGAGCCTGTCTAGTCTTCTGACTACTCAGAGTGCTTTTTACACCGCAGGTCACACCTACACATTCACACGCTGATGGCAGAGGCTGCTATGTAAAGAGTCAATCAGAAGTAAGACACACCAGCAGAGCTGCCTTAGGTCACAAGACTAGCACTGATACCAACAGCAAAGTAGTTTCAAAAACAACTTTTTATAACTCAATATTTTTGCAGATATTATGCTTGAAGAAATGTGTGTGGTTAAGGAAAATGCAATTAAATGCAATTTCATCATAATTGAGTATTTGCATCACACACCTCGCCCAAGTCCAAATTAAAGCAAGGTTGGTCATTTTTGAAAACTAGCATGATTTTGAAAGTAGCATTCCCTCAGTGCTTCATCTGCACCCCCTCCCCTCTGTGCTCCCTCAAAAGCCACGCCCCTCACTTACATGCACAAGCGCCATTGGTCCAGAAGTGGACCTGTGATTGGTTCATCAGATTGGTACCTCGAGGCAGACATTGGTTGAAGATTTTACAGGCTTACAACTGCTACAGATGACGGATTTACTTGGTTCCTTTTTCAGAGCACATGAATTATTAATTTCTGTCAGGACAACTTCAACCAAAATCTTAAAAAGTGGATCCGGAGGAAATGAGCAACCCTGCCTTTAACCGCGATAAAAACTGTTATTTCAAGTCAATTAGCAATGTCTTTTTTCACTCAGCATTCGGGTATTTCACCTTTTGATGGAGGCCTAGTTATGACGTCGATACTTTCACACCCTTGTGATGCAGTCACATGAAGCACAAGCACCTAAGAGGTTCAAATCTATCGTGTTATAAGAAGTGCTTCTTGGATTTATGTTGGATTCAGCAGGGATGAGTTGTAAACACGTGTGTAGTTAAACAAGAAACACAGAGTGATAGCAAATATTCTCTCATCTTGACATCATAAAAGCTTCACTAAATATTCTTCTAAAATGTACGACACTGTTCCCTTTGGACAGTTTTTGGACAGCAGATCATTTTTTTTTACCTTTACATCCTTTAGACCAAGAGTTGCATGAAACATTCTGCAAACCTCCTCCTACCTCTCTCAGCTAGATAACAACCTTTACTACTTCCTCCTCACACTCTTAGCATGATGTAAAAAGCCAAATTATTCACCGATTTGTTATCAAAACCATGTGAGAAAGTTTGGCTGCAGTGAACACAAACACACCAGCTGCTCTTGTGTCCTGCTTCAAAAACCAAAGAGGGTTCACGTTGTATCAAAGCGCACTTACTTTAACCAACAGCAAACATGGAAAACAAAGTCAAACATGACTTATTTTAAGCCCTGCATTAGGGATGAGTTGGCCATTCAGATTGTAAACTTTATGTCAGCCCTGTAATAATCTTGGTCAACCAATTCCTCGTTGAAATTCTGGATGTACTGTCCCTTTAAGGAGTTTCTGCTCGATTCTTAATTACTGCAAGGTCATCATGCTTGTTCACTTTGTTTCCATTCTTCTTGACTTAAATCTATAGTAACATCTAAGGGAGCCAATAACTTTCACTAGAACACAGACACAGACACACACAGACAGACACACACACACAGACAGACACACACACACAGCGAGGCTGAGAGAGACTAAATAAGGATTCTTTCATCTGAGGTCACTTTTTCTCTCTCTTTCTAATCCTCTGCAGTCTCCAAGGAAACAAGGCACAGTGTGATCCATGTGAGTGAGCCGTAGTGGAACAAGTTTGTATTCTTACACTCATTTCCCTTTGAGCTTACGTGGGGATTAATGAGGAGTAACCCTCTTAATGTGTGCATGTCTATTCGTGTTTGCCAGTGTTTGTGAAGGGCAAAAGGGGGAAGTGCAGAGTCACTGTCAGCAGGATACAGAGGGGGGAATCCTTGGAAATCCTGTGGATATGGGACAAACCCCTGAGTCAGGGGAGACACATGGAGCAGGACCAGGAATAAGCACAGGTGGACACGCCTGGGTAAACACTCATGTGGCCGATTGAAACCTTTACACACATATAACCAATAAAAGAAAGAGCACAACGGCAGCGTGAAGAGTTAAGCAACAACCAAAATTACTATCTCCAGGAAACACCCTGCTGAAAAAAAACGCAAAGCGGAAGTTCGATTTTCTCCGTGCGAGTGTGTATTTGCAGCCTTATCTCCCTCCAGAGAGCCGAGGGCAGCCTGCCAGGGCACAAAGAGGGAAGCAGAAGGTCAATATTTACCCGCGTCAGCCCGCCTCGCTCTTTTTCTGTCTGAGAGGATTTCAGGGTTGCAGTGAGATCACTGCTCCGTGTCCCTCCTGCTGCAAGGAAGTCCCTGCTGCTATGCAGTAATCAACACACACGCGCACACACACACGCAACAAGTCATCTCAGCGTTTACTTCACACACACATAATACAAGTGTGCTGTGCAGGGAATGCACCATCCTCTGATTCTAAGTCTGTTTTGAAACAGCAACTAATTTTAAAAAAATGGTAGACAAAGAGAAAGAGAAAAGGCAGAGTTATTTATTTCTCCCTTTTTCCCTTCATGACATCACAAAGAGCAGTAGCCCCTCCCCCAGGTGGGTGACACTCCCACAGCTAGGTGTTTGTTCTGCCCTCTGAGTCTGCCTTCTCAACGTAAACAATAGGACATGGAGAGAGATAGCCCGAGCCACCCGAGCCCTTCCAGAGAGGGGGCGTGGTCAGACACAGCTCATTTACATTTAAAGGTACAGACACAGAAACAGCCTGTTCTGAGCAGGGCTGAAATAGAGGGGTTTAAATAGAGGAGCTCTAAGACTTATTTACACTGGTTGAAGAGGAGGAGAATATGGGATCTCTAAATAAATTCAGTGTTCAGGGAGTTTTTTTGTGTCTAATCGGGTCCTTGTCATAGACTAGTAAGGACCTGTATCTTCGCCTTTTTACGAAACGATCAACTCGAGCACCTTCTAGATCCCTCCTCTGCTATGATAAAACATAACTGAAAGTTAGTAGATCCTAATAGCCCTGAATCGTCTCTCATCACGGTTTCACATTCTTAATGAATGAATGAGCTGCCAACAGCTCGCTCACAGAAGTGTTGTCTGTGCTTTGCTTCAGAGCTGGCCTGTTCATACCTGCGGCACCTGTGAGATCATTAGCTGAGGTGAGAGGTGAGGCGGAGGATGTAAGGACAAGAGGTGTTAACTGATTAGGAGTGTGTGTGTGTGTGTGTGTGTGTGTAAAGCCTTCCTTTTAAACAGGAGCCAAGACAAACAGCAGCTCTGGCATTTACTCTGTGCTTGGAGAAAAGGCTCCTGGTAAGCAACACCAACACACTCATACTCATGAAAGGTAAAGTGAGGGTAATTACTGGAGAAATACTCGTGAATAGTTGTGGTTAACATGTGTTGTCGGCCAAGTTAAATACAATATACTGTAAAGGCTGTTTATGCACTAAAACCTGCAGGATAGTTATGAATATGACTCACTGTCAGTGTTTCCCACACCTAGAAAAAATACTCTGCAGGCTGCCAAGGTCAATTTGCTCACTAATTTCAGCATTATTATTTAAATTGTTCATATTCTCCGACATGTTCACCTCTCATGTCGTCCGTCTGTGAAACTGCATGATTTGCATCTCAAAAAACTCCCAGGAATAAAACTAAATATCTAGATAACTTCAGGAAGACTGCTCCTGTGATTCAGCTGACCAGGCTGTTCACACATCCACCTCACAGTTGGAGAATATTTGGCTTCACATTTGTACAGCAGGAGGAGATGGAGATGCATCATCCATCTTTGTGGTCAATGTAAGACACTAATGCCTGGTACACTCTACACGATTCTTAAAATCTTAAACGATTTTGATAATGTGAGAGACCCCACACATGACAACAATCCTGTCCGATTAACAGTTTAGTTTTATAGTGTGTGGTGTGCAACGAGACGATCAACTCAGCACACCACACACTAACCGATTCATTCACTGATAACCAGAGTCTCGACTATCACAACGTGTAATGTCACGCGGTCAGACGGGATTGAAGAGTAAACAAACATGACGGGCAAGCTAAATGTGGCTAGCTGTCAGCTGGTACATCCATTACTGTAAACATTTTGGTCAAACTCCTTTCCTTGTCAGTTGGATTGTGGTTTGTTTTACAGGACACGTTGTAATATAACTCGTGCTGCTGCCACAAATCAACAAGTTGGTCCTGAATTCATGACATCCATTTAACTTTGTGCTTTGCCATGGTAATGTTTGTTGTGCTTCCGGCTTCAGCCAGCTTGCTTCCCTATTGGCTATTTTTCCGTTCCACGTGACAATTCACAGAGTCCGTGCTCGGCCGTCTTCGGAGTTCTCCCCACACCTCAGGATTTCTGATCGGAAATGTTGAACACGTTTAATATTTATGATTTCAAATCGGGGCGGCCCCAATCGTCTTCCGAGCAGATCGGGGAGGTTAAAATCACTCTTAAACACACCTCACATCACAGGAGAATCTGGAAAGATATCGGGCCTTTGCTGACTTTGGTCGGAAAGGGGGGAATCGGGCCCAAAATGGGATATCTTGTAGTGCGTACCCCGCTTATGAGAGAGACGAAGCTCTGCTGTACCCGGAATATGAAGGCACTGACTGAGGCACAGTAAAGACGTAGTGATGCTCTTCTTTTAAAGGCAAGTTTAGTTTGTTGAGTGTGTATGTGTGGATCAGAGGAGATTATAGAAGATAAAGATGACTCTATTGAAGCAGTTATAAACAAACAACCTACAGCTGATGCCAAGGCGATCTTCAAGTAATAGATGAGATGAGATTTATTTTTCATGACCTTTGAAACATCACCAAAGAGGCGCTGTTACACTGATGGCCACAGGTTTGTGGACTGCAATTTTTTATTTTTTTGCAGAAGAGTTGCCGGGGATTAACAAGCTAGCTACATGTGCTCCGACGCAACATTGTTTTAATTTCTCTTCACTGTGACCTTGCTCGAACAAGCTAATGCTAAGCTAAGCTAGTGACTTTGTGATACTAAGTGAAGAAGAAAGGACATCACAAGCAAAGCTCCTCTGACCCAGAAGCCGCTGTGGACGGGGTCTCGAAGTGCCCAATGTTAAGGTCCAATCAAAATGAGGAAATAAGAAACAAAATACTATTAATATGGCACAACGTCATTCTGTGTGGAACACTGACTGCATTGTGTTCACTCAGGCGATATGACATTTTGGAAACCTTCCCGTGTTTGTGTGAGCTGATCTGGTCCCCTGATATCGCTGTGGGTGCTGCTGGGTCATGTCAGCCTGCTTTACTCCACCAGCAGCTTCCTCAAACCTGCCACACTGAGGTGAACATTACAACAGAGGAAGGATTTTACACTCCTCTATGAGCCCCACTTCAACTTAGAACTTTAACTTATCTGGTATCATTTTCTGAGCCGGTTCAGCTTTTTAAACTTCAAAGGAGTGCAATAAAGTGTCGGCTGTTCCTGGTTTGCACTTACTCTGCAGACGGACATCTGGTTGGTGGTGAGGGTCCCCGTCTTGTCAGAGCAGATGACAGACGTGCAGCCCAGGGTCTCCACTGACGGCAGACTGCGAATGATGGCGTTCTTCTTGGCCATGCGTCGAGTCCCGAGGGCCAGGCAGGTGGTGATGACGGCGGGCAGCCCCTCTGGGATGGCGGCCACGGCTAATGCCACGGCGATCTTGAAGTAATAGATCGCTCCTCTGACCCAGGAGCCGCCGTGGACGGGGTCTCCGAAGTGCCCGATGTTGATCACCCACACAGCCACGCAGATCAGAGAGATGACCTTTGAGAGCTGCTGGCCGAACTCGTCCAGCTTCTGCTGCAGCGGTGTCTTCTCCTGTTCTGTGGCGGCCATCTGGTTACGGATTTTACCGATCTCTGTGGAGACGCCGGTAGCGACGACAATCCCTATAGCTCGGCCTGCGGCGATGTTTGTGCCCTGAGAGGAAACGGAAGAGAGAGAGAGAGAATTGAGTGCCGGGATGTGAGGAAGAAAATGAAAAACACAAATTCTTTATAGAGAAAATGTACATCTCTGGCAGAACTACCACATAAAGTGACTTTTCTGACAATTGCAGGAACTGTTTAAGTGTCCTAATCAAATCCTGGTATAAATCATTCATTGTGAGGCTCATCAGGTGCTCAGTGATCGTGTAACTTCAAGGTTTGGAAACAACAGACTGAAAAAGCAATCTGATCATACTTCTCCTAAAAACAGACTTTTGCACCAAAGGACATGAAGATAATTCAGATCTCTGTCACTAAGCATCAAGATACAGTCATGATGTTCACTGTACTTTACACTAGTGACTCTCAACTGGTGGTTCAGGACCCAAAAGTGGGTCGCGGAGCCGTTTTCAGTGGGTAACAAAGATGTGCCTGTGTCAGAAAGTCCAAGAAGCTCTTTTCAAACATGTTTGTTTAGTTCTGTTTCTTTAGAAATTTCCAGGAGTGCCTGTGTGAAAACGGCTATGGAGTGCTTTTTGTTGTGTGTTTGTTATTTGTGTTATTGCAGCTTAATTGTTTTAAAGTCTTTATTCATACTAAAGTCATGTTTTGGTTCCATCTCTAGTGTCTTCGATATTCATTTTTCTGTATTTTAAAAAAGGTCCATATGGTGAAGGTCACTGCAAATGGTCTAAGGCTTTAAACGCTGTGGTGGTTTGGCTTCAGACTACGAGCTTCATACTGGCCCCCGGTGCAAACAAACATGAAATAAATAAAGAGTAGATACGTGTGAGTCAGCCAGCTCCAGGGAGAAACACTTACAGAAAAGAGCATGTTCTTCTTGTCCTGGTTGACGGCTCTGGGGTCAGGAACAGGGTCAGTGTGTTTGATGACGGACACAGACTCCCCTAAAGGAAAGAGTGTACCAGACAAGTCAGCGAGATTAGATCTGCCAGAGCGACAGGTGATTATTTGACCAACAATGGGATTTCTCAGCAGTGACTAAGCTGAACGAAGTTCACACTCGCAGCATAAAGGGTAGAGGATCACAGAGACTAAACCTGATGTCTTTTAGGTTCATGCAATAAAAGAAGCAGCGAGCAAACTGTGTCTGGATTATGTGAAAGTCTGTTAGTGTCCGATGTGAGACGAGACGTACCTGTGAGGATGGACTGGTCTACACGCAGCGTGGTGGACTTTATAGAGGTCACTCTGATGTCAGCGGGCACCTTGTCACCAACTAACAAACAAACACAACAACAAATTAAGACACAATGACAATAGACTCACAAAATCAACAAAGTCAGCTAAGTGACACTGTAACATCCACCGCCCGACAGATATGAGATTAGTGGGGCCGATACTGATAGATCTGTAGAGATAGACAGATATAAACATTTATTGTGTTGATCCCCCAAAGTCAGTTATCAAACACTTAAAAAATATTTATAATGAAGACAAGATGATCACTAAACTGGAAAGTAACTGAGCATGTATGTGCATCACCGCTTGACACTCTGGAGAGTGATGATGCCTGTTGTAATCCTTATAGCGCCCTCTGCTGGTGAAAGAGAACTGCGAGTGTAATACAATAAAACACAAATGAAAATGCTTTTTGACCGGTGAATAAATCTAGTCATTTCGGCGCATATCTGTGATAAAATTAGCTGATACCGATAGACACTTGATATGCTAATATCGGCCGATATGATCACAGTTGGTCTCTAGTTTTAAGGCATGGTGGTGGCTACATGGGTTAGCAGAGGTAAAGTAAGCAGGACAGCGAGGAGGACAAGACAGCGTAAATAAGTTTTCCAATGAAAGTCTTGTGCTTATAAGTGTAGCTGCTGGTGATCAGTGGTTTTACACCCACCACTGAATACGTGTTCAAACAATAACAGAGCTCATACTTCAGCTGCAGGTAAACAAGAGCTTGATATAACCTCAGAGTCACATTCCTTTCTAAAAAATAATCGATAACTTCCTCTCCCTTTAGCTTCCTCTTCACTTTCTGCAGCTCTCAGTGTTCCTCCGATACACCACGACTTGCTCTATGTGCAGTACGTCAGACTTACAGATTCATCCAGCATTACATCTACAACACATAGTTTATCTTCTCCACCAGAGCCCACGAGTTATCAAGACCTGCATATTAAACTCATGTATCATAACCAGGGCATTTATAGTATCTAACGCCCCAAAACAAAATGGTTATTGCTTCCTCTTTGTCAAAGCCTGACATTGAACTGAGCCAGAGCCAGATTGAGAAAAACGGGATATTATGATGTAGTAGCATCAGTGGGGCATCCTGGACGCCTCCCTTTGGAGGTTTTCCAAGCACACCCAACTGGAAGGAGATCCTGGGGAAGACCCAGAGTTTGCTGGAGGGATTATAAACCCGTCTGAACTGGAAACGCCTCGGAATCCCCCAGGAGGAGCTGGATAACGCTGCTGGGGAGAGGGACGTCTGGGTTGATTTACTTCACCTACTGCCATCGTGACCCTTCCTCAGATAAGCGGAAGAAATGGATGGATGGATGTGATGAATGGATTGATGGATGTGATGGATGGATGTGATGGATGGATGTGATGGATGGATGGATTGATGGATGTGATGGATGGATGTGATGGATGGATGTGATGGATGAATGGATTGATGGATGTGATGGATGGATGTGATGGATGGATGGATGTGATAGTTGTGATGGATAGATGTGATGAATGGATGGATGGATGTGACGGATGGATGGGATGGATGGATGGATGTGATAAATGGATGGATGTGATAAATGGATGTATGGATGGATGGATGTGATAAATGGATGGATGGATGTGATAAATGGATGGATGGATGTGATAAATGGATGGATGGATGGATGGATGTGATAAATGGATGGATGTGATAAATGGATGGATGGATGTAATAAATGGATGGATGGATAGATGTGATAAATGGATGGATGGATGGATGTGATAAATGGATGGATGGATGGATGGATGTGATAAATGGATGGATGGATGGATGGATGTGATAAATGGATGGATGGATGGATGTGATAAATGGATGGATGGATGGATGTGATAAATGGATGGATGGATGGATGTGATAAATGGATGGATGGATGTAATAAATGGATGGATGGATGTAATAAATGGATGGATGGATGTGATAAATGGATGGATGGATGTAATAAATGGATGGATGGATGGATGTGATAAATGGATGGATGAATGTAATAAATGGATGGACGGATAGATGGATGTGATAAATGGATGGATGGATGGATGGATGGATGTGATAAATGGATGGATGGATGGATGTGATAAATAAATAAACTTGTCAAAATGGTTTCTTGCTGGTAAGTTGAAGTGTTCACTTTGGATCATTTCACTCATACTCTGAGACGAGAGAGGCTTTTTTTCCATTCCTGACAGGACAGAAATAGTGTAAAAAGGGAGAAGAAGAAATGAAGAGTCTGCGGTATTCAGCTAAATAGCCTCGACTTCCGTGTCTGCATTTCTCTCCATTTTCTGCGTCTGACACCCATGGGCTGTTAAGAGAACAGGAGTGGGAGAGGCGGAGGGGGAGAGAAGTGTGTGTGATGTGTTTGTGTGGGAGACGGCAGGGGGCTACAGGTTCACTGTAGCAGGACTGGCCGAGGACAGAAAAGACAGGATTTTCAAAACGCCTACCCACAGACTCCTGCTCCCCGAACCAGCCTCCCACAGAAACTCTCCATCTGCTGGAAGGGAATATTTAATTCTAATGTAGACACGCAGAGTGCAGATACCCAGGACTTTGAATATTTGTCTGACTATTATCCAGACTTCGTTTGAAAATTCAAAAGGCAAGAAATAATTACAAGAAGTCAGGAATACGTTTTGAAGAGAGAACGTTAATGTTTGATTAGAATTAATGAGGAGATCAGCTGCTTTGGCGAGCTACACTTCTCCTTCCATTTGGTCAAAATGGGCTTGAATCAGAATCTTAATGTGTTGCATAATATCCTGGCAATGAGGTCTCCCTTCACATGCAGGATAACCGTGACTTGTTCCCAGTGAATATTTGGGTGCAGGTTTCCATCTCTTCAGGTCCTGACAACCCGACCGCTGCAGTCACTCCATCTAACAAACCCAGGAAAGTTCCAGCGGAGGCCCAAAATCACAACTGTGTCGTAACCATGCCTGGCATCACCGGGACTGGACCAACAAGAAGGAGGCAGAGGCAGAGGCAGCGGCGGCGGTGGTAGTGGTGGAAACTCGAGTAAATACATTTATGTTCTTTTCTCTCCTCCAAAGCACTTGTGGTCAGCAGTGTCCTTTTCCGATACCTCCACACAGCCTCCAGTTCCCATGGAACAACCGGCAGCTAATCTGCTCTACAGGAAAGCCCAGAAAAAAATCACTGCAGGGAAGGAAAATATTGACGTGTTTTCTTTGTCACCGTACACCTCAAATGTTTCAGTCAGAGGAGGGTGTGTGTGAAGATCCCTGACACACGCTCTCTGAGTGAGAGGAGTGTGTGTGGTACGGTCAGTGCCCACCTCAGCTGTTTACTCATGTTTGAAACTGCTTAGCAACGAGATTATGTCAGAAAGGACGAAGCAGCTAATACATGACTGTGTGTATTTGAGAAGAACAGCAGCAGTGTGCAGGACGGCACCGGGATAACTCTTCTTCATTTGACAGTCAGTGCGGTCTGTACTTCAAACAAGCTGGAAATCCAGTTTACTAATGCCTCGATTTCAGCTCAGACTTTCCCACTTACGTCCACATGCAGACATCTCCGCTGGCTGTGAAAGAAATGCTCCCACTTTGGACACCATATATGGTTGTTGAGGGCAGTGATGAAGTGCGATCAGAAGAAATGGCATAACACAAACAAGAATCTAAATCACAGGTTCCTAACCTCGACTGTAAATATCACTGGACAAAGCCTGGGTGACGTCACCCAGCTGTTCCCGCAGGGGAGCTCTGGAGTCCCATCTATGGCGGTCTCCATGCTGTCTCCGCCTAACTTTCAGTCAGTTTAACTTTCAGTCAACCTAACGACAGGTTGAGAGCTGGAGCTGAGGCTTGTATATAGCCTTCTTCTGTGGTTGACAAACTACCTGCAGCTCCCAGCAGCAGCAGCGACATCACAAGCTCTTCTTCAAACTATCTTATCTGACTCTGCTCTGCACGGTCATCATCTCCTCATGAACTGCATCGTCACGGAAACGAACTGAACGGAGCATGCAGCGTTGTCATGGTAACACTGTTGGTATTGACAGTGACGATGGTGGTGGTAGGTGGGGGTGGGGGTGGGGGGGTTTGTAGAGTACTTTTGGTTCTTTCCACCTGTGTGGGCTTGTCTGAGTCTGGCAGAGGTGTGTACACATGTGTGAATGAGGACACCGGCTGAAACAAGCCCGAATTCCAAAGAAGAGCTACCTGTCATATTAACAGACACACACAACACTACACACTCACACACACACGCACACACATACACACAATGTAAAAAACGTATTTGCCGCAACATTTTAAGGGAAATCAAAAGTAAACTTGGAACTTGAAATCAGGCTGTGCATAAACCAAATGACGATTAAGAGTACAGTAGGAGCTGCAAGTCATTAACGAACCGATGCTGCTTTCAAGTCAAGGTGAAAGTTCATGAACTTCATCCCAGTGCTTTTGAAAAGCTGATCCTCATTTATTACTGTATATAAACAAGTATTAACTTCATTAACTGATTGTGATGAGAATAGTACCGATATCTCATAGACAACGCATTTTCAGGTTTTCCTTCAAATGGTGTCGGCTGCTCTTGTCATTTTCTTATGGACAGATTGTACATGATGCTCTTTGTGAGTTATGTTAAGTTAGTGCTTGGACTGGAAGCTCTGAGCATCTCTAGGCGGCTGCTACTGTTGACCTTAGCAGCACAAGCTGAACAAAGTAGTTAGACGAGGAAGTGCATCCAGTTAATTTCAAAATAAAACCCCTGATCGTGTGTGCAGCTGCTCATGGCTGCGCTCCGGCTACAAAGACAGACCCAGTGGTGCAGGGCCACCGTAGGACGGAGTAAAACAGTGGCGCTGGTGGAGCTATGTGGAAATTCCATGTGAGCAGTGGTCCGTCAAAAATCACTATTT
Source organism: Labrus bergylta (assembly GCF_963930695.1). Classification (NCBI taxonomy): domain Eukaryota; kingdom Metazoa; phylum Chordata; class Actinopteri; order Labriformes; family Labridae; genus Labrus; species Labrus bergylta. The sequence continues at coordinate 22,950,256 of NC_089208.1, read as the reverse complement.
TATACTTATTTTATTTCCTCCCTACTATGGTCGGCAGGTTGAGCTTATGGTGTCGCTTCATGTGTGACCTACAAACAAATGTGTACTTAAACCGGTGGTCACAGCATGTCGTTGCAGAACATAATACCCATGCAGGTATTGATTTACAGTTTAACACCTCTAACATACTCATGAGGTGAACAATGAAAGTGCTATTTAAGTTGAAGCACTAGCTGCCATGGTGAAAGATGACGTGTTACCACTAAGCCTTGTCCAGCTTGTCCTTTTAAAAAAAAAAACGACACTTTTATCAAAAATCCGTTGAAACACCGGCAGAAGTTGTACTTTAAGGAGCACTGGTGTGAGGAGCCCTCAGTGACGGTTATTTGGATGAATGATCCAATTTCCATTTTTGAACCCTTGAGCTAAAATCGAAACGCGCCGAGGCTTCACTGTAACCACCGAGGCATGGATAATCCCTCTCCTTCATTCTGCATGCGGTGGTTATGAATGAGCGCTGTGATTTCCCCACCTTCCCCGCAACATCACTCGCAGCCATCCAAAGTCAAATCACAAACCACGTGCAGCCGAGGATTACACTCTATAAAGGCATGTTAACCGTGAAGTGATCTCCTTGGTTTCATGGCACACAGATGCTCTGGAACCACAGTGACAACAAGGCTATTTTTAGACCAAGCTGCCCACACATGGGCGAGTGTACAGCGGGAGGATTGTGTGTGTGTGTGTGTGCGTGTGTGTGTGTGTAACATAGGGGAGTGTGAGTGAGGAGCTGACAAACATCCAGCAGCGTCCAGGTGGTGGGACTGAGAGCATGGAAAGCAGAGGGAAATGGGGGGAAAGCTGCGGAAAATTAAACTGGGCTTTAAATACGAGTGGTGACCACAGCCACTTACACAGACACAGACACAGACACAGACACACACACACACACACACACAGCTCTGGCACCTGCCCATCCAGGGGAAAGACTCTTATGTAATCCAGTCAGAGATATTCCAACCGTGTTTCCAGACTCATGAATGGGTGGCAGAGGCTGAGTGAGGGAGCGTGTGTTTCTGAGAGTGTCGGGGAGTCCTCTGAAGGTAGACGAGTCATAAATTAGTCCCAGTGAGTGACGGCGTAGAGTTTGGCCCGGGAGCTTACCTGCCACCTCCACTACGTCCCCGGGGACGATGTCTCTGGCTTTGATCCTCTGGACGGCTTTGCGGTTCATGCGGTACACCTTCCCCATCTCTGGCTCGTACTCCTTCAGAGCCTCGATGGCGTTCTCAGCATTTCTCTCCTGATGTGACAAAGTGAAAGTTATGCCAAGGACAGTTTAAAGAATCTCTAGGTTAATTGATGTTTAACAGCAACTTAAGTGTTATCTCTTGCATTAAAAGGTTATTTGGTGTTCTGAGGTCATAAAAACACGTAGACAGCAAACAGAAAGAGCCTCTTTCAGAACTCATCACATTTATCCTTTGCGTATCCAGAGTGTGTAGAAAGTATAAATGTTATTTCATACCCTCACTCTTCACACAAACTCGTCCAGAATCAGAAAACACAAACTAATATCTCTGCAGAGGTTCAAAACATGTACACACAGAGTATTCCTTATTTCATTTCTTTGATAGAGCTTCCCCACTTAAAGAAATCTCCTGATATTTCCGTGCTGAGCGTCATGTGTGAACACAACCAGCTGAATGTTTCTCTCTTCACCCGGAGTTTCTCCTCCAGCCTCCTCGTATTTATTCTGCAGAAAGTCAGAGTGAGCTGATGTGAGAACGCAGCAGGATATAATCAGGAGAATTCACCTGGAGCGAGTGGGAGGGGGTGGTGATGTTTATTCCCTGTGATCGCTGCACGACCATAGACTGTCTGCACGCCATGGTCTGCTACTTCCACGTCTTTTCTTTGCGTCATGTCTCCCCTCGGGACACAAAGACTGAAGAGCTCACTTCTTAAGGCCTAGTTCCATTGCAGCATTTTATTCGGCTACACAGATGTCGAATAGAGCATGGATAACCAGACACTAAAAGGTGAATCTCTGTTCCCTCTATCACCTGGAGTACAGGCTAGTCCTTTGTTAAATGTACAGTACGCTCAGGCCGTCATTAGCCTCGCTAAGCGTGTAAACACTGGTGTTGAAAGAGACATTGTTACTCCTGAGTTTACTATTTACACAGAGAGACAGGATGACAGGTGTTTCTCACCTGCCACACTCCGATAACAGCGTTGGCGATGAGGATAAGTAGAATGACAAGAGGCTCAACGAAGGCTGTGGTCGTCTCCTCTCCCTCCTCAAACAGAGCCAACACCTAAGAGACATAAAGAACACAGAAAACTCAGCAGACATTTAAACTGTGGTGGATCAAATCAACACAGCGTCACGATCCAACTTCTCTGAAACCTGTTCAGGACAAATTAGAAACAGAGCTTGTGTGTTATTGGACAGAAAAGCTGCAGCTTAGTCTGTGTGTGTGTGTGTGTTAACCATAGCAGTGTTTCCCCTACCATTATATTGATTTAGAAAATGGTCAGGTTAGACTGGCATACTGGCCGGAGTGATTACAGTAACTGACCACATCCAGAGGCTGCTGGTGCCAACAATAATAACAGAAATACATCTTTAAAAACCTTTAATGTTCTTTCATAAGGACAGGCCTCAATGACACATGCTCTTCTGTTGCTATAATTTATTCACTCCTCTATAACCATACAGTAAATATCACGTGAGGACAGCTGAGTTGTAATGGATTCTGAGAAGGCATCTGCTTGATCTACTACAAATAACATCCTCGGGCGATCCTAACAGGAAACAATCCACTCTGCAAGACAGAAAATGACTCCATACTCTGTTTGTGAAAGGAAAAGAACAAGAAAGTAAAGTTACATCACAACAAAAGCATCAGAGAGAGAGAGAGACAGAGAGAGAGAGAGAGAGAGAGAGAGGTAGAGATAATGTGATGGGGCTTATCAAATGATAAAAGAGTACATTCTCTGCAGAGTATTGAGCAGAGGAGAGAGGACGTCACGCAGCCTGAGCCTGGTCGATAGCTCATCATTCCACATCATTTGGGACGCTAAATCTCCCGCTCCGACTGAGCTGAGGGCAACAAAGGCAGGCCTCTGAGCGAGGGCCGTTCTGAAGACTCGTCCTTTAGAGAGGGGGCTTCAATATCCAACTCCTACTCTCACACTGAATGGGAGTTTAAATCGAGAATTTCTTTTCGCTTTTGCAAGACATCATAGACGAGGAAATCTATCTCCTTGCATTCAGCAATCCAAGGCAGAGCCGAGCAAAGAATCAACGCCTTGACTCAGAGTTTCAGCACCAGAATAAACCTTTCCTCATAGATTTAAACGTTCCTCTCCTCACAGCTTTTAACATTCCTCTCCTCACACTCAACATGCAAAACTGAACACTGAGACACACACAGACAGATGGCACATTATGACTGAATATCTCAAGAGTTTTGGAACATAACTCGGTGATCAGCAAAGTGAAAAATTCCATTTCAAACTGATCAGAAAGAATACTTTTAAGGTCAGCTATTGAAAGAAACCCTCAATAAACTTAGTGGGCTTGTGGTCCCATTCCAGCGTGACTCGTCCTTTAAGCCCTTCCTGTGCTCTCTTCTTGACCTCTCCAACATCGGCTTCACTTGTAGAAGACGTGACAAATCAAAAAAAAAGTCCAGCCCTGATTCTATCAATGGCTCAAAGGCAGGAAATGCACCGATTGTTTCAGGTGGCTGCTGTGGCTTTTTGTGAGACCATGCTCTAACAAAACCACACCACAGGCTTTTTGAACATCAGCTTGTAGTCTGAGCAAAATTAAAAGAGCAATGACAAAAAGAACGAGGGTCACAGGGTATCCAAAGGGTTTTTGCATTAACCTGTTTCAGTTCATCTTAAGTGAACATTTAAGAGCTACAGCCTTTTACATTTTAACTTTGCACATTTATCGATGACTTCATTATGTTATGTTTAGTAAAGGAAGCACAGTTGGCTCCAATCTGTCTGTGGAAGATATGTGTTTGCATGATTCAGTTGATCCGAATTAAAACCCACTAAGTTCAAGAACAATTTACAAAACGTATAAGTGTTGTGATGTACATGTCCTAAAGGTCACATATCCTCCTCCTCTTCAACCAGTTTAAATAAGTGTCAGAGCTCCTCACTTGTAAGCTGTGTCTGACCACGCCCCCTCTCTGGAAGGGCTTGGGTATCTCGGGCTTTCTCGCTCCATGTCCTATTGTTTACGGTGAGAAGGCAGACTCAGAGGTCAGAACAAACACCTAGCTGTGGGAGTGTCACCCACCTGGGGGAGGGGTTACTGCCCTTTGTGATGTCATGAAGGGTAATCTACAAACGGCCTGTTTGAGCACACATTTTCTGAGGGGAGCAGGCAAAAGACGGAGAGGATGGACTTTTCTCATCATTGAGGGGTTTGTAGACAGACTAGGGACACATATTAGAGTTAGAGAAACATGTCATACAGACCTGAATATAAGAAAAAGTAGCCTAACTCGCCGTGTTTGGGCGGATGATGAGTCTCGTGTTTCATGCAAAGGAGCGTCTAATCATCTCAGTTTGAATAAATTCAAAGTGTCTTCCAAATGAGTCCCAGGGTGAGGTTCAACTTCCCCTCCAGTTTGCTCTTCTTGGCTGCCCCTCCCTTTTTATACACCAGGCATACAGATCAGAGAGCAAACAGAAAAGTTTCAACGTTTAAGGGCATTAAAGGAATGTAATGATCAACACTCAGGATCCGCAAAACGGAGAGGGATGTATTTCAAATCCTGACTAAAGCTCCTCCAGGCAGGGAGGACATTTTAGGTTCTGCAGGAGTGAAAACGAGGTCTTGTTCCACTATAAACAAGCTTTTTGAAGTAAGGACAGCCTGGTTTACACGAGGAAGAGTGAGCCCACACTGCTCAGTCCTGCAGCAACACGCCGCCCACACCTCGTCTAAGAACCTCTCACCAACAAGAGAGCGGCCAGAGAAGATGTATTGTGTCATATACATTTTTAGAGCAATTTTCCTACTTTCAGAAATAGAAACAGCAATTCCACCCAGAGACTCCAGGGACGTGCTGTAATAGATGGAAATAAAAGTCATTATGCAGGCAGGATTCCCCCACTCCACCCCTGGACGACCTTCACAGAGCAGGGTCACAGTATGAGCCGCGGCAGCAGCAGATGGAGTCATGATTGATGCTTGTTTTTCCAGAAGGGACCTAACATGTTCCCTGTCAGCAGAGATGGGAAGTTAAAAAGAAAAACAACTTTCCCTACTCTACCTAGGTCCAGTTTTGGGCTTTTTACTTCAGCTTGAATCTCTATTTACAGATTGGACACTAAAATGTAGAATCTGTAGAAACACTTTGGAATGAGAAGCGTTCTGGTTGATAGTCTCCAGTACGTTTGTAGGGTTAGGGTTGAGTGGTATTGCTCAATCACGTACCAGCAGGCCTCGGTGCATGCAGGTAGAAGGTTCATATGGAGGGCAACAACAGGCAGAACACTTTCCACCTGAATGACATCACAACTCCCACTTACATCCTGTTTCTCTCTACTCTGGGCAATAAACTTAGATCTGAGAGTGTCATGAATGTGACTTAAACTAACATTAAAGGAGCAATATGTAGCTCTGACACCTAGTGTTTAAAATGGGTACTGCAGTCCAAATTCTAAACATTGTAGAGAGCTGTCTCCTCTGGTCCAAACAAATCCAGAGCATTCAGGAGCAGAATCTAAAGTTAGAAGGAGGACATACTGGCTGCTGCATTGTTGTCAGAGAAGCCAGCACTTCAACATAGCATGTTTCCTTAATGTCTGATCATATAGTAAGGTCACTTTATCATTTCACTCACTACACATCTCACTGATTGGACCTTTAATTAAAGTACTAAAATATGGCTGACGACTTTGGAGCAAATTCAAAGCAGCAACATTTCCTGACCTACGAATTTGCACACTGGAGCAAAGTTGTTGTTCAATGTTTTTAAGTAAGAATGATTCAAGTACTTCAATTCTTTAATACATTACGTTAAGTTACTTTGAACTTATAACAGCCGGAATAAATATTCTCCAGAGGCTTTCTTTTGACAAGAATCCGTAACGTTTCACTTTTACTTCAATAAAAACTGAATCAATATTTCTACTTTTACCTACCAAAACTTTTTTAACCCCGTTATCTGTACTTCTTCTGACACTTCTTCTTGTGCCTATAAATCCCGTGTGGGAAAGCCTATAACACAGGAGTTTGAACAGGGACGACTAACTAAGCCATGTATCTTTCTATCAGGGGAATAAGCGCTCCCTGAAGCTACTGGAGGAGTCTATTAGGTGGCAATTTCCTGACCAACGTCTAATCTGGGTTCCAGGTCCCACAGGAGGGATTACATCTGAGAATAAAGATCAAGAACAAATAAGATGAGGGCTACTAGATGTTTAATGAGCTGTGTCGCACTTACAAAGGAGACGCAGGCAGCCAGCAGCAGGATCCGGACCATGAGGTCCTCAAACTGCTCCACCACCATCTCCCACAGGGACTTCCCTGGAATAAGACAAATACACATTACGTGACTTTATGCATGACAGACTGTAAAAAATGATCAGGCTTTCAGAGTGAGGACTCAAAATTAGCTCAGTGCTTAAAGAATAAGAAGGATCCGTGAAATATATTGACTTTATTTGCCTGCTGCAGACGAGCAGTTGTAAAGAAAGACAATTCCTGTGTTTGCAGAAGAGTAAGGATGTGTGTGCATGTGTGGAAACCTGCAGCCATGTCCCCTCCCAAAGTTTAGCCCTCAGTCTACAGAGAAGAAAAGCCCTGAGCTTGAGACACTTCATCAGGTAGTAAAAAGGGAGGAGGACCCGCAGTTCACTGGAAAAATCAATATTTACCTTCTTCAGCTGGGAGCTCTGTGTGGATGTCACACAACCACGGTGGTAAAGGAGTCGAAATCGGCCGGACCGAGGAAACAGGAGAGGAGATGAAAGGAAAGGAGAGGAGAAGAGAGGAGAGATAGTTAATACATTTGATTGCATGATGCATGGACATGAACAAACATCTCTGCACATTAAAGAAAAAAACACACAGGACGGCCAAACAGTCTTCTATCTAAAGGTTATATTCTGAATTTGTAATCTTAATGCCTTTGATTAACTACCAATGAGAGGCCATTGACATGCTACTCACACAGTTTGTGAATGCCTCAAGCTGACAGTGTAAACTCAGCTGCAAAATGACTCTCTGAAAGAAAGAAAACGTGCTCCACACAGAGCATGTAATAACAAACAGCTTGGTAAGATCGAACCAAAGCCTTTTTTGATTCTTCTTTGATTGCTCATATCCTGCTCCTGAAAAGGTTATCTGAGATCACTGATGGTCCATCAAGTCTGTGAATGCTCTCTAACCATCAGTGGGATTGGACTCAATATATCTTCAATAATGTGAAGAGAGTGTGTTTGTTCTCTTTGGTAAAAAAAACAAAAAACAGCCTCAGTCAAAGGGTGTCAGAACCCTTTTGGAAATGGAGTGCATGTTTAATCTAAATCTGGAAATCTTTAAGGGCAGCATCCTAGTCATTTTTATCATTGATAAAACGTCAAAAGTAATGCACATCATAAATTACCAAAGGCTAATTTGGGAGAACGTTTTAGGAGGCTTTTAATTATAAAATCTTCACGTTGGAGAGGCTGGAAGCAGAGAGGTTTCTGCAGTTTCTGCAGTTCTTTATAGAAAATTGTTTGAAAGACTTTTATGTTGATCAAGTGAAGTTACACACTTGAATTATTCCCAATAGTTTTGCATGTGAACACCAGCGGCCCATTTTGAAGATATACATTTGACCTAAAGTTGGAATAAGTCTGAGGGCTTTCTATTGACTCCATGTGTCTGACATTCAGAGGATGAGGTTAAAAAGTTTGACAGCCGCAGGCAGGAATAACATCCTGCTGAGCGCCATGTAGCATCGATATTTAAAAAGTATTTTACTGAATGATCGTTGAAGCTGAAGACAGAATGGATCTCTTTGACAACACTAGCTCAGAGTCTAGAGCCACCATGAGAAGGTGAGTGGTCCCTGCTGGTCCCCCCCCCCCCCCATAGAAATCTGATTGGCCACCCCAAAAATCCTAAACTGTGATTAGCCATTTGCCCTGTCAAGGCGGGACTTGTGCTAAAAGCAACTATTGGGTCTTTTTTTGCAAAGGCTGCGAGTATTTTTCTTTGCATGAATGCAGCATATTTTCTTTTTTTTGTACTTTAAATTATGTTATTTCTTGTGTGATCCGTAGTTAGAATAGAATGTCTTTATCGTCATTATACAATGTACAACAAAATTATAAAGCTTCACCTTAAAGTGCACACACATACAATCATCCATAGCTAAAAAAAAAAAAAAACTCTCATACAGGTAAGATGGATAGTGTATGTGTAGATGTATTTACAGTTGGCGCCCACACTGAAGTTTTTTGGACAACAGTAAAGTTTGGAGGCTACCAGGCAACACTCTGCCTCCGTCAGACGGTGGTGATGTCATTGACATTCATGCTGCAGACTCTGCTACTGGACTCCATTACTCTGCGATCAGAGGCTCTACACGTCCCTTCTTCTAAATCAGTGTGTGGCTACGCTCCCTCAGTAAACACATGTGGCGTTTTCTTACACATTATCTCGTCATCCTTTGTGTGTCATTTCAAATGAAAGGCTGTGTTTTGGGGCCATTTTGGACACAAAGAGCGTTTTCTCCTCTCTCTGCTGGTTTGATAAGCAGAACACAACAACACCCACCACATGAGTCACTGGTGTGAGTAGAAAACACATCAGTCACTTTCTAAAAACATTCCTATTGACGCGTACTGCGGCACCGCGACGAGACACAGATGTGATTAATCACTGTGTTTGTCAGAGGCCCATCAACAGGTTTTAACATCCATCTCATCTGAAGAGCTCCATGAGCGGTGACATAACTATGACTGACTCAAATTCAGTTTTTTCTGCCTTGAAGATCTTTGTTTTTGTTCTTTGTGGAAGAATGGGAGTTCTCCGTTCAGCAGTGGAAACCTCGTGTTCCTCTACATGTTTTGGGTGAGCCGCGCTCCACGAGTCTAAAACGTGACCCCTGTAGAGAGAGAGCGCCTGGAAAGAGGAAAGGCCATGATGTGAGCTCGCAGCCTCCTTCCAAAAAAACGAAGCATTCGCAGCCTCTTGCATTACACAAATACACAAGCCACTAGCGGAAAGACATTTATTTCACATTAAGACTCCTGGGATTCCTCCAACACTTCCAAATGTTGTTACTGGGTGGTTAGAAGAGTGCAAACTTCGCCAGCAGTAATGAAAAAGTGTTCTGATAGATGGAACAACCTTCCTAATTTGGTTGGTAATAAAGCCAAGGCGAGAGAGACAGATTGTTGCACTACAAAGATCTATAAAAGAGCACAGAAGTTCTTAAAAAGGCATTCAAAGCAATTCTTGGATTCGATTACGCCTCCATAAAACATTCTTTTTTTGGTGAAGATCGACCCTGGTGTCGAGGTCATGTCTCAGCTCCACGAGAGACCGTCCGCCTCCTGTAACAAAAGCCGATGAGTCATTGTGAAGCGCTTTTCAAACTTGCTGTCTGGAAGCTTTTCAGAGTTCAGGTTGGACACGGTTGAACTCACAGGGGACTTTTGGCTGCACTCTGCCTGCAGAGGCTGCAGAAATGTGGAGAAATAGGTTCTGCTGTTTTCCATGCTCCATCAGTCTGACATAAGCCGGTTTCCCCATTACTGTGCCTCCCTTGTTGTATAATGTTTTTATGGCAGACAGGCTGGCTGAGGGCTGCAGACAAAGACGGATTGAGTGAAAGAACGAGACTGACGAGAGGGGAAAGAGCGAGGGAGGGAGGGAGGGAGGGAGAGGGCTGGAGGTGGTGAACGGGGTTCCCCGGCTTCCCTCTGCCAAAGGATTCCCTCACAGTCATCTGGGCTGTGTCAACCCGAGGGCTTGCCCAGGCACATTCCTGAATACTGACTTCACCTCCCTCGCTCATTCTCTTTCGCTCCGTGTCCCCACAGCACCTCCCTCCGCCTCCTCCTCCTTCTTCCCGACCCAGACAATGAATAAAAGAGCTTGTTTACAAGCAGCGCGGAGCATAGAGGGGAGACACTTCCTGGAGACGGTTGCCAACAACAGCAGGGGGCTGGTTTGTGTGTCCAGAGAGGCCAGAGAGGAAAGCAGGAAACTGGACATGTATCTGCATCTCTGCAAACTGCAAACAGACTGCTCGATGAAGTAGATTTCACAACAAGCTCCTCTTACTGTACACTCCTCCTTCTGTCTAACCGACGCCGTCAACAGACTCCAGCTTAGATTACCTGGACCCCTGGTAAACATCACATCACTGTGTGGCTGGAGTTGAATTGTACAAGCTCTAGTTTTTCAGGCCCCTCTTGTGTAAACACGAGAAAGTTTTCAGCAGTTACCATGGCAACTTGGCTTATGCAGCCTCTTTGAAAAACGTTTCACGACTTAATGTGCCAGTGTTTGTCAAAATTTACCAAGAATATTGGTTATGCAATCGGCAGGGCCTTGATACAAGCATAAAAAAAAAACTTTTAGATGTGAAAAAGCTCATTTCAAGGCTCGGCAGGATGCTAAACGCAGCTAGCATGAGCGGTAGCACGCAGGCGAGCAGACACACCCACAAATAAGAAGCTAGCAGCAGCAAGTGTCTGAAAAACAAGTCGAGATGAGAAATGGTTTTTTTTGTTTTTTTACTTGGTCAACACTTGCTGATTTGTGTTTGTTTCTGGTCAACATTATTATGCTAGCTAGCATTAGCCTCAGGGGCTCGTGTGTTTATCATTGCTTGGAGACATCATCAATGGCGTCGCCTCCTCGTTCCCCGATGTCTCCCTGTGGTATTAGGGTTTAGCTTGGAAGTAGGGCTTGCTCAAAAAAAGTCTGTATGACAATATATCCTAATGTAGTGCTTACCAACATGTGTATCGAGGCAGATGTCAATAAATTGATATGGCCGCAAATGCTTTGAAGGAGCATGCACAAGAAACTCTACCCCACCTAGCCAAATGGAAATCAAAGACATGGGAGCATTTAGGGGTTTCGCTAACACCAGGCAGTCAGGAGTTGGACATGAGTCATGCAATATGCAAGCTTTGCAAAAACCAGATAAACTACTGCAGCAACACGACCAACCTCCGTCTGCACATGGCAAGTCGCTAGCAACAACAGCTAGGTCCGCCGTAATCATCTACAACAAAGAAAAGCTGTTGAAGGGAATTCTGTGTCGGACACGGCCATTTTTATAAATCTACGTCTATTGCAATATGCATGATGTTGTGACCTCTGTACTGTGATTTGTATAGTAGGTTGTAGGAAATACCCGGCCCTATTTGGAAGCGATGACGTTATCATTACATTATAATACTGAATATCAAACATGTCTGAAATCATAGGGACAAACTGTTGACTGGCTCAGTAATCTCCTCACATTAACAGATAATCTGTGCCAAACACTGATACCGTCAAGGGGCGGAGCTAAAGTGGCTTAGAACTTCTGTAGTTTGAGTCCCGCTTCAGGATCTCATAACATCAACAAACCACGAGAATGTAAAACAGGCCTATAAATATCACAATGATGTAACCCCTAATAACAGTCTACTATAACTTCCTATATCTGCTTCCTCTCCAAATGTACTCTCCCAGTGGAAACAGTCTGAATGCATTAACAATCTCAAATGTGAATAATACATGTTCCCCTCTCTAACACTGGTGTCTCTGCTGCAGGAGGCATGGCAAGTAACAGCATGGGGAATGAGTCGATATTTCTGTCATTTACGTAGATGTCGAAAGAGGACTTTCCTTCTAGGAGGACGTGATATACCACCATGTCAAGAGGCTAAGTGTCAGCAGCTATCTTAAGGAGCACCCGACCTCTGAAGAGTCAACCAGAGGAGGAAGTCTCAAATCACTCGTCTGCAGTATCATAAAATGATGCCCTCACATGCTCCTTCTCCACAGCCATCAAAGGACCTGAAATCTCTCATAGTGGATCAAAGATGCTGCACTCAAACACAACAATACAACAAAACCAGGATCCTACAGCCATGCTTGCAGTTTGTGGAGGATGACAGTTCGCTTTGCGCTCAATGCTGAAATGCTCACAATGACAAAAGCCACATTTCCATCACAGGAACTTTCCCCAGGGACCAGGAACCTCTAAGCTTAGTTTCCAGGATATTTATTTAACCTGCCCTGGTGGTACTTTCCAAACTAGAAGACCTCTGTTGCGTATAAAAGAATGTTTTTAAAGACATAGGACTATAATTTAAATACTGCATGGGTCTGTAGACCGCAGTGACTTAAGGGACTAAAGGGACCTTGAAAATAGTTCCTGGGATTTAAAACTCAAGGTGGAAGAATATTTAATAGGAACATACTGAGGTTTGAAGGTTTACCTGGCTTTTACAGTTTAACATGTTAGGGTGGAATAACGGGACAAGTACTGAATACAATGTAGGAGGCTGATGGGAATAGTATTATTTTTGCAGACTGGACATAAACGAGAGTATTGGATAACAAAGAGAAATATTACCATGATTACATCACCAAAATGGAACCACCAAACCATAATTTTATCCTCAGTAGAGCTGCAGGGTATTGAAAATAAAAGACTCAGTTATACTGTTGGGAGTGTCTGACAGCTCAGTTGGCGGCGCAGGCATCCCGTGTACAGAGGCTACAGTCCTCCAAGCAGGTAGACCGGGTCAGAGACCAACCTGTAGTTCCTCTCTGATATCTGATTTTTTTGTCAGGAAGTTATAAAGTGGTTGAGTTTAGAGCATATTATTATTTATTAGGGGAACAAAATGACTATTCTGCAAAGTCACAAAGGGTTTGTTGTAACAAATAGTGTAATGTTTTGTGAACGTTTTAAGATCATCCCACTACAAAGTTAACTTCGACTGTCTTCACTCACTAAAACAGGATGAACTGTGAGCCGGAGCAACAAACTGAGCCAAAAGTTGAAAATCTGCTGACACACCCAGAGCTGAAAGGCTGAAATGACTTTGACTTTTGTTCAGTGAACTCTGGACAAAGAAAGGCAATAATGATCTGATTTCATTAAGAGGCGAGAAAAGACCAGAGAGGAGAGGACTGATGAAATGTCCTCCTTAATACAATTTTAGAGGTGCTATGTTTGATAAGTCGATCCACCTTAAATTCCCTCCGTGCTGCCGACACACAGAGAGAGAGAGAGAGAGAGAGAGAGAGAGAGAGAGGAAACACCATCAGCTGTCGGAGCGGCACTGAGATGAATTCTTTTTATGAGTCTGCAAGTGGAGATTTGATCTTTTTAGCCAATTAAGAAAGAAAATGACGAGAGATTCGGCTCAGTGGCTGCTGAGGCTGCTGATTGGCTGGGTTGGTTTGATGTCATCAAGCTGTGGTTGGGGTAAAAGAGAGACTCCTGCATGATGCTGCATAGCTCCTGACTTTACACTGCAGAGGATCACACATTCTTTTTCCTGTTCATCCTGGCTCACACGACAGGAGTTTTAAATCCCATCACACACATCAGGAGAATCTTAACAGATAATCTTCTCTGTTATCTGAAGCATGCTCGCACTACAGAGATACGAAATAATGACACATCACAGACTACAGGATTTTACTAAGACGCCCGGCGGTGCAGAGAGGACAAAAACATTTTAAAAGGTCTGTGGAGACATGGACAACATGGGTTGTCTGTTTTTCCAGAGGAACTTGAGATACTTGGTAACTGTCATATGCATTACAGTTGTCCAGCGCACCTCTACAGGTTGCATCTTGCTGCAGGTCTTCACTACTGTCCACTTACAGTATTACTGTCCTCCATCATCTCTCACAGTTATTTTATAGTCATACATGACATCCTCCAGACCCTTTCATGGCGTCATCATCAAGATTTGAAATCCTAATAATCGTCCACAACGATCTCTGAGCAGATCGGGGAGGTTCAGATCGGATCTTTATACGACTCGCACTACAAGAAAATATGGGAAGGTAATCAGCTCCTAACAGCCTCAGGTCGGGAACACCCCACAGATTGTCAGGAAGGAGGAATCAGACATCAAAGCAGCCTGAGCCATGCTTTAAAGCAGTGGTGTCCAAACTTTTTTTCTTGCGGGCCAAAATTGTCGTGTTAGAATCGCTCGCGGGCCTCAGGTTTTGTTTTTTAAAATATAGTTGAAAAATAGTACAACTTTGTAGATCAGAATCGAAAGGCTCACTAAAGAAACTCTTTAATAAAAGGAAATCAAATATTTTGATATTTTCTACTTTATTTGTTTTTTTCTCAGAATCAAGCCTGTAACGTGGTTCATCTTTTTGGAAAAGCTTTCTGCATTTAGCTCAGGTCATTAAATGGTTAAACAACAGTCCGCTTGTTTGCAAAAACTTTGCATACGTTTTTTTTCATAGTTTACAAAAAAATGTGGAAAATAATAAAAGCTGTAGATTTAAAAATAAAAACAACAATATACATGTTACTGTACATTTTCTATTTTAGGAATATTGTTCAACCATTGTTAACATTAAAAAGGAAAATAAGTTAATGTGGCAATCTTAATCAAGGCCTTGGGCAAAAATCTTCTGATTCTTCATTTGAAGTCACGGGCCGCAAAAAATCCCCTCAAGGGCCGCAAATGGCCCTCGGGCCACACTTTGGACACCCCTGCTTTAAAGTATCTACGATGCATGCATGTTTTCTTTGTATTTTGTTGCACACTTGGATGATTTTAACGATAAGATTTTATCATTTTGTGGATTGGAAAGTTCCCTCACAGCGACTTTATCTTCACACCAACACTTTTATCTCCTCATGTCTGATTAGGAAATAACCTGGTTCCACAAACATTTGCGCGATAGATAGATAAAAAACTGTTAAGATATCTGCTAAGATGTCTGTTGATGCATATATCTGGTGTCTCACTACACACATGCACTGCCTGTTGCACTATGACTTCAGGTTTGTGAGGGCTCAAATGTTTAACTGCACACACTTCATCCCTCGCATTAGAGGAGGAGTTCCACTGGAGGGTTAAAGAGGAAAAAGGAAAAGAGCTTGTCAACTGCTCAGGACGTGCATGAGGTGATTAGCACAGAGCTGATATCTTGTCAGGGCTCGCAGCTTCCTCTTTAAGGTCGCAGCTGTGCAAAGAACCATTTTTTTGAATATCCCAACAGGCCAGCGAGGAGGATGGCGCCCGGCCACACAGCAGCCAATCGCAGAAGCTGAAAGCTGTGAAAAATAGTCAGCAAAGCCCCAAACGGCGGCCTGAAATATCTGTGTTACCACCTCGCTATTTATAGGGTTTATTCTAGGTTTGGAAACCAGAGCGACACTTTTATCCAATCAGATCGCTGGTAGAGAAAAAAACTTTACTGATCCGAGCCCTGCAGTGATGGAGGACTGAGGAGTTACTTTTAGAGATATACACACTGCTACTAGATGAAGATGTAGCTGTAAGATGTGGTGCTACCTACACTTTAAATAGTTTCAGTTGAAGTCTAGAAGATATAGAAACTTCTTCATGAAATACCAATAAAGAAAAGATTCTTCTTCCATGCACAGTCTGTGTATCAACCCCCGATCTGTTGTAGCTTACTCCTCTGTGGTAAAGATTCCCGTTGTTGTCTTGATGACATTTTCCAATTATCCAGATGAACCTGGGCTCTCTAGAAAAGTGAATCTGTGGTTGAAAATATTCAAGTTATGCACAAATTAGCCTACATTTGGTTCAAACCAAGGAGCGAGGCAGATTAATGATTTAGGCCTACGGGGAATATCAGACATTTGGAAAAGAGCGGCGGTGACGTCAACAGTGCCTTTCTGAAAAATTGAAAGATTTTCAACTTGAGCGCTCGGAGCGGCCGCACTCGCTCTCTGCCGCGAAAGCTCTCTACTGATTGAAAACAATTGAAAAAGACGCTAGCGCTCAGAAGAAAAATTTGTCATTCTTCTACTGATGTTCTGTCTCCCTTGTTCCTGGAGAGGAATGACTCAGCTTCAGTTGCAGCACCTGGGCCTGTTGCTCTAACGGCAGAATGCTGCGTTCCATTGTATTCGGAACTCGGGAAAAATGACCTCCGACTGAAGTGCAGTGGAACGGCCATTCAAGTCGGAATTCCAAATCTGAAACTCGGGCAAGATCCATGTAGACCGAGTCAGTAGAATTGACTTCACAGCAATATGGCCGTGCACAAAGTAAAAGGTAAGCAGAATGACCCTTTTGTCAGTTTGAACTCAGATCAGAAGTCGGAAAAACGAGGAATCATCGACTTCCGACTTGCAATGGAACACAGCATAAGAGCCCAAATCCGTTGCGTCTCTCGCTTTCTCTCTCTCTCTCTTTCCACCTGGACTCATCCCAACCATCAAGTACACCTCTCGGTCTTTGTTCTGTTTTGCTTGACAACATCCCACACTTCATTGTGCCACACATCCTCCTTCACACTACTGACTTCACTGACGGACACCCTACTGTATCCTGCCTTTATTCTTTCTCTGAGATGAACTTATTATAAACTCTTTGCAAGTTTCTCTATTTTATTTATCTTATTAATCACATCTTTGATGATCTTATTCTGAGGCATTCTAAATGGCATGAAAACATCGTAAAGATGTAAAGATATAAATCCTGTTTGGATTAGAAACATAAAAAATACCTGTTAGGATTTTTGTTACTTGGTTCTTGGTTTTTGTTACAGGTTCATCCATCTGATCACATGACTCCTTGTGTTTACCTCTGCAGGCCAGGATGAGCTATATAAGTTACTTTACATGCAGCTCATTATACTGAACACACAGCTTATGTCTCTCTGTCTATGTTTCAGTTTACCATGACCTGAAGGCAGACACATATACAGCATGTGCTCTGTGTACACCCCACCCCCCCCCCCCCCCCCTCCAAGGAACACAAACATGTTTTAAGTACACATCTCCTCAGCAGACCGGGTCGTGTTGTCAGCAGAGTTAGGGCTCTGTGACTCAATATCATCTCACCAACAGGCCATGAGTGACAGCTGCAGAGGTGGGAGGGAAAATAAGACAAGTGACAAGCTCGAACAGGATCACAGCGTCTTTGAAGGCAGCCGGGCAGGCAGGCGCACACAGAGCCCACTAGAACAGGGAAGTGACTCAACACCCAAAGGACTTCAAATTACTTTCCTACGACTTAACTCTCCTTTCCTCGGCCCACACACAGCCTAACTCTCCCGTCTCGACTGGACTGTTTTCAGAACTAGTGAGAGTTTAAAAAAAAAAAAAGAAAAGAGAGAGAGCCTCTGATTGAGAAGCGATGAAAAGTGTGTCGCTACGAGGGAGGAGGAGCAGGAAACTATCTCAGGCATACGTTAGACGGCTTTAATTTCAAGTTGCAGAACAGGAAGAGAGACAACGCAGAGTGAGGTTTCACTAAGGGAAGCTGTAATTACTGTTTGTGGCAGATACTACAGCAAGGACAGCTCAGCTATGATGTTTTAAAATGAAGGTTGAACACCTCAACATTGTTAGCAGCAACGTCAGGCACACTTTTAGATTGCACTGAAGACAGGAAAAACCTCCTGGAGGATTATCGCATCTCCCCTTTTAGGAATAATCAAACCAATCAAATAATTAACAGGACTTAAAGTCAAGGAGGTCGGCAGAAGCTCAGAGTGCAGCGTGAACTGACATGAGGCTCGTGTGTGTGTGTGTGTGTGTGTGTGTGTGTGTGTGTGTGTGTGTGTGTGTGTGTGTGTGTGTGTGTGTGTCATATCTTTCAAGCATCATGTTCAGTCTGAAAGTCAAAACATTCATCTAAAATTAAACACTGTATCATGCAATTAAAAGCATTGCCAGCTTGTTTAACCTGAATCTGTTGCACAACTGTACTCTGCAGGAGGGAGTGTCAGGAGACACGAGCACATGTTTCTAAAGGCCGTCAGGCTGAGGAGTGATTCATCTACGTCTTTCATTAATAATGCCACCAAATTTAACATCCTTTATTTTTTTATTAATTCTGAAGACACCCAGCTTTGACGGTTTATTTGTGAGATTATAAGGTCTTAGTAAATTCTCTAAAATGCTCAAATAAAGGAGATCAATAAATGATCACCGGGGGAGAAAAGCCAGTCGTCCTACCCTGCAGACTTCTACACTTGTGTATCAGCTAAATCAAAATAACATTTCTAAAAAAGGGGGCTCTCTCGGTCTCGTTCTTTGAAATCTTTGAGTTCTTTGAGTTTTAAGAGCACAGGAGAACATCATTAAGCATTGCTAGCTGTAACTGCAAAAACAATTTTTATGCAAACTCACTCACAAAAGGAGTGAGAGAGAGAGAGAGAGATAGAGGCCTCCTACTTCTCTACATCAGACCAAACCATTTCACCGTGAAAGTGATACACCGTCCTGTAAATCCAGACGCTCGTAAACAGTAAATTAGCCGTGTTTTCAGTGTGTGTTTGTGCGCACATGAACACAAAGTCCTGAAATTAAAAGTGTGATCTAAAGGTCAGGAGCAGCCTCGTCTCTGCAGCAGCACAGTCGGCTCGAGAGCACAAACCTTCCACATGTGGCAGCAGGCTGAGCTCATTCTCAAACATTTGAAACGATTAGAAACTGTGACAGTGTTCAGCACGGTTGTAAACAGTTAATGGACTTGAGCTTGTATGGAGCTTTTCTGACTACTATGCCTTTTACACTGCAGGTCACACCTACACATTCACACACATTCACAGAGGCTGCTATCTAGAGTGTCAATCTGCATTGACTCATCCCATTCATACACATTGACACGCTTCTGAATTTGGGGTTCAGTGTCTTGCCAGATATTCTGACATGTGACTGCAGGAGCTGGGTATCAAACCCCCAACAGTCCTGTTTACAGACAACCGTCACAGCCTGTGAAAGTGTCGACACATGTCAGGAAGACAAGGCATCTCTCACCTTACAATGTGGCATTGAAGACGACATGTTTGTGCCTCCTAAAGAAAAAAGGATCTGAACCTCAAAGATGAAGGTCAAATCCTTCTGCAGCACACAAACCTCTGGACACAGATCAGCCTTAAGTTTGAAGGGATGTTGCCATGCATACTAAAATAGTCCAAGAAGGCCGTAACAAGGCCAAAACATCCAGTTATCTATAGAACTAATGAGACGGGGCGCTCTCATCATGTTTTAATTGTGGAACTGAGAGAGCAGAACAGACAGTTCCAGGCAGAGATGATGTGATACCATCGTTTCCTCCCACTACTGAAGCCGAAGCTCAGACGTCAACACTGAGTACACAAAGACCAACAATAAACCAGAGCCACTAACTAACCCTGTCCAGATGTGACATCTTTCTTTTCATGGGGTTGGGTATGGCCTAACTCAGCTCAATGAATGAATGCTAACCTAAAAAACAAAGCACGTAGAAACAAACTAAGCTAACATAAGCGCCTGCTCAGCTTGTCCTCTCTTGTAAATGTGTCCCCCTAAGAAAGACAGGCCCTGATTCTTAACATGAAACTGCTTCACTTTGTGTTTTTTAACTTTTTAAACAGTTTTAAATTGAATGAAAAAATGCCAACTCAAATAACGGGAAAACACTGATAGCAGGCATTTAGCTAGCTTTGACGCTCTGCACTGTTGATCACTATCGTCATCGATCATTTAGCTGACACCAGTTCTTTTTTCTCCTCTAAAGCATTAGTCGGTGGTGGCAGCCCAAACACATGTCATGCTGTGAAGAAAGAAGCTAGTAGGGCTAAGAATGTATGGTGCTCAATGACATACTAGTAGCAGATAGCATAGGAAGCATTGGAGGCAATTCTGGCACTGGTATCGGTACTGAAACTAGCCAACATAAAGATTAAATAGTCCTCAACCTCGCTAGAAGCCACCAAAATTACTAATAGTTATCAATTCAGTTAATGTTTTCTGAAACGCAGTCGCCGGCCACTAGCAGGGGCCGTAGAGCCATAGTGCTCTACTAGCCAGATATAAACCAGCACAGTCAACAAATTACATCTCCTAGCATGGAGTGGTTTGATCGAGTAAATGGAGATAAAGTTGTAGGGCTATGTAGGTTGTGTCAGGTCAAACTGGCATGCAATCAAACACCAAGAGCAATGAGTAACCAGCACAGGCATGAGGACGTTCACCGTTCACAAAGGCTGGTGGTGCTAGCACTGCTAACGTTAGCCACAATCTGCAAACCGTTTGACACTGGGATCTCGAGTTCAGACGTGTTACATAAAAATTGTGCTTAACTTTGACTGTTTTCTGAGGGTTTTCTTACCGTTAACTAGTCGTCTAATTCAAGTTTGAATATCTGTTAATTCGACTTGTAGGTACAAGCAACGCTATGGACACATTGTTTCTTTGGCTCAACCGCACTGTCAACAACAAACAGTGCAGTTATGCCTCCCTCTCACAGACAATGTGCATTTTTTGACATGCAGAGGGGTAGTGTTGTGAGAAGCCAAAGATCCATGACGACTGACGAGTCACAGTAATATATCTGGAGTTTGCACAAACATGACTCTGCTAGCGCCTGCAGCATGTTGGAGAAACAACTTTTCGGCGTAAGTTGGATTTATTTATTCATTTATATTCAAGCCTGAGACATAACTCGGGTTAGATTACTTTCTGCAGTCGGTAAAGATGCTAAACATGAGACAACGACGACACCGATACAGCCAGAACAGATCACGTCTCAATCTGTTCTGAAAACTATCTGCAGGGATGTACGCTCTGCTTCTAGCTCACTTTTTAGCTTAATACATTACGTTTCATCTTCCTCTTAGCCTCAGCCGTATCAAATAGTACAGAGAAGTGCTAACTGGCTATGGCCGTATGCACTTCTAGCAAGAGGACTGTGACCTGCTGACAGACTTGCATAGCGCTATAAGCAGGCGACCAGAGCGATCTGTGGAAATGGGAGAGACACTACTCTCCCTGTGGAAAGTTGTTGTTCTGTTAGATCTACTTTGAATTGACTATTTAAAAGTTACATATTGTTGCTTTAAATTCAAAGATGCTTAACCTCCTTCATCCGGAGGCACATCGAGTGTGAAGCCTCTTCAGGCCCACGGAGGAGGAGTGTGATGCCTGAGTCAAACCCATCAGTGCCTCCTCCTCCTCCTGCCGACACTTGCAGCAGTGCGTCGGCGGTGAAATGACAGCAGATCATGTCAATCTCACCTCCTGTTTGCCTCCTCTCTTCCAAAATGAGACATACGTCGACTGTGTGAGCAGAGCCGCACAGGGGAGGTCTTGTTTGTGGACGTGTTGATTTTAGGTTGATGATCCTGCTGATAATGAGATCCTGCTAACTACGCATCAGTGACACACAGTGCATGCATGTTAGTGGGAGCGAGGGACGCATACCACCAGCAAAACAGCTTTGAAGGGACTCCACAAAGCTACAAACAGTCTGCAGTATAGGGGGGAAGGAGCTGTTTAGCAGCTGTACATCACTCTGCAATGACATGCTCTGAAAAAGAAAGCAAACCCAAGGCGACATAATGCAGTTTTCCCTCTTTTTTTTTTTTTTTTAGAAGCAGCTGGAGAGAGGAGAGAGCCCCAAAAGTGAAGGAGGGGTATTCCCTCCCTCCTGCACGTATATCTGTATCGCGCTCACACAAGACAGGAAGTTCACAGCTAAAAGCGCGAGAGATGTTATCTGTGGCAAGACGTTGCTCTCTTTCCATGAAGTCATCACAAGCCCCTGGGTAGAGCGACTGGCTGCAACAAAAGGGCTACTGTTCGACTGGCACAATATGCCGCTCCACTCCACAGCTTGGCCACACATGCAAATGACAGGCCGGGAGGAAAAGGTGTAGTGATGTCAGGTCGGAGCTCCGCACGACAATTGATCCATAAAACACCAGCTGAGAGTCAGAGATGATGAAGACTACCGGGGATGCTTCATGTTTTAGCAAACACTAAAACACTAAAGAGAATCTATTTTTCAAATTTCTGGGGTATCTCCCAGATACTATTTTGCCTGTAGTGTTGTTTGATCCCTATCACTATAAATGACTTTATGTATCCTTTTTGGTCTGTTATCTTGTAACAGAAGCAGGAAAGTAGGAGCCAGTGCAGATCAACTGTGCAAAGTGAAAACAGGTTGTTCAAGATTTTCTGTTTCATTATCTTCTCTACCTCATCTTCCACTTCAGTAGCCTGAGCTTGCCCGCTCTGCACTTCCTGATCCCTGTGTGTCAGCCAATAATGTGTGTCTTTACGCACATCATGCACGCACGCACACACACAGGAGCAACATGACTGTGTCAATACCTGGCCAGGGAGGGCTGCAGGTTTGTTTGCAACGACAATAAAGCTTCCTTTATTGAAATACTGTACCTGATATTTGACATACTTTGACATGAAGTGACCACAGGTAGAATAATGCCATGAAAGAAAGAGTTGAGACAAATGTGTTTATCTGCATTGAGGACTCCCCTGTTCAGGTGAGCCAACTTTTCTGGTGATACGCAATGAATGATTTCAACACAAGAGCATGTGCATCAATGAATGTGCCAATGCAAGTGCACCACAGGGAGTGTGGTTGTTGTCTTTTTACGCGCACGATTTGCAACAGCCTGACATTAAGCGGTAGTAGTTGGATTTCCTGGCAGACTAATCGATCGAGGCTTTTGTCATACACATCACCACCTGTAATTAAAAGAGGAAATTAATGTATCACACTACTCACCGTTCGCTCCATATTTCTCGAAATTAACTTTGACCTGCTCCAGAGTCAGCCCAGTGTTTTCGTTCACGCCGAAGTTGTCCAAAACTTCGGTCGCGGATTTAGTGTGCGCATTTTCCATCGTGTTGGACCGGGGCTTAGATGATCAGGTCGAAATGCATGTAGTTGAGAAACATCTATTGTGGCAAACGGAGGGTGCGCACGAGGAGGTGAAACCTCGGTGATTATCAACGATGAACGTTAAGGCTGCCGAGTGAGTGTCCGTCACCTGTCCCTCCTGAACAGAGAAACCTCCGGATCCGCGGAACTGACGCTGTTGTTGCCCTGTTAGTCGACTGCTGCTGCTGCTGCTACTTCATCTCCATCTGAAGGTGTGCTGTGTGTGCGCCGGGGCGGACCGCCTCCTCCTCTGATGAGCACTCCCTCCTGCGCTCTCATTGGCTGCGCGTACCTGAGCGCAGGGTTCAGCTGCTCCATGCAAACGTCTTCCTCTGAACCGTGATATGTACAACTCTGTCCTTCTCATTCTTTTGTGCTAGTAAATAGGGTAAAGTAAATGCAGCCAGATGACGTCATTGTCTCTCTCTTCATTGGAGTCACATTTGGTTTCTTTCTTTCAATTGTTTGTTATTCCTGGTTCCCTTTTTAATTTATCTTCCCTAACATACATTTTCTTTAAGCGTTTTCTCTTAAGCTGCTTGTGTTGTGTGTTTTGTATCCATAATGTTTGAATTGTAAAAGCTTCAGTGTTTACTTTAGAAAACTCATGAGCTGAGAGATTAAGTAAACTAATAAGTGTCAAAAACTGCAGTTCCACAAAGGGCCACTTGAGGCTTATTTTAAGAGCGAGTCAATTCTTTTATGCACCATTTTAAACTGTTAACAGCGTTAACAGTTTAAACTCAGCGTTACAGCAGAATTAAATGTGTTTACAGCTGTGGCGTCCGGTGCATTTGTTCTACAAGGTGATGGGCACAATTTCTCACAGATGGACCAGGGTGTTTATTTATGTTCATTAGCTTAATGCTAACACATATAGGTTCTGAAAATGTCCTTTGACGAGCTAAAATAATTAGCATCACTATAAGTCAAATCTATTTTACTGAAAGAGCAGGTGACATTTTTATGTTGACACTGAACCTTGTCTGACAATGGCTTTTAAATTAGTGAGTGTTTTACAACACAAAGGGCAAAAATATGGAGGAAAAAGTGGCTGTTTTCAGGGTTTTTCAACATCGTGTCATATTCCTTCACAAGGGGGACTCGTGTTGTCTGACTCTGGCCTAGCTCAGTGTGCAGAGGAGGTGGTCCTGAGTCAAATCGGTCGTGTCGTGTTTACAGTTTTGATAGACTTACAGTTAATTGTACCAGATGTTCAGATGGCTCAATATTGTGTTTGTGCCAGTTGCACAAATCCTAGCTTGGCAGGATATCAATTTTCTGTTAGTATTGGGGGAATTTGGGAATGGTTTGTCCAGATGCTTAAAACCCAGCTCCAGCTCTCAGCCTGTCGTTAGGTTGTCTGAAAGTTAGGCTGAGACAGCATTTCCAACATGGAGACCTACATCCATGGGACTCCTAAGCCCCCTGCAGGAACAGATGGGTGACATCACTCAGGCTTCGTCCATCAGTACTCTACATGATAAACACATTTTATTTACAATAAATACTTCACAATAAAAGTCCCACATTATTTGTTTATGTTGAAAGGTCTTTATTTTGATACAGGATATAGGATGGCTTCAGCAGTAGTTTGAAATAAACACAAGGTACTTAAGTTACATATACCTACGCCATATACGATGGCCCTTAGTTGCAATCGCCACCAAACCTGCATTGTAACTTAAAACAACAGAAGTGTGAAAATACGAACACAGAACTACAATCTACTAGTACTGAGAACTTGATTGATTTATAAAAACATCTTTCTCTGATCTCATGAACTGACCACAGAGTGAGTTACGTCTCTATGGTCTCGTGCACACACACATGGGGATTGCAGCGTGTGAATATGCTTTCATATACGAGACCATAAAATGAAACTCGCACCTTTCAGCAGTAACCATATATGGCTCTCATGACTCTCTCGTAATTTTGGCTCAAAAAAACGTTGACTTCAAAACACTGAAAGCCGCTGTCCTCTCATCTGATACGTTTACACCAATTAGCAGGTACTGCGATGGCTCACCTGGTTCGTTGGCTCCTTCAGGGTTTGCAGGATTGTTGGATGTATTTGTTGAGGCCAGTGCAAGAGAGCTGGTTGTTGTTGGTTTTACTCAACAGAGACAATAGCCTGTAGCAATGGGAAGACTGTTACGCATTCCAGGTTGTTGACCAGTTGTCCCAATGGAGATGTTTTAGCTGTGAGTCCACTATGTTCCACATGTTCTGTTAGCTTCTACTTAATCCAAAACGACGAACATCAGAGAGCAAGTACAACACAAGTTAGGATCTAGAGAGGAGGAAACAACGACAGGAAGTGCACACAAATAGCTTCAAGTCTGATCGGAGGTGCTGACAGGAAGTGACCAGAGGCAAAGCTGTTCTTGAGAGCTCTAATCAGTATAGAAACCATCTTAAATATTTGTTATCAAACCAAACCATCATCATAACTATCATAATCATCATCATTAAGGTTGTAAGTGTTAATAAAGAGCTGGGTCTTTAGCTTTTTCTTAAAGATGCAAAGGGACTCTGCAGATCTAATGGAGTATGATAGTCAGTTCCACCACAGGGGGTGACAGCGGAGAAGAGTCTAGTTAGAGACTTTGGACCTTGTTGTGAAGGTTGGATCAGAAGCCTTTCATTGGCAGAGCGTAGTGGGCGGGAGGGAGTGTAGACCTGGATTATAGAGTTTAGGTAAGAAGGAGCCATTTTTGTCATTTTGTGAGTGAGCAGCCAAGTTTTAAATTTGATGCGAGCAGTAACTGGGGGCCAGAGGAGGGAGATGAACAGTGGAGTGAGATGTGCTGTTTTGGGGTTGGTTGAAGACCAGTCGTGCTGCTGCGTTTTGGAAACACTAATGTAATTCTTTCACCATCTTATGAAACAGCCGTTGGAGTAGATCTATTATTTTTGATAACTTGCTATTTGCAATCCCCATCGACTCCATTTCCCCCCGTAGTCTAAATAAGCTAACATCTATCTCCAGGAAACCAACATGGCGGCAGATAAAGGCAGAACTGGAGGCTTCATGTCATGATGGCTGCTGTAGCTCCATTCATCCAGTCTTTATGTTTATGTTAGATTTTAATGTAATATTTAATGTTAATTTCAGTCCTCAATACAGCCAGTCTGACATAAGTACCCCTGAAGCTTAAGCCCCAAAAGTAACATTTAATCAGAGGTTTTAAAGCCGCCAGCCCCAGACAACTGTGCAGCATCGTGAACTCAGCCCCAAGGCCAACGGCACAAAGACGAAGTTAATCTAGACAATTTATCACTAGAGTTTTAGATCTGCTCTGAGACTAGTGTTAACCAAGTCAGACACAAATAAGAATGACTAATTTCAAGCTTCAAGAGACTGCAGCTCTACCCCGAGGCCGGCTTTCCACTCTGAAGTCGTACTAAAAGAGAGGAAACCATGGCTTGTAATTTGTGGTTTGTTAAAGAGTCAGCAGAGAAATGATGTCCCTGTAATGCACGCCTGTAATTACTTGATATGAATTTGAATTATGTGTTTCACACATGACTGTATTTTCCCAATATTATGACTGTTTAATTCTTGCAGTTCCTGATGGTAAAGTCTTAGAGGTGAGCAGCAGCAAACAGATATCTTACACAGAGACTTAATGTTTACAGAAAGGATTTAGAAAGCTCCATGCAGCCGGTCTACTGTCTGGGATTTTCCCAACATGCATCAAGCAGCAACCTCCAGTGTTGAAAAGTGAAGCCCATGCAGAAGTGTACAATCCTGCAGTTCCTCGAGTGTCCACTAGAGGCTGGCTACAGACAAACAGGAAGTCACATACACACCCATTCAAAAAAGCCTGTCTTTACAGCAGAGATTAACATGTTTACAGCCTGGTTCAAAAAAACAAAAAGTCTGATTATCTCATGTCTCGATCGACACACACGTACGGGGGGTGAATTTTCTGATGACTTATCCGTTTTGGTTTGATGAACGATAAGAGTTATTCACAATAAGTTGTGTAGCTGACCTGATTGACAGGTGGGCGCGGTGTAACAGTTTGTCAGGAGGCTTAAAACCCGCCTCAGCTCCAGCTCTCAGCCTGTCGTTAGGTTGACTGAAAGTTAGGCTGAGACAGCATTTCCAGCATGGAGACCACCATCGATGGGACTCCAGCACCCCAATGTCAACAATAAAAACAAGTATGTCCATAAATTTGTTGTATTTGTGCGTGGACAGCTCAATACTGCTCAGCCTTTTCATATCACTTTGATTCAGGCTGTAACCAAAATGTCTGTCAGTCTTGTGAGGTGTGCTTTCTTGGCAGCTAAATCTACAGCATCTACTTTTTCAGAACTGCCACTTATGTCCCAGAAGGTTATGCAAGATAAGAAACAGGAGAGACAATTTAATTTTATTATGTTCAAATTTAAAGGTAAACTCCTGCATGCTGTCTGACTTGCAAACAAACATTTATTGGCAACGTTTCGGTACTAGACCTTCATCAGGCAAACAATACAAACTGATGAGGTCTAATACCGAAACGTTGCCAATAAATGTTTGTTTGCAAGTCAGACAGCATGCAGGAGTTTACCTTTAAATTTGAAGGTCTAGTTTGCAAGTGTTGATGGACACATCGCTCTCCTATGCACCGGTCTTATCAAATGAATGTGCAGAAAAGTGTGTATGAAACTGAAACTGAAAGTCATTTACGGACAATAGGTTGACGGCCTTGCTTGTTGTGATGTTGATAAACTGCAGTAAGTACAGAGAAGTAACACGAGGAGTACATCTGTTTTGTCAGACCTGCAGGCATCACTTGCAGCGACCATTCAACAACACGTTTTGACTCATTCTTTTTTATTCACAAGACACAATCGTTCGATAAATACATTCAGAGCAGAATAAGCAATAAAATAATTAGAATATGCCGTTTTAACACGGCAAAATCAATATCATGAAAATACAACCTAACAGGATGGTGTGGTCGTCCTGACGGTGTTGAACACATTCAGAGCTGCACTACAGCAGCTAAACACTCTGACAGCTGTGATCTCCGTCCTTGTAAGCTCGGCAGGCTGTTCTCTCAAGTGGAGAAGAGAACAAGAACATCCTTCTTAAGTCCATCCTTGTCTCTCCCGCTATAAAAAAACAGCCTCAGAGTGCTCAGGACCAAGGCTGAATATCAAAGGATGTTTGCCGACACGAGGTCTGAACCCTGGATGGACAGCTGGAGACAGGAGTCAAAATAATATAAAACAAGATTCTCAATCTCATTTAAACTCCCTCGAAATATCTCAACACTAAAGCATTTGACAGTAAATTAATTATGGATAATTACTTGTGCACAGAAATCAAAGTCTAACTTTTAAATTAGGCATAAACAAAATATTGTATGATTGTTTAATACAACAACCTCAAAGTCACTTGCTGAAGCAGCAGATTCTGAACTTAAAGGAAGAAGAATGTTGACTTTTCAACCCTGAGGCGGTGGGAAATTATACAAAAAAATAATTAACAGGGGAGTGAGTCTCTTCTCCAAGTGAAGGAGTTTAAGTATCTAGGGGTCTCGTTCATGAGTGAGGGTAGGATGGACCGTGAGATTGACAGGCGGATTGGCTCAGCGTCGGCAGTATTGCAGGCGTTGTGCCGGACCTTTGTGTTGAAGAGGGAGCTGAGCCTGAAGGCAAAGCTTTCGATTTCTTGGTCGATCTTCAGTCCAACCCTCAACTGTGGTCATGAGCTTTGGGTAGTGACTGAAAGAATGAGATCACAAAATACAAGCGGCTGAAATGAGCTTCCTCCGGAGGGTGTCTGGGCTCAGCCTTTGAGATCGGGTGAGGAGATCAGACATTCAGGTATAGAGTTCAGAGATTCAGAGCTGCTACTCCTTCACATCGAAAGGAGCCAGCTGAGGTGGTTCGGGCATCTGATTAGGATGCCGCTTGGACGCCTCCTTTGGAGGTTTTCCGGGCCCAACCCAATTCGGAGGAGACCTTGGGTAGACCCAGAGTTCACTGGAGAGATTATATTTCAGGCCTGGTCTGGGAACGCCTCTAAAACGTTTCTAGGGAGAGGGAAGTCTTGGTTGACTTACCCGACCCAACCTCGGATAAGCGGAAGAAAATGGATGAATCAACAGATAGTTTGAGACCGAACATTTTTGCACAAGGTTGCTTTAATTGATTTGTTCATGGTGGTCCAATAGACTCACTGTGGTCCGGTCAAACAACCAGTGTCAACCTGAAATACATGAACACACTACCTCCATGCTCTGTCCCAGTGACTTTCTGCACCCTGCTTTTTATAGAAACTGGCCCAGTTGGTTTCTTAAGGTCAGAGAAAACAAGTGAGTCTGCCATCAAAACATTTATTTGCATATCATTAACTGAGACTTGAACTTCCTGGAAAACGGTCTTACTGGAACCTGTATAGGTGACGTCATGTGACATGTACAGGTGTAACCTGAACTGCCAACAATAAAAGTGCCACACATAAGTGAACATTCCCGCCCTTATGTGTCATTGACACATAGACATATAGACATATAGACATAGACATAGACATAGACATAGACATAGACATAGACATAGAAATAGACATATAGATAGACATAGACATAGACAGCTAACTTTTTAATGGATCCTCATTAGCTGCTTGTGAGAAGTTCACCTTGTTGTTTCACACTGGTTTACACTTTTGAAACCCTGAAATGCACAAATCTGAGGATGTATTTTAAAGAGGACATCTTATCCCCCTTCTCCACCTTTTCAAACAGTCCCCTGTGGTCTAAATTAAACATCTGTGCTTTGGTCAAAATATAACATGAATCAAGTACCAGAGGAGGTTTGTGACCCTGTAGAAACCAGCTCTCTCAGAACGCTCCCTTTTGGAATAAAAATGGCGGACCTGCGCAAAAGTTTTGTTCTAGTCTGGGGGTGGAGTCCATGGGTGGCGATACCAGGGGAGGGGAGGGGATTTTTTTTTTTACCAGACTCCCACTATGACATCACAAGGAGAGCAAATTTGAAGCGTAGCATTTTTCTCTGTGTTGTAAGACTTATGCAGACCACAAACAAAGGACTGGATGGGTTTATTTCACATTTTGTGGGTCAGTAGACACTCAGGCTACACAAATATATGTTCAAAAACACTGTACAAGTGGATTTTAAGGTCTGATCAACGTTGTGTTCTTTCCTTGTCTACGAATGATCAACAGCTGGAAGATTGTATTTACAATCATGATCTTTCAAGGTTCATTCATCTTGTGTTATGTCATCATCATCTGTTTTATGGTGACGTGGCATCTGGAAACAAAAGGCTCCTTCCGAGTTTAGTTTCACTCTGAATTTATTTTAGGTCGACTATATGCTAATGAGCTGTGTCTGACCACGCCCCCTCTCTGGAAGGGCTGGGGTGTACTCAGGCTTTCTCGCTCCATGTACTATTCTTACTGTGAGAAGGCAGACTCAGAGGGCAGAACAAACACCTAGCTGTGGGAGTGTCACCCACCTGGGGGAGGGGTTACTACCCATGTGTTCTAGAAAAGCCATATTTGCGCAAAATCTTAGTTTCTAACAACACTGCTTAATTTAGCCAGATTATGCTGGCGAACACTTTTTTCTTGACTTTTTTTCTACAGGAGAGATAACAACTTGTTTATCAGCTTTAGAAAATGGCTGAGCAGAACTTTATTTTTTCACTTGTCAATCCAAACCTCAGTAGAGCGTGTGGAGTTTGGCCTGTTTGAGAAAAATCTGTATTTTAGTCGCGTGGAGGTAAAAGTCTAAAACTAAATTAATTCAGTCAGAGTTGAGTTGACTTGGGAGAAAAAAAGCCAACTAAGCAGCAAGTGAGGAAACCAGTGCTCCAGATTTCATCGCTGTATCCTGAGTGTGATGTTGCGGCGGCACAATCTCCCCACAGTAGGAGAGATCACAGGCACTGGACTGGGACCTCGACGTGCATAAAGTATAAAAGGAACAAGGTGCTCCAATTCTGTCCCCTCTCACAGCTGACCTCTTCTCTCATTGAGTCAAAAAAAAAAACCCTAATACTTATATCTGGAGCTTACGTAACTTCCAGGATTGTTGTCTGGAGGATGCTGTAGAAGCTCTTTGATGCTACGAGTGCCCCCTCATTGCTTCGGAGGTTCTGTCTTTGCTTCTGCGTCGATATTCAGATCCAGAAATGTCTAATTTAAAAATCCAGACCTCACTGCGGATGTCCACAGATCCACTGCAGACACTCAGGCCTCAACCAGACTCTACTTTTTCTCCTCTGCCCACTCTCCAGCACAGTCAGAGAGATTAGTGTTAGTCATCTATCGACTTGTATCCCTCTCTCTCTTTTTTTAACCTGTGTGTGTGTGTGTGTGTGTGTGTGTGTGTGTGTGTGTGTGTGTGTGTGTGTGTGTGTGTGAGTGTCTCTCTGCAACAGCCCCTCGAGGTGACATATATTTCAAGAGAACCCCTCTGATGCCAAAGCCCTCATGAAAAGGAAATCCCCACCCCAGACCCCCTCTACGGCTCACTCCCTCTTTCCCCTCACACACTGGGGGACTGTGCGAGCCTCAGCGCCAGTCACACAACATTTTCCACACAGCACTGTCAGACTTCCAATAGCATTTGCCTCCCCCCCCCCTTTTTTTTTGCTTGCAGCTTTCATTTGCATAAGGGAAATGAGCCGAGACCGGCCAAGCATTAAAAAAATATATTTCCCTCCAACCTTGCACATGATGGATGACAAACCTGCTGTACTGCCATCGCTGGAGGAATGATTCGTTCAGGTTATGATACAAAAACAAGATATTAGACTCAAAAATAGCCCCCCCCCCCCCCCCCCTCCTTGATGTTTTTCGGTGCATACAAAAGCTTTTTGCAGACGGCACAAAAGACTGGCGAGCTGGGAACAAACAGCTGCCGTTGACTTTGACTCAAGGAGAGGCATTGCAAGTTTAAAAAAAGAAGTCTAGAGCAGCTGTACCTGACAAGCAACCCAAGTGGCAACTCGACCACGCCCAGCCGCCTCACCATTAATAAGCTCCCCACCCGACTCTCCATCTCCACGTCCTCGGCTGGGGGCGCCGCACATCTGTGAGAAAGTCATCATTTTACAGTCTGGCATAGCGGGTTGTCCCACAGCCTGTCAGACCAAAGAGAAGTGAAACGTTTGATGTCAGAGGAGAGCTGTCTGATTTCACACCGTCTTAATACCAAATCAATTTTTGAAACCCATGCAGCTTTTGAACGATGAATCTTATCGCAGCTGTGACTGGAGATGTGGTGGATACACTCATGCATGCACAGGAACATGCAAACTCTACACTGCCTGCACGAGTTGGGATTTGTTCCAGGAACCCACTTGCTGGGAGGGAAAAGCGCTAACCACTGCACCACCATGCAGCCCTGTTCTGTTTGTGTTAGCATTGTCGGAATGTTGAATGCAAAAAGTTCTTCCTTT
Organism: Labrus bergylta; assembly: GCF_963930695.1. Taxonomy (NCBI): domain Eukaryota; kingdom Metazoa; phylum Chordata; class Actinopteri; order Labriformes; family Labridae; genus Labrus; species Labrus bergylta. The sequence continues at coordinate 22,917,936 of NC_089208.1, read as the reverse complement.
GTTTTCATATGAAATTACAGGAACGTTCTGGAAGAAATGTTCAAACATTTTGTGATCAGAGGCCTTAAAACATCCTGAACACATTTTCAAGATGTTGCTTTGACAGTGTTCTACTCCTGTCTGCTCCTGTCTTTGTGTGACTTTGTGATCTCGTATAACAAACAGATAGATATCGGGTTTTTTGTAAACACGTCCGTGTTTTTTTGTGTTGTGCCAGATAAAGAGGAATAAAAAGGATAAACGTCCTCATGCGGAAATCAGCGAGCTTACCACTCCTCTGCAGCCTTTCATTCTTTCACTGCCAGACCAATTTGAAAATGCAAATGAGTCTGGAACCTCCTGGTTCATTTTTCCAAAAGCTGTTATCAATGTTCTCAAACTGTAATGACTCTGCAACCAATCATAGTGATGAAATGACATAGCAGTGGGCTGCTAGGCTACGTTGGTTGGTCTGCCACTCAAATTCACAAGTTTAACCCTTAAACACAGACGTTTGGCGTGATGAGATCAAGTTGCCATCAGTTTATGTCTCCTGTGATACCGTTTTCTCTACACGACCTACTGAAGCCTGATGTACTCTGTATGAATGTAGAAAGGTCGTGGTGGAATGACACCTCAGACTGAATCTTTTACGACACAAGACCGAAACTCACGATTCACGTGCTCGCACTGAACGATCTGATTATCGGGAACTATGCGGAGACACACACTGTACGAGTGAAATCAGGACGGAGCATTTAAAACGTCAATAGTCTCAATATGTCAATATGTGCACGGCTCAACTACACACAACGGCAAATATTAATGTTTCTTTCATGATCAGAAGTGGAGACAGATTAAGCTGGCATGCCTGCTGTTGCCTTGGTGATTTTGGACGTTGTCTTGTCAGTTTCTGCAGGCACAATCAGGAAAAGTAATCCTGAATTTGGGAAATCGGCTCTCACTCTCCAAGTGTACTATGGGGGGTAAAGCCTTCAGTTATCGGGCTCCTCTCCTCTGGAACCGCCTTCCAGCCGGGGTCCGGGAGGCAGACACAGTCTGTATTTTTAAGAATAGACTTTAAGAACTTTCCTTTTTGATAAATCTTATAGTTAGTGCTGGTGTAGACCAGCTCTTAGTTATGCTGCTATAGGCTTAGACTACCGGGGAAACTGGCACCTTGAGCTCCTCTCTCTCTCTCTCTGTGCATATACAGTACATCATATTACTGCATGTATCTATCAGTAAATCTCAGTCACTAACCACCTACTTTCCTGAGAGCTCTTGAGCTCTCTTAGGCTCCTCAAGATCGTTGGTTGACGGCCTGCCAGAACAACCCCACAACCCCCCCACCAGATTGTTGATGGACGGTCTGCCTCCCCCCACCCCCTTGCTCCCTATCCCTCTTCCTGCATCTTATTCCATCTCTCCCCCTATCCCTTTCCAACCCCGGCGCAGTCTAGGCCTGTGAAGGCTGTTTCGTCATGAGCCGGGGATCCGGCCGAAGATTTCTGCCTTTTAATAAGGCAGTTTTTTCTTACCACTGTAACTTTTGCTGCTTTGCTAAAGTGCTCATGATGGAGAGGCCGGATCTTTGTAACATAGCAATAAGTAAGGTCTTTTTACCTGCTTTTTGTAACATAACAATGAGTAAGGTCTTTTTACCTGCTCTTTTGTAATGTTAACAGACAAAGAGTATGGTATTTTACCTGCTTTTTGTAAAGTGTCTTGAGATAACACTTGTTATGAGTTGACGCTATACAAAATAAATTGAATTGAATTGAATTGAATTTATCAGACCAAAACTTCAAACATGCCAAAAATTCATCTGACCGGTGGAGAGCAGCTGATCAAGCTGTGAGCGACGGGTGTGCCTAAGTGTACACTGCACAACTAACGACACCCGGTCCAGGTTACTCTCAATTCATGACGACCTTACATGTACTGACACCTGAAACACACAAACAGCCAACCAGCAAAACAAGCAGCCAGCAGGGTCAACTCCAAGACAAGTAAACCTATTTAGTGATACACCAGATTCTGATCAGTGACACGGTTTATTTGTACAGACAGTTGGTGTCACATTTCTTACAAGTACATTTGTTTATACTGTCAAGTCAGTCAAAAACAGGTATCAGCTTCTCTAATAAAACTGTTTGTTTTCCACTGTGATATGTCTTTCAGTGGTTTTTTAATCCAAAAACAGAGCTCAGATAAACCGTCTGAATGAATGAGACTGTTTCTATCGGTTTTATTAATTTGAATATTTGTGTGCGACCTCTGACGGCTATCTTTCTAAACTTGTCACTTTACATTTTCTGTCCTGCCTGAAGCAGACACAGTGATTGTGAAAAGGCTAGCAACACACACACACACACACACACACACACACACACACACACACACACACACACACAGACACACAAACACACACACACACACACACACACACAAACATGCACACACACACACACACGCACACACGCACGCACACACACACACACACACACACACACACACACACACATCGTAACATCCAGGCACAGTGTTTGCTACTCAATCATTTTGGACAGGATGAGTCACCACGCAATGACGGCTCGCCCGGTCAATCAGTCCGTCTGTAATGGAATCAAACGCTGCATACGAAGCAATTATCCCAGTCACTGATTACGAGTGTGTAACAGGCTGTCCTGTGCAGGTCTCTGCTTAATGCATGGTTCAACACACACACACACACACACACACACACACACACACACACACACACACACACACACACACACACACACACACACACACACACACACACACACACACACACACACACACACACACACACACAGATAACCAGATCAGATCCTGCAGGCAGAGGAAAAGAAGGATAAGCTCAACATATTGCATGATTGGATCAAACAACAAACACCAAATAGTTTACAATGATGGAATAGATTTAACAACAACTGCACTGTTGTTAAACATGGCGCAGTTACATCTCCCCCTCTTAGTGCATCTGTTGACAAGCAGATGTTGCAAAGCCGGCAAAGCCAAATAACCCTGCAAGCTTCCTCACACCAAGACATAATTCGGGTTAGACGACTTTCTGCAGCCAGTTAGGCTGTGTTCACACTTGACTTCTTTTTTCAAATGCCAGCGCCTTTTTTACATACAAGCCTATGGAAAAATTAAAAAGGATGACGCCTTTTTAAAAAGCGCTATGCCCGACGCCTTTTTCAGTTGAATTATTTCAACTTTTCAGAAAAGCGCTGGGTGACGTCAAGCGCCTTTCTAACAGCTCACCAATCAGGACGAGTAATAACCTACGTCCCTAGTTACCTGTGCCCAAAAAGATGTCATGCACCCAAAAACGGAGAACTTCCTCCAGATATGTGTGCATCCTCATCCGTCAACACCCACCGGCTGCGTTCTCAGTCTGCAGCACGGAGAGCACAGCCGGACAGCTGGAGTACGGAAACAATGATTATTAGACAATAACAATTACCGCGGTGATGTTACAGATTCTCTCGCGACAGCACGAGATAATACGATGTTCGTGGTATAAAACTCAATACAAACCTTATAAACACGTAAACAAACACACAAACGGTCGTTTTTCTGAACCGTCAAAACGGAGAGTTTTATTCTGAAAATAAGCTGGACGTTTTAATGTTGTATCGGTGTCTGACTTCCCGTTGTTCTTTTCTGTGCTACATTGATGTGTTGTGCTCCGGGCCGGCTGCGGCGCGGTTGCACCGCAGACTAGATCCCGTTGTTAAGGTTACAGAACACTCGCGCATAAGCGCTCAAAAGGTGCTGAAAGCAGCGCTTTTTTCTGAAAAAATAAGTCCAGTGTGAACACGGACTTACAACGATGACACCGCTAACGATACAGGCTAACGTCATATCTCCATCTGTTCTGAATAATATCTGCAGGGATGGACACTCATTCTGGCTCACTCACTCTCTCTCTTTCTCTCTTCTTAGCTTCATCTGTCAGCATCCTCTTCCTCTTAGCCTCAGCCGTCATATCAAACAGTACAGAGAGGGGCTAACTGGCTGCTTTGTAGCCGAAGGCTGCTGTGTGAAAGACATACAGCCTACTGCCAAAGTTACATACTGCAGTAAAGAGGCGATCAGGTTGCGCTGTGGGCTTAGGAGAGACGCAATTCTCCCTGTTAAGTTATTGTGCTATTAAATGGACCTTTGAAACTATCAGAGTTACACCACAGCTCCACCTCTTATTTCTGGATTGAGTGAAAGTCAGTTGGAGCCAGCCATTTTGGTGGGCTTCTAAATGCCTCTTCAGAAACCAACGAGTGACATCACTGAGAGTATACATCCATGTGTTATCAGCCAATGGGTGTGTTGTCTAGCAAACAGCCAGTAGTGTACACCTGTCATAAGCTTCTAAGATTAAAAAGCACATAAAGAAAGCTGGAGCCCGGAGTTTACTCTGCGCCGTCCTGTCCTCAGGCAAAGAAAACACAAAGCTGAATAATTAAATGCAAGGTTTGTTTCCCCCGTCAAAGTGATGGATTGAATTCTGCATTCAGGGTTTATTCCCCTAGCTTGTCTTTAAGGCTCCGTCCCTGCTAGTGCTATTAATAGCGGTGATGATGAAGCTCTGAAGGCTCCTGTTATCTCCTCCGTGCTGCTTTGACAGGTCATCTACACCAATTAACTCCAGCATGAAGCGCTGTCAACACGCGCACAGGTTTGAGAACTTTGGGCTGGATCTGACACGACTTCACAGCAGCTGGTGTAAAATATCCACAGGGATGAACTCATGTGGCCGCTGAAGGCCAACATGGAGAGGATCCCTGCCTTATATTCGGGTTGTAAAAAAAAGAGTAAGAATGTATGAATTAATGTCCTACAACTTTGTTCCATGCTTTGCTCTGATACGTCGGCAGAACGTGAAGTCAGGTTCTAGATCAAGTCTCGCAAAGTTCTCGTAACGTCTCATTCAGAGCAGCAGGAAACCACGTCTGGGATCACGCCAGCAACTGTGTATGTTGTGTTTAAAAAACCTTGCTGAGGTTTAGTCTGGACATCGTATGATAGGTATGTATCTAAATATAGATCAAATGTAGATCAGAACAGATCTACTTTAAAGATATAATCTGATGAATTACAGTCCCAATGTGTAATAATAAATGTTTCTGTTATTGTTTGTGTTCCCTTGCCGCCTCTCGTGATCTACAATTCTACAATTCACTAAGCAGACGCTTTTATCCAAAGCGACGTACATCAGAGAGTAAGTACAACGCAAGCAAGGATCTAGAAAAAAGGGAACAATGTCAGTAAGAGCAAACGATCAGCTTTGAGTCTGATTGGACACACAGGTGCTGTCAGGGAGTGACCAGAGGCAAAGTACAACATTGACGGCAGTTCTTGAGAGCTCTAATCAGTATAGAAACCATCTTATAAGTCATCGTTATCAAACAAAAACAATCGTCACAACCATCATCATCAGGATTTAAGTTGAAGTTGAGTTGAAGGTGCCGTTCATTTATCCATTTAGAGATATCAGCAAGGCGAGATTCTTGCAGAGACTGTAACATCGTCTGGCGGGAATGACAGGAGGAGCGGGGTATCATCAGCATAGCAGTGGTATGAGAAGCCATGAGAGCGGATTATTGAGTGTATATAGAGAAGGGGACCAAGTACTGACCATTGAGGTACCCCTGTGGATAAGCTGTGCGCTTTGGACACTTCTCTTTCTCTGTGGCCACGCTGAAGTGTCAGACGCTTGCAGCTTGCAATAAACAGAGGGTGTGACACGTGTCAACTGCCTCTCCTGTTGATGCTCAGAGAATGAAACTTAAGTGCTCAGTCCAAACAAAGCCTGACAACGACCCACTATCAATATCTACTCAAAGCAAGTTTCGATTCACCCACCTAGCTGACCAGACCTTCCTAGTTTTCAGATCAGAGCTGTGTGGAGATCTCCACACAGATCTCCACCCATGACAAGCCAGGCCGTTAAAGAGGCTCAAGTGCCGGGTCGCCCGTATTTCTCAAAAGGTTTTTATGTAAATCACCAATGAACACGCTTCTCCTCATCATGACAGGAACATCGGATGTCACATCCTGTCAAGCGGCAGCAATCATCCAATCAGTTACCCCAGAAATAGACGGCAAGGAGGGCGGAGGGAGCAGGTGATGTACGAGAGTGCTGATGATAGTTTGACAACAGAGCCTTTAAAAGAAGGCTGAGGTTGGATTTTGTGTTCCAGTTTGTCCCATGTTATGACCCGGGACATCTTTAGGCTTTAGTGAAAAACAAGTTTTTTTTTAATTTGCACTAATATTTTGGTACTGGTCCATATGTTGTTTGCCTGATGAAGGCACCAAAACTTTACCAGGCAATAAATGTAGGTTTATAAATGTTTGTAAGTCAGACTGCTGGAGTTTATCTGCATGTTGTTGTTAGACTCAGGTGTCATAAAGCATTTGTGTAAGTGATTTAAAAAATAAGAATCTTCATGAAGCTGCTTCTTCGACAGGCCTCAAACCCCTCGACCATGTTAGATAAAATGGGGAACAGAAGGTTCTTGTTCTTCTTCGTCCGTATCTTTCTGTTTTGTTAATTACTCTGGACTTTCATGGGAGAAATTATGAATGGGTTTAAGCTGTGTTGAGCTGGATTGTCCAATTGTCTTAAACACACCATCTCTGAGGAGCGCTGTGTCGGCTTTAAATGATGTGACAAGACTCAGGTGAAGTTTGCGGCTGAGAAAGGAACCCGTACTGCTTCGAATTCAAGAAGCTACCAGACTCGACAGCCGACCCACGATCATGGACTTCAATGAAAGCAGCCTTTTATCTTGTTTCGAGATCCAACTACAACAAAAAACTGAACTCATGGACAAGGCCTGCAGGGCTCGTCGTTACCCACAACATCATCCACTGTGATCAAGGCGGCTGTTGATCCAGCAGACCGACATGCAGGTGAGCTGGTCCAGCCTCCCTGTCTTCAGAACCAGTCCTTTCTATCACTGCCCATCTCTTGACCTTCATTCAAACTTAGGGGGGCTAGCTTCTGGTTTTATTTATTTGTGTAGCCGTAGCTTGTAACCGTGCAGGAGGCTTTTTCAGTGTATTTGTTTTTTGTGCAGGAACTAGTGTTTGCTCTTTTTCTTGCTTTTTCTGATCAATAAAATGACAACTTCTTTAAGCACAGTATTCTGTCCCCTGATCCATTCTTCAAATATCTTTTTCCTCACCACCAGTGCAAACAGCGACACCAAAATCCTCCTTTATTTAATGTTTGATTATTTTCATTACTGTAATGCTACAAGGCGTTCCCTTAATGTTTCAGTAAAGGTGACAGCAGAATGCAGATCACACATTTCCTCCGGTAAGTCAGATCTCAGGGCGGTTTGACACACCATGCTGACACACACTCTTTAAGCTGCCTAACAAGGAAGCAACTCTTATTAGTGTCCCTGCACTCCAAGTTACCATAGCAGACGGAGAGTCATCCTTGATCCAGAATCCCAGGGGAGATTCTTCTCTCACAGTGTGTGTGTGTGTGTGTGTGTGTGTGTGTGTGTGTGTGTGTGTGTGTGTGTGTGTGTGTGTGTGTGTGTGTGTGTGTGTGTGTGTGTGTGTGTGTGTGTCTGAACGACGACTGCTGTGTCCAGCGGTGACTTGGCTCTCTCCTCCTTCCCCTCGTTTTAATGAGGGACAGATGGTTGCTGTCTGTCAGCACCTCTTCTTCTTCTTCTACATCCCTCTCTCAAGTGTGCACAATAACAACACAGAGCAGAGCAATGGCGGCTTAATAACAAAAGTGCACAGCTCTTCTTATAAGGTTCCCCCCTTCCCCCTAAAGTAAGCAGGTGTTGTTTAGTTTGCTCTGTGTTGAATCATGCTCTAAGGTTTCCTGCACCCTGACTAACAGTGTCAGAACAAGCCGAGTTAGCCGTCAGTTTGAATATCAACACTTCCTCTTTTAGAATCAACGTGTGACCTTATTCAAACGAGCAGAGCGACACTCACTTCCTCTCTCTGTCAGCAGAGCGCGGCTGACACTTTGGAGACACTTTTCATTTCACTATACAACCACAGCAAAACCATTTCATTTTGACCTGATAACTGCTCTCATCTGGCAAACCGAGGAGCGTCCAAAACGGCCGTGTGGGTGTGCCATAAAACCGCCTACCTTCTCTGGTCCAAACAAATCCAGAGCATTCAGGAGCAGAATCTAAAGTTAGAAGGAGGACATACTGGCTGCTGCATTGTTGTCAGAGAAGCCAGCACTTCAACAGAGCATGTTTCCTTAATGTCTGATCATACAGTAAGGTCACTTTATCATTTCACTCAGTACACATCTTACTGACAAAGGTGTTTGGAAAACATCAAAACGTGGTGTATGTATAGTAAGCACATGAATGCTAACTCTTTTTGATTTGTCCTCAGGCCAAACAAATCTCCATCCTAGGTGGCTGAGTGCTGATTCAATTCTGACAGGTAAACAGGTCTGCAGTGTTTTCAGCTGCTGCACACGTACATAACAGTTATGAGTCTTAACCACACTTGCAAGGTTTGTGGGCTGCCAGTCATGGCTCGACAGTTTGACGGTGAAGGAAAGAATAACAGGAAGAGGAGGAGCGAGCGTGGAGAGGAGGTGGGTCCAAGATGCTGTCAGAATGTGTTCCACTCCCACAAGAAGTGAAGAAAATAAATTCAGTGTGGAGAGCTCGGAGCAGTCGACCGTTACAGGCAGTGTTTGTGGACTCCAGAGGAATACTAAACTTAAAACAGGGGATCCTCATATCAAAAGCACCTTAAAAAACATCCAAGAATTGCTTCAAAAGGGCCAGTTTATGACAAATGTAGTCCATCAAATGCTCTGATTATGGAGATAATCTGTATACCACATGCTTAATGTAAAGTGTGTCAACATGGCTGCAAGCTAATCTTACTAACTCACACACTCTGGCTCTAAAGCTGAAATCAAGGCAGACTAACAGGTGTAAAAAGAGGCAAAATATAAATGCAGAATGCCTTTTTAACTAGACACAATAGAACAACCACACAAACCAAAATAATGCTTTCACCATGGGTTCAGGACAAACATGCAAATCAAACAGCTGCAGGCAGCCATGTTAAGTACGAGTACGACCTAAGAGCTCACTCAGTACGAGAGAAATCAGGACGGAGCATTCACAATCGTCAAATAGTCTCATGTCTCAAATACACACATCAGCAAAAACTCTCACTCTTTCACACACAGAGCCAACTCAGGATCACTGATAAACACAAGCGAACGAACAGCTAAATCATAATAAAAGTTCCCAGTCAGCAGGTTGGAGGTCTGCAGATGTGTCCTGCCAACGTTTCTTTCATGACCGGAGGGGCAGATCAAACAGGCATGCCTGCTGTTGCCACGGTGATTTCAGAATCAGGAAGAAAAAAAAGTCCAAAAGTCGGGGAATCAGCTCATGGTTCTGCTGTCACTGTGTGAGTGTGTGCTGCCATACGACCGAAATATCAAACATGACAGAAAATCATCCGACCGGTCGGGAGCAGCTGATCGGGGAGAGAACAGCCGTCGTGAATCAGTGTACGCTGCAAAACCAACGACGGTAGATTGGGCTTAAATCGGTCTGAGATTGTACAGTGTACACCCGGTTGAAAAGGCTGTGCAGTGAAGGCAACACAATCACTCTCTAAAATAAACGGAGTAACCCCTAGCAACAGTATTTCCCGAAAAGAGTCATAGCTTATCTGAGGAGGCCAAACTGCCAACAGACGGAGGTTGTAAGATGTTTTATCTGCTCGTCATAAATACAAAAACTTTCAGAGATCGCCATGGAGACCGACGATGCTAAATGATTGACAGGAGACACTGGTCGCTCTAGGCAGGTACACGCAGGAAGTTCATGCTTCAAATGATCAAATACTGCAGAGACATTTTAGGAGACAGAGTAAGCTCTTTCAAAATAAAACAATTCATCTCTTTTTTGGCATGTTGAAAGAATTACTTCTACTTCCTCTAAGTTGTTGTGACACTGTTGTGCACGTCTCTCGTTCAGATATTTGCACTTTTAGTCCTTGTCGCTGTGGTAAATAGAAATTGCTGTTCCTCTGCAGATGTTTTTCTTTCCTATTAAGCTGCTTCTCTCATCATTTCCTCTCTCACATTTAAGTCAACTCCATCCAAAAGTTTTTTTTTCTTTTTACTCTCCAAGTTCTTCTGAGGAAAGAAAGTGTTCATCTCTCTGTCAGGTCCGTCTGTTACTGTTGTATATTACACTTTGGTTCTCAGCACACGGTGATATAGTGCGCTCTGGAGCTGCTGCGTTCACCATGACAAGGACATTAACTTCACATACACTGTGCCAGAATAATTCAGCTGTAAATCAAAAAGTCATTATTTCACAGCCCTCTCCAAAGCAGAACAAAAAAAAACCTTTTACAGTGAAAATAATCTCAAGAGCCTTTTCAGTCCACTTTCTTTCTTCATGGAGGCGTGCAGCGAGGTTAAATCACGGCGTGTTTTTTGGCAGCAGAGACACCAGAGCATGCTCAGTCCTGAATGTGTCTTTGTACCTGCTGTATTGCGCCTGTCTGGTCCTGCTCAGATCTTTGTCTCGGGATGATTCCTCCTGTCAGAGGCCTCCAGACGCACACTGAATTTTGAACAGAGAAAGAGAGGGACCCAGAGATTATGCAGCCGTGTCATGCTTTAATGAGCTGTCACGCCGTCAGACTCAGACAGATAATTAACCTTGATCATGTGTCATGTCATAATATTATTGGCAGGCCCCCGTGAGTCTGTGTGTGTGTGTGTGTGTGTGTGTGTGTGTGTGTGTGTGTGTGTGTGTGGACTGTGAAGAGGTTGGCGTTCTTGTGCAGCGACATCTGCAAGTGTTACACAGAGGCGCTGCAAAAGCTTGGGGCCACAGACCAGCAGGGGGCCACTGAGGGCTCACAAACTTTAAACCACAGCAGTGGCAAAAATGGGCAACTTTTAGTAATGACAGTAGGAAACCTCCCTAAGGGGGCCCCGTCTGACAGTACTCACTCTCGTTGCCTTGTTAAGCGTTGCATGCCTTATTGTTGTGAAAACCAAAAGTTTGTCAATGAAAGTCAAAAAATTAAGAATTATCCGTTTATAGGAGAGAAATGAGAAACAGGAAAGAAGAGGAAGAGGGGTAAGCGTTGGGATGATGGCAGACATGATGGTGATACATGCGGGTTGTAAATTATAATAATACATCAGCACATGTACAGCAAAGGGTTAAATGTATGTACTTTAAAACATTGGTTCTCAACTGGTGGGTCTGGACCCAAAAATGGGTCGTGGAGTCATTTTCAGTGGGTCGCAAAAGTGTGCCTGAGGAAAAAAGTGTCAAGTTTGGATCGTGATGATCATTAAGGAGTTGGTGGTGGGTCATGAGGATAGACAAGCTGAGGGTTGAGTTGGGGCTCTTAGAGTTTAGACTCGCTTCTGCAGCTACCTCCATGTGGCCGTTTGAGGCACTGCAGTTTTTGACACTTCTGCATTAGTTTCATTTAACAGCATCATTTGATTTCACTGCTTTGGTGGAAACAGAAGCAGTTCATCTACGACAGTCAGATTAAAGTCAAGGTTGCCGATCACAGAAGAACTTTGATGCAATTTAAATAAAAAGCTCAGAGGGTAAATAATTTTCTTTTTTTTAAATCACTTTCTTTGTATTGTAACCTTTTAGCGTGCTTTTTCTGTTGTTTATGGTTTTTGTCACAAAGGCGGGGAGGAGATGGAGGAGTGGAAAAAGGGGAGAATGAAGAGGAGTGATTGTGATGGAGGTCAGGGATTGGGACAGCGGATGTTGATTCTTTGGGGATCACTGGTCCTCTGGGAAGTCTCAGTCTTTTTATAGTCTGTGTGCTCGGGCTCCCATACAAACCACCTGACACCTTGTTTCTTTTCTCATGTCGTTCAGTCTCTTTCAGCCTCTTTCTCCCCCTCTGAAAACAAAAATGTTTGTATTAAAAACTTGCTCAAGGACCGTTTACTTACAGCGGCTGGTAAGGTTGTGCAAATAAACACCACACAAGAACTGACTCTAACCGCAGTGCGATAAGGAGCTCAGCTTGCGAGAGTCACTGTTTATTTTGCTGTTATCAGATATAAACGGCATCCATGACGCAACACTTTAGACAGCTAAGAACATATTCCAGGAGAAAGGCTGCAGGAATGTGCAGTCAGCTGTTACATAAAGACATTCACAAATGCAATGTGAGAAAAAAGCAGCGAGCAAACACAGAGGCACCTGTTTGAACTCTGCTGTGTGTGTGTTTGTGTGTGTTTGTGTGTGTGTGTGTGTGTATACTGTACAACCCATAGTACAAACACACATGCACAGAGCAGTAAAAGCTACCAGAAAGGTGAGAAGCTGCAGGTCGTGTGTGGGCGCGATGAAATGAACAAGTTGTGAGCTGAGCTTCAGATTTTAAACTATTTCACTCTGTTATGACATCTGTAAAACACACAGTCCTTTTCAAACAGATCCAATGACATGTCCAAATACTTTGAGTAGATACACATCCAAAGTTGGGAATCACAAGTTTTAAAGACTGGGGGGGGGGGGGGTACAGTAGGACATCATGTAGTCTGTATGAAGGTCACGAGATGACAGATACACAAAAGCTAAAGGCAGCATCAGACATGAAAACATACAGAAAGGTCCACAGCTGAAGAGCAAAGGTACCTCACACTGAGACAGAGGCTGAGAGAGCTCAGACACCGCACAGAAAAGTGCTTTAAGTCAAATAAAGTGCTTCTCAGCAGGTAAGATATATAGTACTAATGATATTACATTATTATATATTATATTATAATATATTACTCTTTCTCTACCCAAAGACAAAACTCAAAAAGTTTTCAAAAGTCAGACGCTCTTGTTGTCGCTGCCATGTTTGTTTTCTAGATACGTCTCTTGGCTGAGGCCGCAGCTGACGGGGTAAGCTGTATACATGCCACAGTATTCTGCTTTCTTTCGGAGTTCTCCATGTAGCAAAATCAGGTTTCTCCAAATCGGAATAAGGGCTTATCCCGTTTTTTATTTTATTTTTTAATCAAGCTAAAATAGATAAGAGAGGAATAATAAATCAAGGTATACAATCTTAAATGGTCATCTGAAAGTCTGTCGCTTCAGCAAATGAAGCACCACAGGTCACACCTACACATTCACACACTGATGGTAGAGGCTGCCATGTGACCATCAGTGTTAACTCATCCATTCATACGCCGCAAGGGAAGCAGCAGGAGCCACTAGGGGTTAAGTGTCTTACCCAAGGACACATCGGACATGTTGCTGCAGGAGGGGATCGAACGACCTTCTGGTTGAGAGACGACCGACTCTACCACTGAGCCACAGCCACCCTGGTTCATTTTGTTTTAATTCACTCATCTGGCAGTCCCTTTTCAGATTACAAGTTTGCATACATAACCGTGTAAAAAGAACTGCTGTAGATCAAACTTAGATCTTTCTCACAGACGTCGTTGCATTAATCTGTCATATTGACTGTGTTTATGTGAACCTGAGTATCTCGGTTATGAGCCTGATCCAAGTTTGGATCACATTCAGGATGTATATGCAGAAAGAGAAATCTGGTTATTCATGTTCCTGAATAATATCCAGCTTTATGATTACTGCATCTTATTTTGAAATAATGACACCACTGTTGCTTATTGCAAGATACTTTCTCCGATATCTAACCTTCAAATGATATTGAATTCTGTCATTACTGAAAGATAAAACTCAGTTGCTTCATTGCTCCAGAAGTAAGAAGCTCTCGTTCGTCTGCGCCATCTTTGTTTTGCTGACATGTCTCTTGGCCGAGGCTGCGTCTGTGCAGGTAGTCTGCAGCTGTTAAGGTGTAAACATGCCACAGTATCAGTTTTTCTTTCAGAGTTCTTCAGGTAGCGAAATCAGATTTCTCCAAATCAGGGCAAGGGCTTATCCCGGTTTCGAAAATCCAGATGACGTTTACATGCACAAACACAAAAACGAGATAAAAACTGGGATTCCTTTAAAGCTTTCTGTCAGAACTGTGTGAGTCACATACTGGGCTTTGATTTGTTGCCCAACGTGAGATGTCATCAAATGCTTGTGCAAATGTTAAACTGAGATTTCATGTGATCACAGAGGAGCAGAGTCATGTCAACGCTGACTCTCCGTTCACATGTCACTCAGCAAAGTGAACGCCAAAGTCACAGAGATGAAAAAACACGTTTTGAACTGAGATGAGACAGAACATCTCTGGGTGTATGAAACCGTCGCTTTTTGAGGATCTGATACAGAAATACGCCACCTCAAAGTTAACAAACTCAAACAAATTTGTGCATTCAGAGAAAGTCTCCAGAGAGAACAATGAAGGCTGTTATTGATCTCCACTGGGACTCTCTGCCTGCACAGACACTGACAGAGAGAGAGAGAGAGAGGTTTGTTAAACACAGAGCTCTCTCTCTTCAGTCAGTCATTTACCCAGACACTCAGGAATCCTGCACTTGTGTCTGCACTGATTTAGTCTCTTTCCTGGGTCAGGTAAGGTTTAAAGCAAATTACTGTTTTCACTGTGGTGAGGGGAGAAATATGCAAAACACCGGACCCAGAGGGAAGGTTCAGAAAATACTGAGTGAAAAGAAAACGGCACCCAGGATATCGAGGAAAGAAAACCGGCTGTGGTTAATGCTTTTCTTATGACTAGAAACGTACGTCCTGCAGCACAAACAGGCTTTTCAAATGAGTAGTGTACGTTTCAGTTTATCACCTGTGGTGATATAATGGATTGAACGCACAATGAACGCGCTTTTATTTTAATCAGAGGAGCTCAAACTGAGAATAAAAGAGGAATATCACAAAATCACAGAGTAATAACTGCAGAGATGGTTTTACAGGCTCATTATTATTTCATGTTATATCATCAAAAGGTGCAGAACAACTCCGTGTTAGCATCCTGTTAGCTGTTAGCTGTGTATAATTGACTCAATGTCATTATTTTCAGGTGATTAAACGATGCAGCCGGTCTGCAAACAACATAAATATCAATGAGCAAAAGTCAAATAATCATTTTTATGGACACGGCAGGACTGTGGATGTTCAGAGCCACCCATATCCTCATTTAAGCACCTATGACTTTTGTTTTCTTCAGCTGTGTGGCTAACAAATCAGCTCTGAATAATCAGTGCAGACATTGTGTCGAGATCGCCCGGCACGTCATGGATGACAGAGCAGCAGCAGGTTTATTCCTCCAGATGGGGTTTAAGCTCTGGACACAGTGGTGAGTGTGATTAGAGGAGAAATTACTCAGCAGCAGACCTGACAGTCATCTGGTGTAGAGGGCTGATTCAGTCTGCACGACAAGCTGTTTATAAGTATAAACAATTTTACACTCTTCTTACAATTTAAAGGACGTAAAGTTTCACTCTTTCATGTTCACAGAGGTGTAAAGAATGTGCATCATATGACAATATTTGTAGGAACATTTTAAAGGTCACATATGACACAAAATACACTTCACCGTGTTGTCCTAACACTATGTGTCCCTAAACCCCCCAATGATGAGAAAAGTCCATCCTCTCCATGTTTTACCTGCTCCACTTTTAAATATGTAAACACAGCTCATTTACATATTTAAAGGTACAGACACAGAAACAGTCTGTTCTGAGCAGGGCTGAAATAGAGGGGTTTATAGGCATGATCAAATACAGGATCAGAGTGGATTTAGAACAAGACACTTCACACACATGTTTTGGGGAGCTCTGAGAATTATTTAAACTGGTTGAAGAGGGGAGAATATGTCAACTTTAGTACCCTCTAAAGATCCATTCAAAAGGGACTTTTGATGCTTCTCCATTGTGTACATACGATACTGTTAACCTCTATCGTTTCCCCGTCGGCTCCTTTGTTTTTAACCTGAGTGCTCTGTGAGATTGATGCTACATAAAAAATGTATTTAAACAATTAAATAATAAACATTCACAATAGGGTGTGTAGCTGAGCTGATTGACAGTGGCTAAAAATGTGTAAATTTTGCAATGATTGTAGGAAACCTCCCTAAAGGGGCCCCATCTGACAGCGCTCCCTCACCATGCCCTGCAAAGCATCGCATGCATTACTGCAGTGAAAACCAAAGTTTGTCAGTGAAAGCAACCAACAACATCTGTGTGGGAGTGAAGAGGAGAGAATGAGGAGAGGAAGGCGAGTAAGCTCTGCGACACTGAGAGACATAATTCAGATGAACTTTGTTGGAGGGCCCCCCATTAATTTTTACTCAGGGCCCCGACAGACTCTAGAATCACCACTGTTGGCCACTTCCATTTCTTGGCTTCACGGACCAAGTCTGTGAAGATGACGCACTCTTCATTACATAACAGTCTTCCTTGGTGGAGTTTTTCTTTACTGGAGCTGCTCCCGGTGTGCTCGTCCAGACCAAGTTGTTGTTTTTGTTGATGCTGCGTTCACCAGGCCTCCATTAGCCGGCTGAAACACAGAGAGCTTGCCAGGACTACAAAGGGCCACAATCAGCAAACACATTTATTTGTCCACCCACATTTCACAGCACTAATGAAACAAGTCGTTGACCTGTTGCAAACCTTCAAACAAACGTGACACATGAACTTGTATGCAGAACAGATGTCCTCCTCTTTACCTTAAATATCTCCTTTGCCAACTCTCCATCTTTCTCTGTAAGTCTTGAGTAGAAACCATCTCACGCTCTCTGGATGTAGCGTCTGTCCAGCTCCAGATTGCGCTCGATTCTAAGTTGGGGGAGAAAAGGGCTGAGGTGTTAAAAGTTAGTAGGAGGTCTGATCACCTCTATGAGAGCTGTGCTGTGAGGCACCAGAGCCCCAGAGAATCGCTGCTGCCCACGTTACAGTCTTTAAATAAAACACTGGCCTGATTACACCGCTCTCTCTCTCTCTCTCCCTCTTACTTTCAGACACATGCAGCAGAAGGCAGCGTGCCTACATGGCCTAGATGCAGAGCCCAGATCAGTGCCGTACTCTGAGCTGCAGTACGACAAGACGGCGTGGTGACAACTTTAAATCTCTAATAAGAGGGAGAGTGAACATCTACCACTGCAGGGAGATGATTCACCTTTTTTCAAAACAGGTAGTTTGAAAAGTTTTCTTAAGGCTGCACACTGTAAGATAATCGGGACAACTTCGGGCCCAATTCTATCCTTACGACTAAAGTCAGCAAAGGTCGATTATATGATGGTTCCAAAGATGATGTTGCCAGATGTTCATGTGGTGTGAGGTATGTTAAGAGATCCTAACCTCCCCTTTCTACTCGAAAGACAATCTGGTGCGCCCTGATTTAAAATCAGAAATCATGTTATGTAAAGAGAACACAGAGGATGGCCGAGCACAGAATCTGATGATTGTCAAGTGCAGCAGAACAATAGCCAATCAGGAAGCAAGCTGACTGAAGCAGGAAGCCCAACTAACATAACCAAGTTAGATGGACGTCAGAAATGGAGCTCTCTGTTGATTTGTGGCAACACCACGAGTGTTTACACAACGTGTCGGTAAAACAAACCACAATCCAACTGGAGAGGAAACAAGTTGGACCAAAATGTTTACCACAATGGATGTAGCAGCTGACAGCTAGCCACATTTAGCTTGACCATCATGTTCTGACTGTTTGTTGGTGAGTCTGATAGTGTTTGGTGTGCTGAGTTGGTCGTCTTGTTGCACACCGTGAACTATAAGAACTGAACTGCTCAATCTGTTGTGATTTGTCGCCGTGTGTTGGCTCTCTCACATTTTCAAAATCGATTTTAACAATCTTTGTGTTGTGTGTCCCAGGCTTAAGTTGCTTTCGGATCAAACAGGACGAAGCTGCTTTAAAATGAGTCATAACCAACTTAATCACGGGCAGATTTATTTTAGATTTCAGGGCAAACATTATTCAAAGGGCACTGCTCTTCAAGTTCAGCCCACTCAGCACATGGAGTTCTACTTAGCAGGCATTAAGTCTTCTGTGGTCCCGCTTTATAAAGACTCAGAAAATGCCCTCTTATAGTGTCACGGGGTTATCTCAGCTTTGGGCCTAGAGGTGTGTCAAGTACAGGACAAACGACAGATAGTATTCTACCTCTGCCTGTTTTATCGGGGACGCACTGGGAGCTCACTTGACAGGACTCGGGTCAGGTTGGGACAAGTATGCAGCATCATTGCACATTAAGGCAATGACATCGGAAGAATTAAGTCATTGGAAACCACACATTACAGTAGTATAGATTCACATTGCTCAAGATGATGCATTCAAACAAACAAAAAACACTTGTTTCTTCCTATAAATGTGAAACTAAAGCAGGTTATGTTCCTGTAGCTGAAGTTTGGTGGACCTGAGGCTTGAGCAACATTTGCCTAACAAATGACGGCAGGTAGGAATGGACACTGGATGCAAAACCAGGCTGAGATAATAGAGACTGCGTTGAGCTGGTTTCCGCATGTCACACACACGTGTGTGCATCACGGCTGTTAGCTAAGAGGGTTAATAGGGCAGGTGATGAACAAATAAATAATGTGTTTAGGACTGAAGCAGTGTTTTGGATTTTTAAAAGCTCATTGTGTATGAGAAATATATGACGTGTGTGCTGATATATTTGGATACGGTCTTTTAGCTTCATTTTAACACACTTTCAGAAATGTGTGCTAAGCTCATTGTTCCTTTTATGCAAACCTGTAACAATCCCACACTGATGATCCGTCTGTTTATCTACAGCCTGACACTTGAGGCTGAGATAAGAGGAGTCGAACAGAGAAGGTTAGAGACTTATCAGGCCTTCATTTAACGTTGGAGTTATCAGCCTCTAATTGTGATGCTAATGAGAAGGTGCAGGGGTTTCATTTACAGGATTAGCCTTCAGATGAGGCTCAGCTTTTGGTCTGATGTTTGACTTATAGAAGTTGCTCTCCTGGCACAAAGCCATCGGGAATAAACTCATCTCTGCTAAAGCCAGAACACATCTGATGCTGTGATACATTAAGTCAGGGTGGAATGGATACCTTCAAAAGATGTGTCAAAGGAAGTTCAGTGTAAAGATGCAATGAAAGGAAGTTTCCCATCTGCACTGTGTATCCCTGGACTCCATTACAGCATGTGTAATGGAAAAACATTCGTTTTATGTGTGTTTTATGTCTCTCTATCTCTCTCTCACACAGGTGGCTCCGACACTCGGCTCTTACATGTTGTGACAAACCAGCTGCCTCTGACAGATCGCCACAAAGCTGCGTCTTACGGTCCGAGTGCATTAAATCCATTTCTCTCTTTCTTTTTTTGCCTTCCTCACACTTTCCGCAGCCAAAGGCAACCATTTGGAAAAGAGCAAGTTCCCAAAAATATTATCAGCCAGAATTATTTTTCCCTCCTGCTTTTCTATTGATTTGTTTTCCAGATTATTTCCCACTGACATCGACGTTTCCTTTAATGTCAAACTATAAAAGGAACAATCATTTATTAACTCTTCTTCCAGTCATCTGTGGACAGAAGGACATCTGCATACATGTTGCCCCGGCTGCTCCAGGTTCAAGTAATAATGGACATTAACTATTAACCAGCTCTTATTCAGTCATGTTGAGGCTTCTTTGTCCATCAAGCTCATTCAGTGAGGAAGGATACCGAGCCAGGAGGGCTCAATAATAACGAGGGGGATTAAAATATCATGTTACGACTTCACCGGACCGATCACATTGGACCTGAATACGTTCTAGTACAGTGAACACCTGAGAAGATCACATTCTGCAGCAGGCAGGCAGGCAGCACTGTGAGTTAATGATAGTTACAAGTAGACCACTGCAGCACATTTCTGTGCATCAAAGTGTGACCTCAATCTGGGGAAGAGGGGGTGTGGAATGAGTGAGGCACGGGTTGCAGCAAGATGAAATATTTTAAGAGATGTCATGTGTTTCAAATCAAAGTGTAACTTAGAGATATGAAAGGAATGGATGTTTACACAGACTTCAGGTCCCATGTGCATACACCTGCACACGTGTCCAAGGTCTGCATATCAACCAAGAGCCTCCGAGATCAAATGAGTCTTTGCAGGCAGTGAGCGAAGCACTATTTACTTTTGCACTCACTCGTAGTTTTTTTTTTTTTTTTTTGATTTTATAAAACACACACTTAAGAGACCTCAGCAAGGTCACTGATGATGTGCACAGCCTGTAAACTAACCCTGCACTCCTGATCATGTAGGGTGAAGGTTATCACGGTAATGAGTTCCTGCCTTTGAGAGTTAACGTGATCGACTCCTTAAGTTGGAACTTGGAAGGTCAGAAAAAGTTTGGTACCCACCTTGAAAACAAATATTTTGTTAAGCAATCTTCTTTTTCCTTTTTGGAAAATACATTTTTTGCCCACTGGAATGTTTGACATGGTGCTATGTTTTAACCAAGCGGCAACTTTTGGTGTTGAAAAAATGAAGCCAATGCAGCCAAGTGCAAAAAACTCCAGATATCCGAGTGTCCACCTGGAGTTTTTTTTACCGGGCAGAAAAGCGCTGGCTGTGCGCTTGGGGGTGTTTGCATGAAGCGTTTGTGCGCTGAGAAGAAAAGTGCTGCACGTCCGTTCTGTCTCTATGACAACGACAAGAAATGCTAGGTGGACACAGGGTCTTAAATGACCATTTGGACAGCAGATATAAAAAGTTCACAGACTGGTACAAAACAGGTTTTTGGACTGTGGGAGGAAGCAGAAGTTCAACGAGGGACCCACAGGAGACAAAATAATGCAAACGCCACACAGACATGCAAGTGGACATTTCAAACAGGAACATTATAATAATATAAACACAGGTATTAATAATAAACAATTTCCATGTATAAGAGGAGGGGACTCTGTGTCATTAGAAAAAATGTTAGAGGAGATACCAACACACCGATTCGACTCAGTGCTGCATAGAGGACTCAAACGTTTTTAACAGAAATAAAACCCAAAGGATGAAAAGAGGAATGGAAAAACCAAAGGAAAAGAGAGGGAGACAGAGCAGCATTATGAAAAAAGGAAGAAGGGACAGAGGCAGAGACGCTGCTGCCCTCCAGGCGTTCAGGTGGGCTGCTTCACCTGGCGTGGGCAGCCGGCTCTGCAGTGCAGGGACCGATGCAGGGTTTATGATTCTGTAGCAGCTTCCAGCCGTTTCTCTGCAGCCGACAGCCTCCTACAAGAGGTGACATCATAACAGACAGGCCTCCTGCTGATCTTTGTTACAGGCCTGGAGATGTTTCCACCGAAGAGGAGGACGATTAAAACACAAACTCAACTTTGACTGAAGCGTTTTTCTTAAACTCATAAAGAGGGCAAAGCAAGTGAAAGCCCACTTAAGGCTTTATGAGTCACTGATTTCTCTTGGAGCTTTGTTCATGTTGTAGATTGAGGAAAATCATCAGAGTGAGGAGTGAGGCTGGATAAAAAAACATTTGGATTTGCTGTTAAAATGTGAGTTTCAAGTTCAACATTTAGCGAAATTCACAAATTTAAACACCTAACCAAGAGTTAAATTAGAAGATTGATAGTGCTCTCGAAAACCTGACGTATTGTAAATATGAATGTTTGAACCCTGAGTGACGTCACCCATCTGTTCCTGCAGGGGGCTCCGGAGGCTCATCAGCAGCAGCCGCCATTCTGGAAATCCTGTCTCTGCCTTCATTAAAGAGCCCATAGTATGCCCTTTTTGGGGTTCGTATATTTAATCTATGTACTTACTTTTGTACGTTCACAATAGCTAAAGTCTGAAAAAAGTGTCTGTTTTCATGTACTGCTCCTCCTTGCTCCCTCTACGCTCTGAGTCTGTCAGCTACGCTCTGCTGAGCCCACACTGTTAGACCCCACTTGGGCCAAGTCTGCTCTGATTGGTCTGCCGATCCGCTCTGTCGTTATTGGTCAGTTGCTCAGCACGCAAGCTGCAGGGCTTGCCACAACGAGCCAATGGGCTTAGATCAGTGATCTCACACTGACAATGACGTCGGACTGACAAATTTTTATCGAGGGGGGCTAGAACCGAGTGTTACAAGTGGCTAATGCTACAGCTAACAGGAGGAGGCAGGAGAAGCCGCGTTTCCGCGGACTTTGAATTTTTGCACATAGATGTGCCTAAACATGCACAGGACACTTGGAAAACACACTAAAGAGCATATAAAACCAGAAAAAGCATAATATGGGACCTTTAAGTCAAACTAACAACATGCTGAGAGCTGGAGCAGAGGCGGGTTTTAAGCCTCTTGATGAACCGTTACATCACGCCCACCTTGTCAATCATGTCAGTGAAACAACTAACTATGAATAAAACGTATAGTTCATAAACCCTGGTGTGCCAGTGATGACAATAACTAATCAGACAGATTTAGTTTTTTGTACCAGTCTGTAAACATGTTTATTTATGCTGTGAAAACGGCTTTTTGCCAGTCATGTGTATTAGACTTCCGGTGTTCCTGGAGCCAGCCTCTAGTGGACACTCGAGGAACTGCAGGATTTTGCACTTCCTCATTGACTTCATTTTTCAACACTGGAGGTTGCTGCTTGTGGACAACTGAACAATATACCATCATGCGTCGTGAGTCAGAGGACAATGTTGGTGACCTAGCATGCTAGCATCAGCCGTAAGCCATAGCTTCTGTTAGCAGCGCTACTAGCGTCGAAACATGCTAGGCAGTAAATTCATTGGATTGGTGAGTCACTTTGGTACTGCAGCAGTTTTGATCGTCACTTCATTTTATTCTCTTCAGGGACCAAGTTGGCCGACTGAACTCACCTGAGGAGAGAGAAGGAGCAGGTCTTCAGCCGGAGGTAGATGGTTGATACTGAAGCTGCATGGGACTGAGACGTGACATTATGAACAGCTGTCTTCTTGTGATGTGTTATTAAATAATATGTACCATTTACTTCACTAAATTTCTGTCTATTTAAGTTATGACATAACAATGAGAATGATTCTGATAGTGTCTTTGTAACAGGGTCCCTGTTTTTCTCGTTATAATTACACAAAATTACCTGCAATTTTCTGCTTTGTATAGAGCACTTCAGGACTCCATCATGTTTTTATTTTGTAGTCTGCAGCCCCTTCTTCCTTTGTGTTCTTCTTCTTTGCTTATTTCTATATATTTGTTTAGCTCCCTCCTTTCTGACCTCTTCTCTGTGGGAGAATATCCATCCTTTTGTTTGTTGTATTATTTTATATTTATGTTCTCTTGTTGTCTTTTGCTGTTGGTGTATTGATTTGATTTTTAATGTCCTGTATATATTAGTCATAAGATCTAGCTTGCTGTGAACGGCATATAAAGCTAGTTTACGTGCGTGTGTACTGTAATTTTATTTAATTTGTGCAGGATCTGTTAAAATTAGGTCTTAAACTTTCAGACCTTGGGTGATCTATAAAAACAATCCTGATGGTAAAATGCATCACCTCTGTTCCATGTGTACATTCGGCAGGCAAGGGCGACACACGATGAGGTGGTGAAGCCAGATTGTGCATTCATTGGGGAGTGTGTCTGTGTTCCCTCAGATTATTACTTGCCTCATTTGCGCCATCTGCTTGTCCAGTAGGGTTTACATTTTTCAACCGGAGCAAATCATTTGCATGGTTTTGAGTCCAAATTTAAGGGATTGATTTGATGATTCGCTCTTGGTCTGAATGCAGCATAAAGGGCCTTTACATGGTAATTTCATGTCATGTGTTCACATCACTCTTGGTGTGTAAACATCTTAAGACCTCTTTCCTCCCTCTATGCAAGGGCTAGCCCTGATGCTGGGGGAACATCTGGATGATCCTGTACATTGTTAGCCTTCTAGTTAGCTTACATGTTAAGTTGTTAAAGGGGACATATTATCCCCCTCTCCACCTTTTCAAACAGTCCCCTGTGGTATAAATGAAACAGCTGTGCTGTGCTTTGGTCAAAATATAACATGAATCAAGCACCAGAGGAGGTTTGTGACCCTGTATAAACCAACTCTCTCAGAACGCTCCGTTTTGGTGTGTGTGTCTCTTAAAATGGAATGAGCCACCCCCTGAGTTTTCCCGGTAGACATCTCTCCTTCGCAAGCAAGAATAAAAATGGTCGACCTGTGCAAAAGTTTTATTCTAGGCTGGCTTATTTTTTTACCAGAATCCCACTGTGACATCACAAGGAGAGCAAATTTGAAACAGAGCATTTTTCTCTGTGTAGTAAGACTTATGCAGACCACAAACAAAGGACTGGATGAGTTTATTTCACATTTTGTGGGTCAGTAGACACTCAGGTTACCCAAATATATGTTCAAAAACACTGTACAAGTGGATTTTTCATAATATGTCCCCTTTAAGGTACGAATGTTTCCTCTATTAAGCATCATAAGGAGTCAAAGTTGGGTTTCTGTTAGGTATGTAACCATCTCAAATTTCAAAAGTTCTGTCTCTAACACACTAACCCTGACATATAGAGTGGGTTAGGTCACTCCCTCCTACATCTAATTCTGGCTGCAAATGACAAATTTTCATCCTGATCAGAAACAAACCTAGAGCTTTTAGAGCTTCTGACACAGACTGAGGTCACAGCAGGCCAGTCCATCTCCTCTAACCTCGGCCCTTTAAAGCCAATATGCCCTCTTAGTCATACCCAGCTCTCGTCCTAATGATCCAGATTAGCCAACAGGCCTGGCACAGCGGCGGTAATGTAGGATCCCCGTCTATCCATTACAGTTCATGTTCTCTAGGAGACATAGGTAGCTGCTTCTGTAACAGCCCGTCTCTAACCCAGATAGAGACAGGTGAGAAATTAGATCAAAAACAGCACGCTACTCTCTCCCAGTGCAATCACACATAAGCATGTGTGCAGCTGCTTAATATGGGTGCAGGCTCTGAGTGTGTCTTATTCTCACTGGATTGTTTAAAATACCCAATTATCCTTGAGCCTCACGAGAGCTGACCCACACTGGCCTCGTGTCCCTGGAGGGGGACAGGAAGTAGGTCTCATTATGACAAGGTGAGAAGGAGTTTCCTCCAGCGTGGCAGCATGTTTCTTCAGCAGGGCTGTGCAGGTCCAGAGGATGTCAAAGGTCAATGTGGAATCAACAGGAGGATGGTGGAGACAATGAATTCAGACATGAAATAACAGTGTAACAATTAGGGCTTTCACACAAAAATCTCCTGAAAAACTCCCAAAGGAGCAGATTTTTCAGTCGGACTTCACCTGGAGTTTCTCAGGCCATACCCCTAGTATTTTTTCTGCAGTAAGTCTGAGTGAGCTGATGTGAGAACGCAGCAGGATATTCTCCGGAGAATTCACCTCGAGCCTCAAACATTCTGCCCTTCACCCTTTCCTCTCTTCTCCAGTTTTTTTATAAAAATGCAAAAATCCAAACAAAGTAATGATTGAACAGCGGGTAAATGTTTGCCTCCATGATGAAGAAAATGACACCCAGCATCTGTCTAGTGACAGCCGATAAACCTCCAGAGGTAGAAGGTGAGAACGAAACAGGAAGGCCAAACAGGGTTCTTGTCCCTCAGCTGACCTTCATAGTTAGAGTCTTACATGAAGTCGTCTAATTTATCTGAATGATCTTCCAGGAAAATGATGTAAGACAAGGCAGGAGGAGGGGGGGAGGTTTAAATGTAGGTGTATGTGTTTGAGCTGTGGTACTGCTGCAGGCAACATTGTGGAAAACATTAACATCATGATTCATGAGATGCTCATGGTGGTTTGTGATTCATAAGTTAAACAGCTGAAGGAGACCATTAAAGCAAACGAGGTCAGAGACATAATGTTTCTGTCCTGTTCAGAGCGCCTCATCAAACGAGCTCTGTGGGGAGGGTTTCTTTTGGTGGACGCTTCAAAGCGATTATAACCCCTTTTTTTTTTTTTTACATTTTCTGTCATTATGTTCAGATTGATATCATGTACTTATTAATAAACGATTTGCTTTATTTTAACTCAATGACATCAGAAGGGACAGTCGTTATTAACTGATGGCAGAGGCTGATGAGCAGAGTGGCCATTATAAGTAACTAATCCCATTCATACACAGAGCAACTTAGGGTTAAGTGTCTTGCCCATAACACATCGGACATGTGGCTGCAGGAACCGGGGATCCAACCCAAAACCTACCGGTTGAGAAATGACCAACTCTACCCGATCATGAGCCACAGCCGCCCAAATTGAGGAGGAAGTTGTTCCACTGATGAGCAGGTGTCAGAGGTAGGAACTGAGGCTTAACCAAGCAGCAACCTCCGGTGTTGAAAAATGAAGCCGATGATGAATTGCAAAATCCTGCAGTTCGAAGAGTGTCCACTAGAGGCTGGCTGCAGAAGCACAGGAAGTCACTTAATCACCCATTCCAAAAAGCCTGTTTTAACAGCAGAAATTAAAATGTTTACAGCCTGGTACTAAAAACAAAACAGGTCTGATTAGTTATTGTCATCACTGGCACACACTGTACCGGGGTTTTTTAAACGGCTCCGTTTTGATTTTATGAACGATACATGTTATCCATAGTTAGGTGATTGACAGTGGAGTTAGAGATAGCAGCTTAATTTTGATGTAAAAGATTTTTGCTCCGACCAAAATCATGAAATGTCTTACCTCTACAAAGCATCACCTGTTTTAGCATTACAGTTCGGCTCAGTCCCATTTCTAATCTTTACCCCTTCCCATTTCATGTGCCCCCTTTCTCCTGTGTGGTAGTGGGGAAATCTCCCCCCTATGACATGGGGCGACCCTTCAAGAACCTGACAGAATCTCCTTTCATTGGGCAGTGCAGCCCCTAACACTTCATCCTACCCCTCCCCTTCAACAAGAATGGGGACAGCCTACCCCTAGATGAGAACACAGCAAACAGAGTCGGAGGAGTGAGGTGTATATTTGGGACTGCGCTTGCCTTCTTGTTATCGCTCGGCCTTCACTGCTGCTTCTTTTCACCTTGATGAAATGAGAGCTCTGGGCTCCTGGGTTGAAAAGGAAGCAGGAGACCAAGGAGAGGGAGGGGGCAGGAGCAAGGGGGAGGAGGAGGAGGAAGGGAGGGGAGGTAAGAGAGCTGACTCACCTCTCGGTGTGGGGGCTTTTGCTGGCGCAGGGGGAGGGTTCTGAATCATCTGGAGACCTTATTGAATATTTCCTGCAGTTGATGTCATTATCGGCCCGGTGATCATCGCTGCCATCATCAGCGCTGTCCCTGAAACTCCACATCACAAGCAGGGGCGAGGTAGAGGGGGAGGCAGAGAAGAAGAGAGGGAGCTTTGGGGGGGCTTTGACGTGAAACACATCGTACATGCAGTGAATAAACAGAAGAAATACTAACCTTCGGCTTGGACAAATGGAGTTGAAGCGGGGAGGATCTATGTCGTTGATATGTTTGTAATACATCATGAGATGATTATTTAGAGGTAAGAGAGAGAGGAACTGTTGTTGGAGAGCTGAGTACAGTTCCTGCAGGTGGTGCGTGTGTGGGCTCTAATCCATGCAGACCAACTGATCAATAAGTTATCCGCTGCAGCACACACTAGGTGCTGTAGTACGCGAAATCTGGCTTGGTCCTGAGTCCACTTTTTGAAGGTCTCGGTTTGCGTCTCGGAATCAAAAGCATTTTAGCTCAGTATTGTCTCGGTCTCAGACTGGGTGGACTCCAGATTTTAAATCAAGACTGGTCAAGACCACCAACAGCGTGATATTCCCATGTCATCACAAGAAGGAAGAGCTTCAATTGTAGTTTGATTTTTATCCCCCGGTCACAGCCGCAACCCTTCTGGTGTTACGGTCTAAGTGAGTGACACGCCCCCCTAAACACAAGATGATTTTTCAGAGTTATTTATGGTCTTGTCTCGGTCTCCCCCAACCTTGGTCTCGGTGTCGATCTCTAAATGTCTTGGTCTTGTCTCGGTCTAGGAGCACTCTGGTCTCGGTTAGTGTTGTCTTGACTCGGTGCAACCTCCTCATAAAAAATACACGACAGAAGACGTTCAGTAATTTCTATTTTTTATTAGAAATGGATCACATTTCAACCCGAGTCCTTTATATATTTATCTTTTGTAACCTTCAATGTGCCATGCATACAAAATCAGAATCAAAGTGTCTGTCTGTTAGTGCCCAATAAAGTTGTTTTTTTTATATATATATTTGTAAGGGGTTGATATCAAAGTCTTTCTCCTGTGCAATTATTATTCACAGATATGTACATTCAAATTAGTCAGCCTCGAATATCAAGCGTCCTCGCAGCAACAGAAAAGAGCAACCGACATTAAAAGTAAAAAGTTACAAAACAACCTCAAAGGAAACAATATAATTCTCTTTTTAAAATAGAATTAATCACTATTCGGCTAACATGAGTTAAATTATGATTGCTTCATTTTTAACCGTAGGCACGTGGTAGATAGGTGAGGCGAGGCCGTGTGCTCCTCCTCCTCTCTCCTCACTGCAGCTGATGCTTGTGTAAACAAAACCCGCCGAGCTTTTTCTGCGGCCCGCTTTAAGAGACCGCCTCGCGAAAAAAATTAAAACAAAAACATGACAAATTAAAATGACACAAACAGAGCGGATGTTTAAAGGTTCCCTCTGCTCCGGGTCGCTTCTTTCTGACACGTGATGGATGGAGATGGCGCTCTTCCAGGAGCTGCGTCTGCGACGTCTCATGGCTCACAATGATTGGTTTCTTTGGTATAAACGACCACGACTTCCTTTCAAAATAAAACCACCTCAAAACCTGAAAATTAAAACTGGAAAACAAAGTCCATCTGAACTCCCTCTGTCTTTGATTCGTCACAAAACACCACATGGTTCCTTTTTTTTTGTATGTGAAGGTGAATTAGTGCCGTCGCCGTGGCAAAAATGTGATGCGATTGAACGCCACGTTAAACACCGAGAGAAGCACGCCATCGATTACTCGTGTAGTTACAGAAGATGAGGTATTACACACGTCTGTGTGTGTGGCCTGTGATTAGTGGGGTGTCTATTTTACAGTCTCGTGTTTGTTTGTCAGCACAGCGATCGGTAACAATGGCGGTCGTGTCTAGAAGTGGCGTGAGGAGAAAAGGTGTGAGCAGCTCGCTCTTCACGGCTGTAAAATAAAGACGATGATGCTCGTGAAGAGCTGAACCCGATCAAACTTTAGATAAGAATAAATAACTTAATGGATAAAACTGAAGGCCTTTAAGGGGTTAACGGTTTCTCCCCCGTCCTTTTTTTTTTTTTTTTTTGCTGTTTTCATTTTCATGAACGTCTTTTGACATCATTCGTTCCTTCACTAGTGAGCGAGTGAAAATACTTCAACATGTCGGCAGAACAACCTTTAAAGGAATGCGTTGCGATAGTCGATTATCACAGTTTGCAGACTATGGCTATTATTGGCTTTACGTTGATCCTGTGCAGCCTGATCAAACTGTCAGCAGGTATCGAGTGTTTGGGGGGGGGGGGGGGGGGGGGGGTGTTAAGCATGCATTACACGTGTCATCAAGACAGATTTATGTTTAGGATATCTGTGATTATCTATCCTTCAAGGAGAGCTCTGAAAAAAAAAACATCTTCTACTTCTGCTGTCGGAGAGGAACGACGGAAGGTGGGTCGGAAGGAAGGGAGGGAGGAAGGAGGGAGGAAGGAGGGAGGAGGGAGGGAGGGGGTTGAATGAGCTAGTAGGTCAGTACCTTTTCTCCGTGGTGACTAATGAGCCTCCACTGTCCCGGACAGTATTTTTAGGATGCTCTACATGTCCGCTGAGACCTGCGAGTCGCCAAGGTGACCTGTTTTCACCGTGATCAACTATGTAACCCAGAGAGGCTGCTGCTGTTCACGAGGAAGAAAGGCAGGACAGAATGAAAAGAACAAACCCCCCCCCCCCCCTTGAAGGTCGCTAATTTGGCACACGGCATGTCCTTTAGCACGGCATCTTCAAGTAAAAACTTATAATAACAAATAAAAGAAAAAAAGAAAAGGAGACCCCGCAGCTGTTCCTGTTACTGTTCCAGTGAATGCACATGCTGATATACCGGATTCACCTAAGGCAAAAAGGATTGTGAGTAAGTGTGGAAAGTGCTCCTTCAGTGTAATCCACCACAGCTCCAGAGTCCGGAGACCTGCAGAGAGTTACAGGTGTAGAGGATGGAGGTGGAGGTGGAGGTGGGCGCCCCCCCACCTCTCCACAGCTCCTTCAAAGTGATCCAGCCGAGTCAGGATGCATCCCCCCACCCCACCCCCCCTCCCTCCCCCTCCGCCTACGTCTCCCTGTGGCTCCCTCAAGGAGACACGTTGAGGAGCTTGGTAGATTTATTGGGGTAATTGATGGCCAGGCTGATGGCGGCGATGTTCTTCAGAGCCTGCACGATAAAAAGGAGGTGAATGAATCACAGGAAAGAAGGAGAAACCTCGTTTTTCACACGCGCTCTGCAGGGCACGATAAGTCGTGAAATATAGACACATTAAATACGACTCCTCTTGTTTTGCATAGACTTTCTGTACAAGATTTCAAAATAAGAGCGCTTAAAATATTGACCTGCCTCTGTTTTTTGTTCTCTCTCAGACTTAACTGATAACTGGAGGCTGTTTCTCTCCGCCTCGCTGCGGAGCACATCACTACTGACAGGAGTTTAAATTCAATCTGTTATCTCCTCCAGCAGGACGCTGGTGCTTTGATTTGAGTGTCTCTTGTTTTTGATGAATGTCGTTCAGAAATCAGTTTGATCAAAACTTTGATCCAAGATCATTTATCTCGAAGTTCCCATCCTGACTTTTGAAAGTTGAAATATTCTTATTCTTCTTCCAACATGTTGTGCATTCAAATATTTTTTAACATGATTGTAAATAAACAATAACGTGTTTGGAAGTAGGACGTGCATGATAGGAGGGCCTGCACTATTTAATGAGGTAGCATCCTGATGCTTCTAGAGCATCGAGTGTGACCCTCTGAACGTGTTTTTTTATTCTGGGTGACTCCTTCAAAGCGAGCGTCAGCTTCTTCGCTCTTTGACTTTACATCAGTGTTGTCGTAATCATTATGACTACTGCCGAGCCACCGATGGTTTGGTTTCAGCCTGACAGGTATTAGATAACCACTCGACAGAACCACCTACAGTGTTTTTATTTTTTCACGACCCCCGCATCCTCTGCTGCTCTCAGCTGCCTTCAGGCTCCTCTGACGTGTTCAGGGGTCCGCGGTGCAGCAGAGAGCGCTGCGGCTCGCTCGGCCGCAAATGCTAATGGACTGTAATTATCAAATACATTAGTCCTGAGTGAGGCCCACACACACTCCAAACAAAAGGAGGGGGGGCTGCTGAGGGATCTGCTGGGTGTCAACAGCTTTATGATTCACAAGCGAAAAGGGACTTCAGCCTGTGGGTGACTCACAGAGCGCTCGGCTAACCAGACGGTCGGTTTCAGAATCACGGTTGTGTAATATTACTTGAGGGTGCACGCACAAATTCTGTGAGACGACATCATCTACGTTTGGCAGGAAAACTTTAAAGATGGAATGAGAGGGCCCGGCAGGAGGTAAGACTGTGGATTGAGGAAGGCAGAGATGAAATGTATGGATGGTTAATTGAAGTCTTACCATTGCTGTGTGGTTGAGGAGCTGCTCGTCAGTGGTCATGGCTAACAGGTACTCCTGGAGGATCCCCTGAGACTGAACAAACACAACGACAGCCTGTTTACAATGTGTCTGCAAACACGATAAATCATTCAATAAAACGAGTATGAGGGGAAATAATGATGCAGCATAGCATGGCAGTATGCAATATTTAAAAAGGTGAAATATTGAACCTGTACATATTTAAATTGAATACTTTAGTGCTCTCAAACTTTGCACAACACTCCTGAATAACTCCTGAAGTTTCCAGGCGGAGCTGTATGTGTAAATGCAAACAGCCAAATGTTTTGTCCGGACTTCACTCTGAGTTTCTCCTCCAGCCTCCTCGTATTTATTCTGCAGAAAGTCAGAGTGAGCTGATGTGAGAACGCAGCAGGATATAATCAGGAGAATTCACCTGGAGCGAGTGGGAGGGGGTGGTGACGTTTATTCCCTGTGATCGCTGCACGACCATAGACTGTCTGCACGCCACCTCTACCATCTCTGTGCTCTAATGAACCTGCTGCATTATGTTTCCTGTTCTCCAGTATGTTCTTCTCCACTCTTTAGTTCATGCTGTGATTCTGTTCAACTACATGTAGCATTGATAGAAAGACACGTATTCTCATTATAATGTTGTATAGAGGACTTTGATGCTTCAATGTCGTTCTTTTTTTCGACACATCCTGCCTCAGGAGATAAAAATAACTCTGAAAGAATGAACAGACTTTTTATGAAACAAAAACAGACGGTAAAGGTCTTTGGGGATACAATTTTTACGTCGTAAGTGTGAAAAATGTAATGTGATATTTAAAGGAGCAATATGTAACTCTGACCCCTCTTGTTTAAAATGCGTACTGCAGTCCACATTCAAATCATTATAGAGAGCTGTCTCCCCCCGCCCCCTCCTCTCTAGAGTCGATGCTCACACAGGTTGTGGTGGACACTGAAGCTTCAGTGTTTATCCAGCTCTGCATCGGTCTGTAAACCTTTCTGTGTTCTAACCTCTCTCCATTTTTCAAAATCATCTCCAATATTGATCCTAGTTTGAGCACGTTTCTGCTCGTGCAGCTTATTAGAAACATGCAGAGGCTTTTTAGGTCGGGTACAATCACTTCTATCTGAACCACTTCTCTTGCCCGCTTCCATCGCTGCAACACCTGTTGACCTGATAACTGCTCTCATATCTGTCAAACCGAGGGGCATCCAAAACGTCTGTGTGGGGGTGCCTTAAAACCGCCTACCTTCTCTGGTCCAAACAAATCCAGAGCATTCAGGACCAGAATCTAAAGTTAGAAGGAGGACATACTGGCTGCTGCATTGTTGTCAGAGAAGCCAGCACTTCAACATAGCATGTTTCCTTAATGTCTGATCATATAGTAAGGTCACTTTATCTGTCAATACATATTATCGTATTGTAACTGGTTTAGCTGGTTCCCAGACCCTCTCCCCCCTTCATCTCCTTCTCAGCATGATGGGTTTGATAAAGTCTCTCAAAATTCTAAACAATCTCTGGAGCTCTTCCACTAAAGCCCCACGAGACAGACGTCCCCCGGGTTATATCAGCATGCAGAGTCAGAGAGCACAGATAAGACTACAGAGCAGCTGAGGCCGAGTCTACAGGACAGGAGACACAATCCAGATCCCTGCTCCTCCATTCATCCCGCTGCACCCTGACTGTTTATGCCGGGGAACATCCTAGGACCATTTGTACAGTCAGTAGTCGTGCACGACATGCTGTTTTGATTCCTAAATATAACTTTCACTTCCTGGGTAGAGAGTTCGTCGAGTCTCAGAGGAGCTGGCGGAGGACTGAGTCTGGAATGTGAACCGCACTGGAGCCCCTGAAACTTTTAAAACGAGCCACTACTGGGTTCAGACCTAATATGGCCAGAAAGGACTCCGAGAAGTTGGCTGTATGTCATCACTGCAGTTACACCACTCGTAAGTCAATGTGACATGACGGCCACCGACCTCAGTCCACACTGATCTGCACGTTTAGGAAGCCCGGGGACTGATGGAGCAGGAGGCTGTAGGTAGAGATCTGATCCTTACAGCTGGTGCATGTTTACTAAAATTCAGGTCCATATCAGGGGGGGTGGTATTTGTGCTGCTATGACAGAGGATAGAGCTGGACATTGGGGGAGAGAGAGAGAGAGAGTGGGGAGTGACAGGCGGGAAAGGAGCCACAGGCTGCACTTGTACCTGGGCTGTGGAGGACTAGTCATAGATTTCAGTCATGTGACCGCCGTGGAGGTTTGGAGGGCAAAAAGAGTTTAGAAAAGTGGCATCCATCTTTGAACACTGTGTAGCTGCAGCACTGGCTTTTACATTTTCCATCTCTTCAAAACGACGCATGTTTACATCACCTGACAACCGCAGGAAAAATAGAGATACTAAGACGGCCTTATACAGCACACTGACACTAGTTCAATCGCTACAAAAGTCCTCTCCAGAGCTGTCAGTGTGATCGCTGTCATGATTTAATGAAGGTTCAACTGACAGCGAGTTCTTTTATTATACGTTGAACAACATCCTGAAACAAATGCAACACCACCCAACAGCTCGTGTGACAGCGGGCGCAGAGTGAGCAGGTGTGTGTTTTTCCTCCACAATCATCAAGCTATACTAAATAAACTGCCTTCTTATTCATCATGTCTACTCACTCCTCAAACTCTCAGTAGCTGTAACTTTTGGTCCGATGGACACTTGATATACATCAGTCCTTGAACTTTCTCTGTCTTTGGTTAAAGTGTTTTTTTTTAGGTTCTAAGCTTTAGAGTGGGACTATCACACCTCACCTCATGAGCTTTGGGAAGTGACCGACAGAATAAGATTGAAAATGAGTTTCCTCCGGAGGGTGTCTGGGCTCAGCCTTAGAGACACGGCGAGGAGCTCGGACATGCAGCCGGAGCTCGGAGTAGAGCCGCTGCTCCTTTGCATCGAAAGGAGTCAGCTGAGGTGGTTCGGGCTTCTGATTAGCATGCCTACTAGAAGCGTCCCTCTGGAGGTCTTTCGGGCACATCCAAATGGGAGGAAACCCCGGGGTAGACCCAGAGCTTGCTGGAGGGATTGTATAGCTCTTCCAGGCCTGGGAACACCTCGGGATCCCCCAGGGGGAAATGGAAAACATTGATGGGGAGGGGGAAGTCTGGGGCAACTTGCTTAGCCTGCTGGCCCCGAATAGGGGGAAGATAATCGATGGATGGATGTTCTTTTATGTTCTTTATTTATTGTTTATGCTGTCGTCTGGGCCAGGACTCCCGTGTAAATACGTCTCTGGTAAAAATAAAGGTTAAGAACAATGTGACTGGAGATTTCTGGCACATCATCAATCGGGGAAGTGAATGTGACAAGAACAAGAACGAGGTGTTCCCTCGAGCAAAAACACTCCGAACAACCAGTAAGTTAACCTCTCCTACGACTTCAGTCTCTAACTGCTTCAACGTATGGATGAGGAGCAGGAGGGGACAAACCACTGCACACACACACTTATACACACACCTGTCATGTTGAGAAGAGTCAAACAACCGTCGTGTGTCCCTCATTGATAACACTGGACTGTCCACAAAGAGCACTCAAGATAAACTGCAGCATACTGCTACTGCCCCCTGCTGTTTGTCCGACAAACTTGCTTCCCTGAGCCTCTCCTCCTCCCTCACAAATAAAAACAACATCCAGTCTGAGCAGATGGGAGCCCAGAATCCATCCCGGATGACGAGTCGACTGATGTAATTTTATTGTCAGACCTGCGGCCTCGGGGCTGCAGCAAGCAGACCTGAAGGGAGTGGGGGGGGGGGGGAACGCTGCTTTTCTGGAACTGTCTGGTTCGATTGCATCTGCAGATGGGAACCTCCTGGCTGACGGCACAAGACTTCTCTTAATCAATAATGCAAGACAATCCAGAGAGAGAGAGACAGAGAGAGAGAGAGAGAGAGAGAGAGAGAGAGAGACAGAGACAGAGAGACAGAGAGAGAGAGAGACAGAGAGACAGAGAGACAGAGAGACAGAGACAGAGACAGAGAGAGAGAGAGACAGAGAGAGAGACAGAGACAGAGAGAGAGAGAGAGAGAGAGAGAGAGAGAGAGAGAGAGAGAGAGAGAGAGAGAGAGAGAGAGACAGAGAGACAGAGAGAGAGACAGAGAGAGACAGAGAGAGAGAGAGAGAGAGAGAGACAGAGAGAGAGACAGAGACAGAGACAGAGACAGAGACAGAGACAGAGAGAGAGAGAGAGAGAGAGAGAGGCCATCCATTTTGTGATGTGATGGTCTCTTCTCTCTCTCTCTTCTCTCTCTCTCTCTCTCTGGCAGTCTGCTGGGAGCCGGTGTGGCAGTCTGGCAGATGGAAAGGACATTCTTTGGCCCCGAGCCCGGCACAGAGAACAGGTGGGAGGAGGAAAAACATGCTCATCTCACAGAGAGATGGATAAAGACAGAGATGGGTAAGGACAAAAGGTAAAGAATAAATGTTAAGATAATAAACGATTTATTCAAATAGCCTCATTCTGAGAACCTCCGCTGTATATTTTATCCACAGAGTCTATAAAACTGTCATCATAGCAAAATGACAACCGACACACCTGAACAAATACCTCAAATGTCAGGTAGTCATGCCTCCAGCTGTAGCAACACAAACCTATATATAATTAGATAACTCACTAAGCCTGCATAAGTGTGAGTGTGTGTGTGTGTGTGTGTGTGTGTGTGTGTGTGTGTGAGTGTGTGTGTGTGTGTCACTCACGATGGCCCGGGCCTCTGCGATGAAGAAGAGTTCAGTGAGGGCTCGGTGCAGAGGCAGCAGAACAGTGATACTGGTGGGATCCTGGCTCAGGCTGTTTTCCATGGTCATGAAGAGCTGCCACAGAGGTCGCAGCAGCGTCAGCTCACAGGCGCTGGGGGCGAACACAGTTTGATAATGAGACCAGAATCACAAGTGCACAAGAGAAAAGCCACCAGAAGCAATTAAAAGAATCAAAATGTATGCATTTATCATCATATCATAGAGAATTCATCCCAAAAGATACCAAAAAGACTAAATGTTTTTAAAGGTCACATATTCTCCTTTTCAAAAAGTGTAAATAAGTCTCAGAGCTCCCCAAAACATGTCTGTGAAGTTACTTGTTCTAAATCCACTCTGATTCTGTATTTGATCATGTCTATAAACCCCTCTATTTCAGCCCTGCTCAGAACAGGCTGTTTCTGTGTCTGTACCTTTAAATGTTAATAAGCTGTGTCTGACCACGCCCCTTTCTGGAAGGGCTTGGGTGTACTCAGGCTTTCTCGCTCCATGTCCTATTGTTTACGGTGAGAAGGCAGACTCAGAGGGCAGAACAGGTTGAGTATTGATAAAACAAGCCTCCATGTCTTTGTGACCCGACGGTGGCCGAGTCCGTCTACATATGTAAACTCCTGAACACATCCTTCACCTCACATCCGTGGTGACGTCTGTCAAGGCTTTTATGCAAACCCTGTGTGGAGGTCAAATCCTGCACCACAAGGAAATGACACTGCTGGCTGCTCTCAGCAATAGCTGGTCCTTTACCTTTCAGTTTTTATACATGACTAAGTAACGGAGTAGTTAAATGATTTCACTGGTGACCAAAACAAGGATGCACCATTGATGAGCAATGTGGAAGAGAAGAGATAAAAATCTTTGAACAAGGTGAAACTCTTACGTCGTGGACTGACACTGCAGGAGGCGGAGCAACAAGTGGATGGCTTTAAGACGCTGGTTCCCAGTCTGACGACAGGCCACGCCCACCTGCCACTCCCAGATGTCGGCGAGTGGAAGGTGACTGAGCACTTGTTCATCTGCTAACATTTGCTTCAGTATCTCAAAGCCTGGGGAGAGACAATGGACAGTACTGAGAGGGTGAAAACCTTGAAGTTAATCTGTATTCACAGTTTCGACTCTCTGGCCAATAAAAAATGACAAAAACCAGAAAGTCCAAACACTCTAGTTTGCAGTGTACCTGTCTGGAAGCGTCCTCGGTGGCCTCCTGTGACAGTGAACTTGTAGCCCCACTCTGTGTTGCTCATGTCTGACATGAATCTGTAGTACAGGGTGTCACCTAAGAGAAAGCAGCGTTTACATCACATTGATGAACATGATTCAAACATAATAAAAGGAAGGAGGGGAAAAAAAAACCCATTAGGTGCAGAAGAGGAACACATGAATCACCTGGAATCTCAAAATCGGACCATTTCTGAGGAGAGCCGCTGAAGTTGTGGACGTCCTGCAGGAAATCGCTGCTGCTGGACATGATGAGCTCGTCGCAGCCTTCCTCTGTGTAGCAGCGAGAGTCAAACTTCACAGAGAGGTAGATCGCCCCGGGGATGTGCACCTTGTCCTGAAGAGGTGAAAATAAAACTGTCTTTAAACTGACTTGAAAAAAGGACACAGTAAAGGAGTAAATGAAGAGTTTATGCTACAAGAAAATAATGACACATGCTCTGTGTATACATATGGATGCATACTAAACAGTTATGTCTGGAATTAAAGCAGCTGATTCCAAAAGTAAAAATAACACTCAGTGTACCCACCTCAAAGTTGGTGTTGTTGTCGTACGGGTGTTTGGACTCTCGGATCTGCACGGCCATACCCGGCTCCTCCATGAACTGGCAGGCAGTGAGAGACAGACTGCACAGCATGCTCTGACTGCAGCCCTTCAGCACCCTCTTCAGAATCTGATCATTCATTGATAAAAAAAGAAGATTGTTTATCTACAAAGCTTCCGAGCTGAGATCTCCATTACTGATGTAAACACAACATTCAGAGCGTACTGCCCACCTTCTCCCACAGCGGCCTCTCCTCCAGCTGCATCAGCATGTCCAGGATGTAGGCCATGTGCGACGCCCCGTTCAGCTCCAGCGCCTCTTCGCTCAGCGCCGCCTCTGCAGGCCAGTCGGCCAGCAGCGAGGCCAGCACGTGGCGGGCG
This sequence comes from Labrus bergylta, assembly GCF_963930695.1. Lineage (NCBI taxonomy): Eukaryota > Metazoa > Chordata > Actinopteri > Labriformes > Labridae > Labrus > Labrus bergylta. The sequence goes on along the minus strand of NC_089208.1, from coordinate 22,879,491 downwards.
TACAGCGTGGCGATGGCCTGGTTCACCTTCACCAGGTATTGACGAACTGCCCGATTGCTGCGCACGTCCAGCTCTTTGTGCAGCAGGGCCGAACTCTTCGTGCGCCTCTGTTTGGCGTAGCTGAGCTGTAGGTCGCTCTCGGAGTTGGTGATGAGCTTCTGGGCCACGACGTTGACCTCTTCTGTGGCCTTTTCACAGTGACTGGGTTTAGACTGGGGGAGGATGAGGGTTCATCAGGAAACTTACACAAGCATCTTATCGTTACTTTTTATAGTGAGTAATATTTTCTAAGTCGTCTAATCATTCTTGTTCCAGTGCAGGTTCTCAAACTCACCACACATGACACAACAATCATGTCCGTGTCCACAGCCTTGGTGTTCCTCTCCTCAGAGCGAGGCCGTCTGGTAGCTTGCCACTTCTGAGCCAGCGTGCGGATTGTCTCGTCTGTTTTGATCTCTTCTCCATCAAATCTGAAAAAAAACACACAAAAAAAAAGCAACGCAGAGAGGCGGTATTAGATGACCTTTACGTGGGTGGATTGTATAAAGAAAGTTCAAATCTAAAGGAAATGAAGAATGTCTGACCTTTTCTGCACCTCCAGGAAGAAAGAGTCTGTTCTCTTCATCTGCAGCTCGTACATGGCTCGCAGGATGGGCAGAGGGGCGTTTAAGGCATCGTGGGTGATCTGAAATGAAGAGACAAAGATTGAAGACTACCAAATCCAACTTTTTTTTATTTGCTGCATGGATTATAAACTGCATCCCTCATCACCTGGAAGCAAATCTTCGTCTCCTCATCGAGACCCTCTAACGGGTCGGGTCTGTTGACGTCCGTCTCGTCAGCGCAGCAGCTGGAGTGGTCCGAGTCATGCTCCTTGTCCTGCTCCCTTTGGTCTCGCTCGGGGTCCTGGGCCATGGAGTGGATCTCCCTCTTGGAGGAGTAGAGCATGATGGAGAGGATCTCCAGATCTCGCAGCAGCCACAGCTTGCTGAAGCCCGTCCCTTTGCTGCACTTCCTCACCAGCAGCTGGGTGAGTCCCGACTGCTGGATGTCCTCCTGAGCTTGGTCTACTCCATGTTTCTACATGACAGATCACAACTGAGTCAAAACCCTTTCACACATGCCGGGTAAAGTCAGGCTCTATTCAGACTGTCTTTAGAGCAGAAAAAATTCAGAATGTACAAAGACGTGATGACAACTGAGCTTAGTTAAGACCCTTTTGTGGAAATGTAGTTTGAACAGGACTAATGTGTGACGCAGCAGGTAAAAGGTTACCTATCTGTTTATGTATCAGTTCAATACTCAGTCAATTGCAAAATGTTTAAAGTCAAATAATATCTTTTGACTGAAGTATGTTGTGGTGACATCGTGTTTTCAGGTCTCTGGTACCTTGAGGGTGTTGTAGAGTCCTTTCAAAGCCAGGGAGAGAACCCAGGATGCCTCCACAGCGTCAGGCGAGCCGTTGTCCTGGCTGGTCTGTAGCAGGTGGCTGATGATGGAGGTGAAGTTGCTCAGGTAGCGGCTGAGCAGCGTCTTTGGGCGGCCCTGGCCCTCGGACTGCTCTGGTAGACCAGCTGTAGTGGAGTCCTGGGACTGGATGAGTTGGTAGTCCTTCACTAGAAAGAGGAAACAACCAACAGAGGGTTTGATTTTTGTTTCTTTGGGCTTTTGCATTTGATTTGACAGGACAGCTGGACACAAATATGAGGAGAGACAGAAGAGGTTTCTAAACACTGGCAGAGCTGTACGAAGTGCCACTAACCTGTTTTCCTCTTGCGGGTCTTAACGTCCACCACAGCAGCGTGGTTCTTCTCTGTGAAGTGTTTGAGCAGGATCATGTTGTGCTGCTCATTGGCGTTGTCGATAAACACCGTCTGGGTGCCCACACACAGCACCTGACACACACACACAGAGGAGTCACAAAGGTGTTTAGAGAAAGTGAGGGAACTCAAGAGGACCACACTTTACAGAGTCCAGGGGACCGCCTACCTCTGGGAAGCCCACCAGCACCAGCAGGGTGAAGAGGTTGGTGCGCTTGAGTGTTTGTGGAAGCTGCTGAATACAATGGTCAGTGAAAGCAGCGATGACAGTGCTCCACTCGGGACACACATTCAGACTGTGCAAAACGTCTGCCACCGTGCACGCCCAGTCCAGACCAATACGACTAGTGAACCAAGAAAAGAAGAGAGGTCACCTCAGTGGTTATTAACGGCATGCAGACAACGATGTCAAAGGTAGTAGCGCTGTGTGTAAAGAGATCTCATCAGTGTGGAGATGATGACTCCTCTCACCTGTCTAAACAGACCGCCCCCAGACTGAAAAGCAGCTGTGTGGTCTTCCAGCCCTGGGTGTCTAAGCTGGCCGCCTCTCCCTGTGTCAGCAGCTCGTATTTGTCAGCCAGAGCCTCTGTGACAGCGGTGTCGGCCTCAGTCGGAGAGATCCTGAGCAGCAGCTGACCCAGCAGCCCCAGAGTGAGGTGGAAGGTCTCGTTCAGAGATCCGGCGTTGGAGATGACGGCTCTGAAAAGCTGGGGCAGGATGGAGTTCAGACTGGGCAGGGACAGGGTGCAGCCCTGAGGACACAAAGGAGACAGTGATCATTTTATATTTTCATGTTACCTGTGGAGAAACGTCAATTTAGAGTCTGAATTGGGAAACATTTCAGGAATAGGATACGTTATGCTACGACAAAGCTTCAGTAGATTTGAGTGTTTGTGTTTGATGTGTACATTGAAGATTGGCACCACTCCGTTTGTTCTATGAACATACATCTAGAGCTAGCACGCAGCTAGCTTAGGTTAGCATAAAAACTGCTGGAGAAAGCTAGCTTGGCACGTCTTCCTTGTGTTCGAGATGGTTTGTTAAATCTGTGCAAAAACCAAAGTTAAAAATAATACTGACAATCTAACTCTTCATGATATATTTGATTTGTGAGGAGTTTAGTGTGAAATAATTTCTTGGCTGGCAGCAGTGATTTGAAGAACGTTAACGTCCAGCTGAACTTTTTCTGAAGCCTTCTGGAATCTCTAAGAGCAGTTTTGTGTCTCTGCTTGTGTTTGTAGTCATGTTTTATTTATATTGCTAAGTTCCTTGGACAGAGCTCCCTTGATATATGAGATCTAATCTCACTGGGACTCTCCTTGTTAAACGAGGTATAAGAATGAAAATCTTATCTGTGACGTACTGGTTTTGCTGGTGGCAGCATGGCAGCCAGTAGACCCAGGATCCTCTCTCGGGAGCACTCTGAGAAAACGTGCTCCTGAAGGGGGACCTGCGGCAGCCTCTCGTCCGTCTCCTTTACAACGTCACATGTCGGAGAGTTGACTGCTCCCGGTCCAGACTCTGAGGCTGAGAACATTTCAGAACATGCAGCGTGTAGTCAGTGATAGAAAAACAGAGATCAAATCAGCCTGGTGGACTCATACTCAACACTCACTTCGGACCACAGGGGAGAGGGGGTCGTCACTGGACACCGAGGGGGTCTGGCTGAGGCTAGGGGAGTCCAGGGTGTCTTGGATGACCAGCTTCATTTTGTCCCGCTCTCCAGTGCTTGGAGGGGAGGACACCTCAGGAGGAGCAGTGGGAGGAGAGCCCACCTCCTTTGGGTTTTTCTCCTTACTGGACGGTTTGCTCTAGAGGTGAGAGGATGAAACCATTCAGTTTGTTTACAGGCCAAGAGCATGGGGTTTAAATTGACATTCAGTATGTATTACCTACTGATTTTGTACATTAATTACATGCAAAGAAAATTCAGTGAATCCAATAATCTGTCGACCTAAAGTGCCGTCTTTGCCCTCAGTTCCTCACCTTGTCCTTTGGAGACGTTGGGGAGCAGATGGCTGCGGTGGATCCAGGCAGAGAGGAGGTGTCAGTGGCCGTGCTGAGCTCCTGAGAGGACTCTGGTGAGACTGGACACAGCTCACTGTCAGAAGACGAGTCATTGGACGACAGCAGGGCGAGCAAGGCAGAGGAACGCAGACCTTCATGGAGGAAAGAACAGAAACGTTTGTTCCATCTCTTTTTTTTACAGATTCTACATGAAGATCTCGTATCTGTTCTCGGGGGATCTGGATTCTCTCTCTGAATCTTATGTTGCACACTTACCCCCCTGTAGGTGTCTGTCTATCTGTTTAGCAAACGTAAAGTAGCCTTAAAGGCAGGGTTGGTCATTTTCGAAAACTAGCAGGATTTTGAAAGCAGCATTCCCTCAGTGCTCCGTCTGCACCCCCTCCCATCTGTGCCACCTCAAAAGCCACGCCCCTCACTTACATGCAAGAAGCGGAACCTCAGCTCATGCTTTGAATGTGGGCTCGTGCACACATGGGGTAGAGAGCAAGCAGGGAGACAGGGAGGCTGTGATTGGTTCATCAGATTGGTACCTCGTGGCAGACATTGGTCAAAGTTTTTACAGGCTTACAGCTGCTACAGATGACGGATTTTCTTCGTTCTTTTTTTCAGAGCACATGAATTACAAATTTCTGTCAGGACCTAAAGACAATTTCAACCAAAATCTTAAAAAATGAATCCGGAGAAAATTACCAACCCTGCCTTTAAGTATGTTATTATCTTTGCTAAGACTGAAGATAGGGTGGACATTTATCTGAGCTTTTTCAAAACCAGCCTCCCTACAGCTCACTTACAAACAAACAATTGTGTCTCTTTTATTTAATGTGTAAAATTGGAGTCTTGTCATCCTCATGGTTTGCAGTTTAGTTCTTTGTTTTTGTACAGATCCAGACTTGTTTGTCTCTGCTTCCAGCTGCTGGCTCTACCTTCATATTTAGCACACATATGTGATGGTTTTATCGATCTTCCTAATCTCAACAGGTAGTCTAAACATAGATCTTTAAACACAGAACACTACTCTGAACTGACCTTTGCCGGGCTGGCCCTTGAGCAGGCAGTCGGTGATGAGCTGGGAGCAGCAGGTCTGCAGCGCTGACGCCTGGCTCAGGTGGTTGTTGTCCAAAGTCTCTCCCTCCGTCTGCTTCTGGCTGCTCAGCTCTGACGTGTAGAGCGCCAGAGCGGCGAACAGCAGCCAGGAGTAGTTGTGGATGTAGGGCTGGATCAGACGGTGCCGGTCACTGATTCGTATCGTCACCATGGGGTACACTGTGATGCGATGAGTTGGCAGATGGCTGGAGATGTTACGGTTAAAAGAATATCAGAGTTACTACTCAGACTTTATCCATGAATGAGTTCAAACAGGATGAGATGAAACCTGAAATGTGCATCACCTGTCCGGATATTTCTTTGCATGGTAGCATCCAAAGCACAGATCGAAGTCTTCACAGACATTGCAGTTGATCCTGCTGCCTACAATCAGACCCTGACAATGGTCGCAGGCGTACTCCATGTTGACCATCTCATGGTCGTCCTCATGGCCCTCTGGCTTGGCCCCGCCTGGTTATAAACAAACACATTCCCCGTCTTATCCACAACTCTAGATGAATGTCTCTACACTCTGAAGATCTTTCAATGTGACTGTATGAGAGAGTGTGAGCTCACTGAGGAAGCACGTCTTGCAGAGGTCCATGTCCATGCACTGCAGACATCGGTAGCGGTGCCACGGTGCCATCCGCTCGCAGCCGTCACACGAGATGACAACGTTGAGCAGGTCGCAGTAACGAGCGATGAACATGTGCATCTTTGGAAACGACAGAATAAACATCAGACGTGAGCATTTGTATTAGTGATCGACTACAGTGATGTTCTTTACATGCATGCTACCTCATCGTCATTGAAGGTTTTTGTTATTACAAACAAGAAATTACCCAGAATGGGTGTCTAGGACTTTTGTTTTTTGTTGCCATGGTATCAAAACAGGTATTGCCTTTGTTTGATTTTTACTAGAATCATATTTGTTGTTTTTGAATTTGGATTTTTGGGTTTCGTACCTTCCTCCTGTCCTCCATGGAGTCCTCCTCGTCGATTTTGTCGTACCACTTCTCAAACATCCCGTCCATGCACTCATCCATCCACTCCTGGTTCTTCTTGTAGTCTGCGATTTCATCCTCCTCAGTCCACTGACTGAAGATGCATTTGAACAGCAGACAGAACAGATCATTAAGATGCTGGGATACTGTTTGACATACTTTAAGAAACGTGTTGATCTGCTAAAACAAAAGCTGTGTTTTCTGCTCCTCTTATCATATTACCTGATGGCAATGTCATGGACACTGATGTTTTCCTGGGACATGCTGAGCAGGAGTTCAGGAAGCTTGATATTCAGGAAGAGAGGAAGGTCGTGAACCTCCCAGCTCATGTCCAGAAGGTGCAACAAGCAGGTCTGCACACAGGACAGGGCGGGCAGCAGGGCTCTGCAGAGCGGGAACGAGGGGACAGGTCACATCACAGAATTCACACTTTAAACTAAGACTCACTTTTCCACTTCAGCGTTCTTAACTTAAGTCTGCTGTGTTACAAACAGGAGGGCTTACTTCTCATTGAGGCTGCTGAAAGCTTGAACTGCCCCCACCAGCATGAGCACCAGCTGATGGTAGGAACGCCTCACCTCCTCTCTGAGCTTCTGCCCGCTGTCTGACAGCTGAGAGAAGTAGCTGGAAGAGACAAAGAGATTTCCTTTCCGTCAAGATTCTGTCGTTTGTAAACTTGTCTCCGCGCTTGTAAAAGTGTTTCACATCTTGTACATTTGTTTGATAAAATGTAAATTAGTTTTGTCCTTGGTAAAAGTGTTTCACACTTTGTCTTTTTGTTTTGTACTTCCCAGCCACCGTAGAATCATAAATATAACAGGACCCAGAATGGACCCTTGTGGAACACCTTTTTTTAAGCACGCTCAATCGAGAAACTCAGTTTAGTATATTAAAGATCCAATAACACAACTATAATCTTTTATATATTTATATGGTTATATTTACTGAGTGTTAATACAGTATACAAACAATACGCATTACAATAAGCAATAAGCATTACACATCGACTTCTCTTCAACACAAACATTCTCAGCAGGTCGTACCTGGTGAAGTCTTTCTGACACGCCAGCAGCTCCTGCAGGAACAGGATGCAGGGGGCCTGGAAGAGGTGTGGCTTTCCCAGGGATTGTAAACACTGCTGAACCATCTCCAGGACCTTACACACACTCAGAGCCTGGGCTTTGCTCAGTGACAGGGTCTGAAGAATGCTGCAGGAGGAAGACATGGATTACTTAAACCTGTACAGTACAATAACATAAATAATTAATGAAAAATAAAAGACTGGTGGTGAACCTTGCTGTGGTGAGAGCCTGGTCCCTTATAAAGTTCAGGATGTGTTTAAGGATTGGGTAGCGATCCTTCACAGAGGGGGTCATACGCGGCTCTTCTATAGATCTGCATGAGAGGAGGCGTAGGCGGGCCCGGCTGAACGGGGCCTTACGGGGGAAGGTGGAGGGTGAGGCTGGTTCTCCTGACTGGGAGGAGAGGCTCTCTGTGGAGCCTCTGTGGCCTTGCTTGTGTCCACATGAAGATGAGTTTTGGGCACCACCAGAGGTTTGGCTCTGCGCTGCTTTGGCATCACTGCTCTCCTCTGGCCCCGCATGCTGAGGTACCACAGAGGAGCTGGGCTGAAAGTCCGCTTCTGAGATCGAACTTGAGCGGAGGAGTAGAGCACTGCTGCCCTCTGCAGCTCTGGAGGAGTCACTGTCCTGACACGGCACTCCACATGGTGTGAATCTGAACAGCAGGAGGCTCTTCTCAATGCACATCTCCGCTGGAGACAAAGACAGTAACAAGAGTCAGAAAAATTAGTATCATAGCCTTTATATGACTCTACAGCTATCCAGTTGCATTTTACACTGACCCAGGTGTTTTTCACAAACAAACAAACAAACAACACAAGAAAGTCTTGATTAAAAACATGCAAGAGAAGATCTCTTTCTCTGCAGAAGACCCGACTCACAACATCTGAACCAACAGATATGCATGAAGAGAACTCTCAAACTGATAAAACAACAGAAATAAACACGATGTAATAACATTCAATGTAATAAAGATTTCATACGTCATTCACATGAATCAAAGGGGAAACAAGGCCAGAATAGTTTTTCTTAAGGACATGATACAGTGAAGTTTGCCTTTATCATTTAAGTTGTGAAAAAATGCAATTAGTGCGTTCATTGTTGAGTTATGGAAGAGAGAGATAGATCACAGTGACCTTTGCTTTGACCATACATTCTTAAACAGCTCGTCCTTGAGTTCAAGTGGACTTTTGTACCTCCACAGGTCATCTGAAGCTGCTCAATAAATCACAATTTTATCATTACTGTGAATTTGAGAATTTGCACATAAAACACTATCTTAAGTGTCAGCATTTATTACAATGAAGAGGAAACTATTTTATGCAGCCGTGGACGTGGAGCTGGTCTGCTTCCTGTTGGACAGTCAGGTGACAAACCAAGTTTGAAGTTTACAAGTTGCAACCAACATTTCTACGGACTGCCCATGCTTTACACCATGTTGATTTAGTCTGATGAAGCTCAAGCTCGCCATCAGCCATCCTTAGATTAGCGGGAGCAAACACATGGAGCATGGAGCATGGAATAACTCAAGTTTCAAATTCACTTTTTCCGATTTTGTCTTCCCACGATCGTGAAAACAAGATCATCGAGATTAAACGATCACTGAGCTGCATGCCGGGTTGCGCTCATTTAGTCCCTAGGTTTTGTCACGAGTGGTAATAGTGTTTCATTTTTATATTTTGGCAACAAGAGTTCATCACCATCACCTCAAAAACCCCTCAAACATAGGTATGGTGTTCAACATGAAGAACTGCAGGTAGACGTACAATCTGTGACTTATAGCTAATGTGCACTCTTCCATTTTGTGTTAATTTATTTCACGCTTCACAAAAGGTTAGAGTCCTCACCTAGCGTCTCCATGGTAACCTCATCTTGACCTCCCTCCTTCTCATCAGGAACGGAGATTTTACCAACGAGGTACCTTTGCTTCATCTCCAGCTGATGGAGAAAACAAACATTTTGGTTAAGAAACACGATGTCTGTCACTTGAGCGGCACATACATGTGATGGTTATGAACCTTACCATCCAAGTCCTGATGCTGTCAGCGAGTGCGTACACCTGCACAAACTCTTCACTCAGGCACGACTTACAATCCTGATAAACTGCTCACACAGAAGACAAACATCACGAAGGTTATTTACAAAATAAACAGAACATCGTGTTCTATAGCCAGGGATAATAAACCGAGTGTTACCGTAGGTCTTCAGCGCATGGTTCAGGGCCGGTGTGTGGTACACCATGGCCGCCCAAATGGCGTTCACAGCCTGGTCTGTCTTTGACCCGGGAGCGATCTCGTTTCTCATCGGCTGTTTCCTGCAGGACTGCACGAGGGTCTTCATCAGTTCTGTTCTGCTGTCTGTTGGCTCCTGGGACGGGTTCCATCGGGCAAAGTCCTCCAGGAAATTCACTACCTCATCAGGGGTCCACGACTTCGACTACAAGACGGTAAAAAAACAACGGGTTAGAACGCCTCCTGGCTCAAGACGTTCACAGAGGAATAATGTAAACCTGAGATAAGAGACTTCTGCATTGATCGGTCAGTACCTGGTCTGTGGGTGATTTTGTTCGATTGGTCTCTCTGGCTTCACACAACCCGTGTCTCAGGATGGGTTTCCAAAGAGGGGAAGACTGAACGTGGGACATTTTCCCCTGGGGGAGCTCCTTCACAGAGCGAATCTCTGAAATAGACGGTGATATCAAAAAAGTCAGAATTGTATTTTTTTAAAAAGGGTCAGGAAAAACAGCTCAGGGTTGTATTTTTTCAGTACATGATGCAGTCTGGAAAGTGTTTCCTCATACCTCAATCCATTTTATCAACACATCTCTTATTATGATGAACATCAAAACAAAATGAAATTACACGGCGACTCTCATATCAGAAAAGTAGCTCAAAGGAAGAAACAATAAGAAAAAGTGTCGCACTGCATGGCATGTGATGGAAATGCAGTGGTTGCTGCTGTCCCCTCATAGCAAGAAGGTTCCCGGTTCAAATCCCAAATCATAGGATAAGCAGTGAAGATAATGGAGGGATGCTAAATTAAAGCTAATGAATAACAATGATCATAATAACATTAAAGGTCAATATAAACCAAGTTAAAGGGGACATTTTAGCGAGATCTTTTCATGTGTAGCCCTATTGATTTCCACAATTCCGCTACAGCACCATTACTACCGTCATCACACATGAAGACATTCTTATCGCTTCCACAACGGCATTACATTGGCGTCCCAGTCTATGCATTCACATTGCCTTATTTCACACAGAAACCCTTCAGCTCTCAGACTTTCATGTGATCTAGTTCCTAGAGGGCGGTCTCACCATGAGGAGATTTGAGGGCGAGTGTTCTTGAAGCCAGGCGACCCATCAGACGAGCGACCAGCAGCCGCAGGTCTGACATCCAGGAGATGGTGATATCTGGGAGCCCGAGGGCGGTCACAGTGAACTTGTAACCCCACTCGTTATTACTGCTGTCTGAGTGGAAGAGGAACTGGAGCTGAGGGCCGGCGTCAAACGTCACTTTCTGCAGGATCAGTGAGAAACAACAGACGTGTTTAAACAGGATAAACATCAACTGGGTTTCATGTGAACGCAACTGAAGGTTTTCTTATTCCCTACCTTCGGCCACTTCTCAGTTCCAACCTTCATGTCATATCGGACCTTCCCACCTCGGGAGTCTGTGAATTCTAGGTAGTCGTATCTGTCAAAAAGCACAAGCATAGAGAATGGTGAACAAGAATGTCTCACTGTGGACACAAACAAGAATATCTCTCTCCGCTCACCTCTTCTCCGTCTCACAGCGCTCGTCAAACTCCAGCTCAAACGAGGTGGCGCCGGGGCAAGCGAAGATGCTGGTCTCGTGTCGGCTGTTCTCGTAGTTGTGAGGAGACTCCAAGTTCCAGGTCCTCAGCACAACGGGCTGCTGGGGCTGGTGCCAGCTCTCCTGATCCACCTACAGGTGAGTCAGTGAACGCAATCAGTTGATGGTAGAAGACCCCCCTGCCCCCCCATCCCGTCAAACAGGGATAGTCTCTCGCTGTGAAGTGCATGTGTGAACAACCAGATCTGGAGGATTTGAGGAGCAGTCCTCCTGAAGTCTTCTAGATATTTTCAGGAGTTTATGTGTGAAAACGGCTCACCTCCATCTGATACCACTAGCGCTAAAAGCTGGACAGAATTTATTCGTTTCCCACACACCTATGTACGTCACTCGCAGAAATCCACCTGTTATCACAACTGGATTCAAAGTGTCCTTAAATGGAAGACGGCCTCAACAAAGATGGACACATAATAATGTGTGCATAGAGAGTGTGTATACTGGCTCTGGTCGTTTTGCTGTAATTAACTTCCCCTCATGCTCCAATTACCTGTCTGCTTTCTTCTGCTTTCACACAGCCTGTGGGATGGAGAGGCTGTAAACATTTTTCGGCACACTGTGGCCTAAGAGGACTGACCTTCGAGAAGATGTCTCCCGTATCGCCTGACAGGCTTTTGAGCAGCTCGACCAGAGAGGAGAAGTTCTTCAGCAGCACGCTGTGAGGGATGTCCAGAGAGCACAGCTCCAGGAGTAAAATCATCTGCACAGGTCAGAACACATTTCACAGTCGTTCAGCGCGTACAGATTCATACCCGGGCCGGGTGACAAATGCAGAAAGGTGACAGTGTTTTACCAGTTGTCTGAAGACTGTGGCGAGGATGGAGCTGCCCAGTTTGTCATTGATTTGAGCACCGGTGTACCTCTGCAGCAGGGAACCCAGAATGGCTTTGAAACTTCCCAGGAACTGATCCACGTCTGTCAAAGTAAAGCATCTAGCATCATCCTCTACTCCTGAATGATTCTCTAAGTGAACCATTAGAAACTTCCCTTCCATCTGTTGGACAGTAACATCTGACCTATCAGCAGTATCTTACATTTAAGCAGGATTTGTCTGGCCAGCTCCATGGCGATGGCGGTGGAGGAACCAGTCTTAAGCTGCAGGTAGCACCAGGAGACCAGACTGCCCTGCAGAGCCCAGAACAAAGACAGCAGCACGGTCCTGCTGGCTCCACTGCTCTCATCCACCATCATCACCTCACACTGCGAGACAAAGTGGATCATCAGAGAAGAAGAGGGAGCAGCAGCTGTTGTTGATGAATGACGTAATAAAACAGTCCAGATGTTGTGTGTGTGTGTAACAGACATCTCACCTCTCGTGTTGCCACCAGAAGCAGCGTCTCCATTACCGACAGTATGGGGCTGATGTCAAAGTCTGCGGGAGCTCCTTTGGGTGGGAGCAGGAGAAGGCCACTTGGATCTTGGTCGCTGCACAGAGGAGAAAACATAGCTGCTGATACTCGGCTGTGACCTGAACGTGGAAGAGAACGTGCACATCCACAGTCGGCTTACCTGAAGTAATTACACAGAGATTCAAACGTCACCTTCACCGACTCGGGCTGGTCCTCTTCTGTGATGTTTTTCTGCAAAAGACAAATGATGACATTACATTTCCTCATTAGAATCAGATTTCTGTCTTCACCTATCCGTTTGTTTTTTTAATAACTCACCATCATGTGGAAGAGTTTGTCTCTCCTGACGTGTTTATCAGGGAAGAAAACTGCTGCTCCGTTAAGAATGGCCTTCACTGCTTCTTTATGCAAAGCTTTCTCCACCAACGACTCTCCCACTGGACCATCCACCACTGAAACACAATCATGACATACACATAGTTTTACATTATACATAAACTGATTTAAGAGGGGAGAATCCACTAAACACAGTTATTGGTTGTGAATAAGAATCGACTTTTCTACATGTACTGTGCACAGATCCTGCACTGATTCGACAATGCATAGGCAGACAGAAGCTTTCTTAACTTCAATGAACAACATGTAACATTATTATTAAACACCATCAGCCAATCAGAATGCAGACTGCGTCTACTCGGCTGTGATGCTCTGCTCCATGTGCTGGCGACCGTGAAGAAGCTTTACAAACTTTGTCGTGACATCATTTTAAAAACCACCCGAAGCGTTGCTTTCAGCACAGTATGGTCTAAAGAGAGTTTGCACATCAGCCCACATCAGAAAACATGTACGGAGATGTGATGCATCTGTGATAGGAAAGCAGAGGAGGGTGTAGAAGGAGCTGAAGAAATTCAACCTGCCAAAGCCGAAGGTGGGCACTCCCACACCTCCCTCATCGAGTCCATCCTCACCTCCTCCACCACTGCAGCCTATCATCTGATTACACTCTGTTACTGAGAGACCTGCTTCTCACACACACAGGACCCAATCACACACATGCACAAACAGGAGCTGTGGACATGCATTAGTGGAGAGATGTCAGAGTGGGGCTGCTACACAGGGAGCGCACCAGAGCGGTTGAGGGTTCAGTACCTTGCTCAAGGGCACCTCAGCAGTAATCGGTAAGTGCACTGGCACCTCTCCAGCTACCAGACCAACTTCCTCATCGTGCTCCCAACCCAACGCCCTACAGACTGAGCTACTCCAGCCCCTCTGCTCTGCAATCTGACGTTGTACTTTAGGAACAAAACCTCACCCAACGACGACGTTTTGTCCCTCTGCTATCAGCCTCATTAACCGACTCCAGTCCCCCAGCTGTGACTGAGACTCTGCCAGCGTAGTCCCTTTAAGTTTCATTACTCTAACCCACAATTAAGCCACCAGATCAGACTCTTACTTTACGTCACCGCACTAAATCTGAATAATTATCTCTGAACAATGTCTCTGTAGTTCATACAGTAAAGATGTGCACACGACCTCTGCAACACCATTTCTATCTTTTATTCCATTTTTATACTGTTACAAAGACCCAAGACAAACCACTTGTATGTGAAAACCTACTTGGCAGTAAACATCTTTCTGATATATCGGTCAGGCTTTCAATTTCTGCAAAGATTGCCACAAATTCTCAGAAATCAGTCACGCTATTCTGCTACTGTCCAAGTAATCTCAGACAACAAAAACATTTTCTTGCTGCCGCTTGCATGAAAGCTAAAGCGGTTCTTACCACTGCAGAGGTGAGTGTAGAGTTCCCAAACAGCCTTCACAGACTCAGACGGAGGCTCTGTGCTGCTGGAAGTGGATGGACAAGCTGCAGCTGGAGGTGCTGCTGCAGCTGGAGGTGCTGCTGCAGCTGGAGGTGCTGCTGCAGCTGGAGTTGGTGCTGCTCCGTCTTTTGGTCCTGTGCTGTCCTCAGGGCCTCGGGGCTCCAGTGGGTTGGGCATCATGGGGAAACAGTTCTGCATCAGCTGGAGCAGCAGAACTCTGCTCTTCAACACCTCCTCTCCCTCACTGAGACAAAGACAAACAACTGGATTTAAAGGGAGGCCTTCCTAACACGGTGCATGTCCTGCTTCCTGACTCTTATTAGTCTGTACTCGCCTCTTATTACTGCTGCATCAATTGAGGCAGTGAGGATGTGGATACAAAAAAAACACAGACATGAAAGCACTACTACTCACATCTCCCTGAGTTTATTGTAGAAGCTCCAGAAAAGGTTCAGACCGAGGCCACTGAAGTCCAGAAGAAACTTCGGTTTAAAATGAGAGGCATCCTGCAGCAGTGGAGAGAAAATGACAATGATGACAAACAACTAATCTGCACATGTTAAGAATTCAACAGTCGAGTAAATGAAATGTTTGCAGCATGTCTACTAACGATCACAAGAGGGCAGACTGACCCACTTTAAATATGTTAAAAAATTAAGTGAGGCTAAGATAGAAATGAGTTAAATCCTCAAACTCAAGGTGGTAATCTCTATTCTTATTTAGAGTGAGATCATTTTAAAGAGTAATAAGGGAACCAAAGGAGGAATCAGCTGCAGTCCTTTGACCTTTTTTGTATAACAGTCCCAAAACCCTCAGCAGGTTTACCACAAATACAGCATGAAATAACGAAATGAAGAGATTTATGTTGATTGGAGTGTTTTCAGCTACTGAGAGTTTGAATTCAAGGTCATAAATTAAACCATTGGATGTTTTGGAAAAGGTTCAGCAGTTACCATGTCTCGTGTTAGCTGCTGTATGAAGAATAGTGTCTTGTTAAGTAGACAAAGGCCGGTGACCGCGTCGTGGTCGTAGCTCTCTCCCTCTGGACTGAGGTCGTCCAGGTCTCCGAGCCTCTCCGCCCCGGGACACAGATAACCGCTGAAGGTGAGGGACTGCACGCCAAGACGCTCTGCGGAGTCTTGCCTGGTGCACAGGAACTTCACCATCAAGAACTAGGAAGACAAAAAAAACAAAGGTGTGGTCACTTGGTGACATGAAAAATAAAACAAAAAGGAACTCAGGACTTTGAGGGAAGTCTCTGAATACTTGACAACAAAAAAATCTGTTGGTAATAAAGATATGTTTTGTACCTTTGCAACGCGACACTGCTGCAGCTTGATCTCCACGTCGTTCCAGTCATCCTCAAGCTCAAACCAGCCAATCGGCTCATCTTCAGACTGAGCTGGAGTCTTAGCACTGCAGGTCAGGAGACAGAATGTTGTGTTAGCTACTCAAACTAACACCTCTAGAAAACCCCCCCATCGAAGAGGGAGTAGATACACTGACTATACTGTGTTAGTAATATCTGCTTTATGACTCAACAAACATAGTTTGGCTGTTTTCTGTTATTAATGAGTTGTTAACTCTTGGAAGGTCCAATCAGTGAGATGTGTAGTGAGTGAAATGATAAAGGTACCTTACTATATGATCAGACATTAAGGAAACATGCTATGTTGAAGTGCTGGCTTCTCTGACAACAATGCAGCAGCCAGTATGTCCTCCTTCTAACTTTAGATTCTGGTCCTGAATGCTCTGGATTTGTTTGGACCAGAGAAGGTAGGCGCTTTTAAGACACCCCCACACGGCCGTTTTGGACGCCCCTCGGTTTGCCAGATATGAGAGCAGTTATCAGGTCAACAGGTGTTGCAGTGATGGAAGCGGGCAAGAGAAGTGGTTCAGATAGAAGTGATTGTACCCGACCTAAAAAGCCTCTGCATGTTTCTAATAAGCTCCACGAGCAGAAACGTGCTCAAACTAGGATCAATATTGGAGATGCTTTTGAAAAATGGAGAGAGGTTAGAACACAGAAAGGTTTACAGACCGATGCAGAGCTGGATAAACACTGAAGCTTCAGTGTTCACAACATGGCAACCACGTGCTCCTTTCACTTAGATAAGCGTAGATGAATACATTTCAGATTTATTTTAAGTCCTCCTTACCTGTCTTGTACAAACTCTTTGTAGGCCTTGTAGTCCCAGGAGTCGTACTTTTTAAACCTCCTGAAATGTTTCTCTGCATCGAAAGCCTCTTCCTCCTTGTACGTAAACACCAAGCCGCATTTTGCACCAATGGCTCCTTTTCGCACCTGCGTCACACACACATACACCAAACAGAAGGTGTTATATAACTTACAGCTCTATTGCAGTTGTTAACAAAATCCTCCAAAGCCAAGCAGAGCCTCACTTTGATCTTCATCTGAGTGACCTGGAAGTTACTCTGATCCTCTGTGGACAGGATCACACTGGCTTTCTTCCTGCCGCTCTCTGTCAGAAAACCTTCAGAGCAACAACAACATTCAGGTTTAGTGAGGGACATGTGCAGAGTTGAGATGAGCCTCATGTTGTTGTTTGTTATTGAATAAAGCTGGTCTGCATCATACCGTCTCCAGTGGAGGATTCTGTGAGCATGTTCTCGGGTCCGGATTTCTCCTCTTTGCTCTTGACGTCACACGCCTGCAGGTGCAGCTGGAGGGGCTTCCCTGTTAGGACACATCAGGTATCATGACAGTGCATTTTCTGTGAGGTCATAGTTAATCACTTGATCGTTTTCCATACAGGATTGAATTTCATCCTTCTACTCAGGAGCACTGATCTGCAGCAGTGTAAGAGAATTAGCTATTTTTCCACTGCACGCTTCACTGACGCATCTCGTCTGTGAGCGCTGAGCACTTTCTCTCCCAGGCCTGTGGTTTCAAATATCTCGCTGCCAGTGAGAGTGAAAGAGGGCTTGTCACGTTACCGTTGCGATTAAGTAGCCGCAGCCTGACGGAGGCCATGGACACGATGAGGGCAGAGGCCTTGTACTCGGCCTCTAAATGGTCGCTGATGCAGGACAGGGCCTGCAGCACCTTCGCCACGCTGCCCCGCGCCAGAGCGAAGGCGAGGAGGGTGAGCTCTGCATCAGGACTCACACAGCAGCTGCAGAGGAGCAGAGGAAAGCAAGAGTTAGTTTGAGGAACCCTTTCAATGATAATTAACCACTTTGCATAACTCAAATTCTGAGCATTTTCGAATTCTAGTAAGAAGATAGATAGATAGATAGATAGATAGATAGATAGATAGATAGATAGATAGATACTTTATTGATCCCGAGGGAAATTCAAAAGTAAGACCCGGCCAATATTTCTTGGGCCGATATCGATATTGAGGAGGAAAAAAATCTGATACCGATATACCTGTATATAGCTGATGAAATTAGCTAATATCAGCCGATAGTGGTCGGGCTCTACTAGTGAGTACACAAATGACCAGAATATCTTTGACTGTTTCCCTTCATTCGTAAGAAAATACTCAAAATAAACCCACATCCACATGTCTATATTATCAACAGCATTGGTTGCTGTAACTTTTCATTAAACGAGTTATCTGCTTCAGACTGTTGGAGCAAGATAATGACGTCATCTGAAGCATCAACATGATTTCTGCACGTAACAATGACTGTGCATTTTTGTCCTGAAAGGTTAGATTGAATTTGCTCTAACAATGAATCTCTGTGCAGCGCTCACGGACTCAAAAAACAACGACTACCACCAAAAACTCTTTCAAGATACTAGTCAGACTGCGCCTTAAAAATGTTAGGAATTCATCTGCAGCTTAGAAACAAGATAAAAGACATTCAGGATTTGATCCTCATAAGAAGAAAAGGTTGCATTTTAAGGATCTGCCTTTAAAGGTTTTCAGTCCTGTTGAGTTTAAAGACTGCCACGTACTTCCTCCCTGACTGATGATGCACTGTGCAATCAGCTTCTCTGATTGACTGATTCAAAAACGGAGACAGTCTCGACTCTCCCTGGTTCTGTACATTAACATAGAAGTGTTTTCTTGTCATCTTTACACCTGATGAAGGTCAGTTAGACCAAAACATTGTCTGAACTAATACATGAGTCAGCATAAAGCGAGACAGTGTGCAAGAGCCTCACTCAGAATCTTTAAAGGCCCTGACACACCAAGCAGACGGCAAAGAACTAGTGGCGACGAAGGCCACCGGTGGAGTCACCTCATGTCTTAGCCAAAAAGTTGCACTTGAACACACCGCAAAAACTACAGCCGACGGCCAACCACAACGTACGTTCTGCTCATGCTTGAGAGGAAATAACTCTCCGAGAAGACCATTTTCACACCGCTGTCAGTCACCACTCGTATTATAGGTAGCCTACATATCGAGAATAAGGTCTGATAAAAAGTTGAAAATGGCGCTGGCGTTGTCAGTCCTCGGTCTTTTAGTGGAAAAAGAAAAGAAGAGGCGGAGGAGACAAATAAGGAGAAACCGCACTAATGGGTGAAAGCATGGATACTACAGAGGCATGCTCAAGGGGCTTTCCTGAACCTGTGAGGAGAGCTGGAGAGAAACGAAACCTCTGAACAGCCAATCAGAGAGATTCCTCTCGCCGACCGCCGATGTCGAATTGGCCATAAAAAGGCAGGCGGGTAGCGACAGAGCCGGACACACCACAAAAACTAGAGCGACGAGCTCTCACCGACGGTCCAACTAAGACAGACAGCCGACGATCTCCTCGGTATGTCAGGATCTTTAGTTTTACCCTTCTCAGACGCTCCTCTCACACACTCAGGTGTGCAGAGATTTATTTTCAATGTATATCTATTCATAGCCTGAATGAATCTCTGACAATGCTGCGAGTAAATGAAAAATATACAGTCATACGTCTGATGACTAACTGATAAGAATATTCAGGAAGTATTTGTTACTGATGAGACTCAACCCCCCACTGAAGGATTTAGAGTCTATAATGAAATGGATGTCGCGTGTCTTCATAAGACTGAATCAATACTCCGACTCCTGCCTGAAGTCATTGCGATGATGTCAGCATCACGAGCTCAGTGAGGCAGTGATGAGTAAGTGTGCTGATGTCATCGTCCTTACTCTGCTATCCTGAGGAGAAATCCATCCACCTCCTCCAGGATGTTCAGGGAGAAGAACTTGGGGAACTCTGTGGAGGACGGCGTGAGGGACAGCGGTGGCATGTGCAGTAAGGCTTTTCTGTGAAGAAAGAAAAACAGGAGGAAAACTCTCAGACACGGGGACAAAACCTCACAATCAGAATCAGCTTTAGTGGCCAGGTGTGCTCACACATAAAAGGAATTTGACTTTGACAGACTGTGTTCTCCATGTAACATTAAACGATAAAGGTCACATATTCTATAAAATCCTCTTCACCATATGTCTCTAATATGTGTCTCTAGTCCGTCTACAAACCCCCCAATGATGAGAAAAATCCATCCTCTCCATCTTTAGCCTGCTCCACTTTTCAGAAAATGTGTGCTCAAACAGGCCGTTTGGAGATTTTCCCTTCATGACATCACAAAGGGCAGTAACCCTCCCCCAGGTGGGTGACACTCCCACAGCTAGGTGTTTGTTCTGCCCTCTGAGTCTGCCTTCTCACCGTAAACAATAGAACATGGAGCGAGAAAGACCGAGACACCAGAGCCCTTCCAGAGAGGGGGCGTGGTCAGACACAGCTCATTTACATTTAAAGGTACAGACACAGAAACAGTCTGTTCTGAGCAGGGCTGAAATAGAGGGGTTTATAGACATGATCAAATACAGGATCAGAGTGGATTTAGAACAAGAAACTTCACACACATGTTCTGGGGAGCTCTGAGACTTATTTACACTGAGTTGAAGAGGAGGAGAAAATGTGACCTTAAATGAAATAAACAAGAAACTATATACAGGACTAAATAAGATAACAGTGCAGAGGTGAGCTGTGGAAAAAAACAAAGAATCTACATGAGGTAGAAAGTTGTGTTTCCAGTATTTTCTTTAAGACAGTGTGCAAAGGTTACACACACACGCACACACGCACACACGCACGCACACACGAGTAGTGCGTCTTACTGTGTACTCTGAAGGACAGTCTGAGCCAGTGCAGGGTTGGTCTCCATGGACGCGGTGACCAGGGAGGTGAGGAGAGACAGGTACCAGATGGCCGAAGCATCCGACACAGACACCTCTTTACTCTTAGTAATCTGATAACCCAGCGTCTTCAAGCCGTGAATCCGTGTGTCACATCCATCGCTCAGGCACCTCTTAATGTTGATTTGGATGTCTGGGGTTTATTAGAGACATGATGCAGTTAGGACACTGATGGATTCCTCTGAGAATGACAGAACACTAGACGCAGACCATGACAGAATTTTTAAAACTATTACCAATATTGATTTTAAACGGGATGAATTAAAAAATGACTGATTTTCTGGCCACTGCATGTTTCTAATGACATGGCAACCTGCGTGAGCATCGACTCTAGAGAGGAGGATGCTCTTCTTCTACATGTGCTGCAGAAAGTGCTGAGAGGTTTGTAAACAATCAAAGAAGGTACCTGAAGCTGCGGCAGAAACGACAGGACTGTTTTTAAAATACATGGCCACATTGTTCCACAGTTTTAACCTCTGCTAAAACTGAGCTTTTTCCGCTTACAACTGCCTGGCTCTTTTAGAAAAACTAGTGTTTGTGAGTCTTGTGGCCTCAGTCTCAAACCATCTCCTACACCCTCTCCCTCTATGATCTTCTACTCTGTTGGCGTGCTCACGTGGAGGGTCCGCCACACTGACCGCCTCTGTAGGGGGAGTGTGAGCAGACTGTTAAACCCTCCAACAGCGAGTCTGCACTGATGCTGTTTTACTGAACAGGTGTAACACACACAAAGTGAAACTGCTTTAAGTAGGATATCATTTTCACAAGTATCATAGAGATTTAAAGATCTAAAGGTTTTACATCATATTAAGTCATATTAAGTAGTCTTGAAAACGGTTCATGTGGTTGCATAAATTACCTTTTTCTGAGAGATAGAAGACTTAGCATCTTGACTTTGTATCTATTGACTACACTTAAATGAAGGGTGCTTCATTCAGCTGTGTAAGTGACTTCAAACTGTGCTCACTCGGTGACAGAGTGGGAGTGGGCGGGTCGTAAAGCATCTTGTAAGCTGAAAAACGTCTAGTATGGGTTTAAGTGTGGCCTACTGGCTTTACAAACAGCCCTGGGTTTAACAAACAGGGATCCTTAGCTCCAGGAAACTCGCCTCTGGATTCCAATCTGAGCCACTTAACCACTCAGCTATCATTGAAAGCTGCTGTGCTTTTCTGCAGCTCACACCATGCTCTGATTTCACAGGAGGGGCTGCACGTTAGAAAGATGTTTTCTCCACAAGCGTCTCCAACAAGCGGTGAATAAAAACGTCACAAAGCAGACAGACGAGCAACTCACAGGGATGTGTGATGTTGGCGTTTTCCAGGAGAGCTACGTAGCCCGTTACGTTGCTGGGGATGCGGATGTCCCTGATCTCCTGCAAGGAGCGGCGGTTCTTCCCGACAGCAACAGAGACCAGCTGAGGCATGTAACTGTGGTCATTAGAAGCCACGGCGATGGCAAGACGTCTCAAAACCACATCCGGCTTCATTTTCAATCTGAGACACAAAGAAACAAGATCAGCCTGAAAACGCGTCATACACACACACAGACATATTTTAAGGATCCAACTCGTGAGCCGCTCTTACCTGATCCAGTGTGAGCGCGCACTGCCGTCCGACTGCCAGAAAGAGGACGTCTCCCCATTCGTCATCTTGTTGATGTCTGACGCGTTGGACGAAGCTTCGATGGAGCTGTAGCACTGCGTGACCACCTTCACCTTGTCCACCTCTGGATCCCGGTCCAGCTCTGCTCGGTACTGGATGTCTAAATCTGAGAGAACCGGACACACATGAGGAAGAGCCAGGATGCAGTTTGAGTAAATCTTTAAAAAATCCACTGGAGAACATTCAGAAAAAGACCGTCATTCAGTTCTTATCTGAAGCTCTTGCGTTCACCTTTCTCTTTTTGCAAGAGGAACTCCAAGAAGTCCTGGACCACGCTGGACCTCATGGTGCAGATACTGTTGTATCCCTCTAAGATAGGGAAGGGGATGGCACTGCTGGGGATACGATTCCTGTGTAGGAACTTAAGGATCTTAGAGGCATGCGCTCCTAACCGGTCTTTGGTCTTGGAGAATATGTCAACAAAACCTGCAGAAAGAAAAAGCAGCGTTAGCTCCTCTGCAACCTGCCAACTACACTCATTCAAATAATCCAGGCCTTGTTGATCCAGGTAAACAAATCACTTCTCTTACCTGGAGTTAGGGAGCATGCCTGTAGCTGTCTTATCACATGACTCAGCTCTCCTTTTAGATTAGCTCCGTTGGAGTTCTTCAGAGCAACCAGCATGCTCTCGACGTCCACCACCCCATCCCCCTCTGCATCGAACTGTCCAAAGGCCTGAGACAGGGACAACGACAGGACACCCCGGGGGTCACGTTAAGACATCCACACAATAACTCACATTCATTCACAGCAGCACACATGCTCAATCATGTGGCAGACAATATGCTCAGTATTTGTTATTTAATGTTTAGAAATACATGTGTACAAGGCAGGGAGCAGCGCTACCGGTCATATGGTGGGACTTTCAGGTGGACCTAAGGAGTGAGTGTTATTCAAAGTGTAGCAGAGAGGCACTCCATGTTGACCAACACAAAGCCAATTGCAGAGTAAAGTACACATTCATTGGTTTACCCATTCATCTGCAACCTTTGCTCACACAACAGATGTCACACAACAGACAACAAAGCAGCATGTTCTGCTTACTGGAGGTATACTGTAAGCTCAAAACCGGGGGACAATAACCCTGACCACCAGCACAGGGGGCTCAGAGACAGCTTATCTGTTTCCTTACACACCCTGTCGTTTACAGACTATCAACACTTCTCCTTTTGTGGCCTCATCTAGAGCTTCTAATCACTCATCATAAATGGGCATGGCTACAAGCACTTGTGTCCTCAGACTTGGGACCGGTGGCGTTTCTAGAGTCTGTTAGGGATCTAGGAACATTTGATCGCGGGCCCTTGCAACCACCATTGAGCTGTTTTCACTCCCAGACAGATAACTCCTCTTCATTTTCCTTCAGTGGTTTTCACAGGAATAATGCATGAGATGTTTAGCAGCACAACGAGTATGAGGGCTGTCAGATGGGGGCCCCCTTAAGGAGGTTTTTTCTACTGCTGTGGTTTTGAAGTTTGTAAGCGCTGCTTGGGGCCCCTTACTTGCCTGGGGCCCCAAGCAGCGCCTCTGCCTGGGAATAGATCAGGTTTAGACAGCATGGAGATTCAAAATAAAGACATTTCACATGAGTGAGGCACGTTTCTGGTGCTGTGTACCTCTTCACACTCGTCTCTCGGGGCGTCTCTGCTTTCCAACATCTCACAAAACTGTTCCACATTGACAGACTCCTCTCCTCGGTTCAACCGGTCCTCCAGCCACCGCACCAGGACACCCTCGTTCCCTGCCAGGACTGACTCCTGAATGGCGACTCCTGAGTCACTAATGCGAGCCGCCGCCTCTCTTAGTTTCACTTGCTCTAGCAGGACCCCGGGGGTAGGGGGTCCGCCGGTGGGCACTGGCAGGTTATTCGATCCCCTTCCGCTTCGCCCAGAACCGGTGCCTCCACCGCCGCCGCCGCCGCCGCCTCCAACGTTGACGCCAGTGGCCGCAGAGGCCGGGCTGTCTTCCGCGAAACCGGGGCTCTCCGTTTCTACGTCCTCCTCGTCGCCGCTGCCGCCCCCGCAGCCGCTCTCCGCGTTCCCCATGTTCGTATCACCGACCTACGGATCCCTCGAAAATCTCTGCGGCCCACTCGGGTGTCAATTTAGAGAACCGGTCTGTACACAGACCTCTCTCTAACCTACAGCCAGGACTCCGCCGTTCACTACTACCGCATTGACGTCCTGTACGTCAGCTTGCATGAAACGTCCTTTGCGTCATTCTGTGCGCATGCGCTGAATGAGATCCCGTTCACGGAGCACAGATGGGAAATTCGGATCTTTCTAGTGAGCCAGATCATTTGGCTCAACCACCTAGCAACAGAAACCGGTGTTACATGGGAATACGCTACCCAGTGGAAGTGTTAACATGCCACTTGGTGCAGTAGGGAGCTTTATTTGATATGAGGGTCTTCACCTATCGAGTAATACTTCCAAAAGTGCTAAAGTGATTCTGTGGAGTACTGGGAGCATCTGCAGTGGGTTTACATTTTTTTGCCAAGGCAGCGCATCCTGACAGAACACCGGCTCTGTAGGCTCCTAAACGGCTCTTCTACTGCTTATAATTCAGTCAAATGTATCGATGTCTTGCCCTGTGATTGGTATATTTGCTCAACATTATCAACTGCATTATAAAACCGAAAACCACTCAGTCTTCCTCAAGTCCGGATACCGTAATGTTGCACGATGTTTGGTAACAAACAAAACCAAGTGAAATGATTCTTTACCTTCTCGTCTGTAGCTGGAAATAAATATACAAAGTTCTTCCTCTGTACCACTCTCATATCGTTGATTTAAAAGTGAGATATGTTGAGGTCAATAATTGTAGTCTATCAGAATAACGTCACATACAGAAATGATATGGTGATTGAAAAATTAGGTACAGACACATATTTCATCAAATGTGTTGATTTCCCACCCAAAGCCCGAAAGGAAAAAGACAAACACAGATCGTCACAGCAGGATCCTGATCCTGGTCACCTAGGTGAGTCGTCTATTAAGACCGACTCGTTCTCTAGAAGCACATCACTATCACGGAAGCACCTGCGTCGTTGTTGTCACAGATGTATTTGTGGTTGTTGTCAGATTTCCAATGAGAAATGATGAAATGTGATGCAAATGAATAATGTACCTTTCCGTTTGACTCAGCAGCATGCTCGGTTATGTGTGTGTCGCGCTTCTGTCAGTGGCAGTGCCGTTCCTTCCCTGGGAGTGGCTCTTTGAATCTGGGTATGACTCAAACAAGGGGCCCCCCATGCGGCTCCTGAACAGGCGTGAATTATCTCTGTACGACGGAGAGGAAGGCAGCAAGGGCCTCTACATCGGCATACTGGGACAGGTTTTTGATGTGCATAAGGGACACAAGCACTATGGACCTGGTGGTGCCTACCACTGTATGGCAGGTGATTCCTAGATCTGTTCCCACAGTTTGTGTTTGGTGTTTTGTGCTCCAACCTGAGCTCTCAATATGAGAGAGATCATGATGTTTAAACATTGTTTGATGCTCAATTACACCCAAAAGCCTCAACAAACCAACGTAAAGATGATTAATTGAATCCTAATAATGGCACATGAACAGCTTAAGTAGATAAGTAGACTGCAGCGCTGCACTTCATACTCTGTTTGTGGGTCTGGATTTTCAGGCAAAGATGCCTCACTGGCCTACATCACCGGGGACTTCACAGAAAGAGGCCTGACAGATGATTTGTCCAGCCTGTCTCCTCTGCAGGTGGTGGCGCTTTATGACTGGCTGGCCTTCTACCAGAGGGAATACCAAGCTGTAGGTATGTGATCTCTTTGATTACCAATTCCACCGACTTTGGTCTGTGATACAGAACCTGTAATAGTCTCTAAACCAAATAACCCTGAAGAAGATGCCTTGACTATCACACAATGTCTGTTGAACTCAGTTTTGAATCAGATTAATTAGAATAAGTGATTCAGATTTTAAAGGTTAGTTTTAGGGGTTAGATAAAATCCACTTCACCATATGTCTCTAGTCTGTCTACAAACCCCCAATAATGAGAAAAGTCCATCCTCGCCGTCTTTTGCCTGCTCCACTTTTCAGAAAATGTGTGCTCAAACAGGCCGTTTGGCGATTTTCCCTTCATGACATCACAAAGGGCAGTAACCCCTCCCCCAGGTGGGTGACACTCCCACAGCTAGATGTTTGTTCTGCCCTCTGAGTCTGCCTTCTCACTGTAAACAATAGGACATGGAGTGAGAAAGCCAGAGACACCCAAGCCCTTCAAGAGAGGGGGCGTGGTCAGACACAGCTCATTTACATTTAAAGGTACAGACACAGAAACAGTCTGTTCTGAGCAGGGCTGAAATAGAGGGGTTTATAGACATGATCAAATACAGGATCAGAGTGGATTTAGACATATATTAGATATTCTTATTATTACGTAGTAACATATTTTGGTCCTTTTTTGGAGGGTTTAATATACAATAGTTAGTTCCAACCAAGCAACCTGATTGGACAAGAGGCCTTCCATGAGTGACAAAATCATCACTGTGACTTTTCACATATCCCTCCTCCTCAGCATGCAGGAGTTCTGAATGTTTAATTTACATTTACAGCTGACAGAGTTTTTCTTTATTCCTCAACCTCATACCTCAGAATCACACAAAACTAAGACTCTTAAAGGGATACTTCCCCCGTTGAAACATGAATCTGTATTGACATTGGGTCATATGTGTAGTAGAAATGTGAAATAAATTTTGAAGTTGGTTGAAGTTTTTGGCCGAGAAAAGGATGTGGATGAAAGACACTAAATACCAGAATGCACAGCACCGCAGGCCACTCCCACTAAATTCTAGTTCAGAATCAGAAATACTTTATTAATCCCAGAGGAAATTCGATCGTTACAGTTTCTCCAAAATATACAGTATAGCAGTAGAAATATAGTAATAAAAACATTTACAGACATATTTACTTCAACACATACGGTCATTTTCTCAATTTCTTCCAGAATTGATCAGAATTGACCCGCAGCAGCCAAAACACAAGACTTGCCTGTCGGCAGCAGCCATCTCGCTGCTATATTTATATTTTTTCGCCATTATCAGCTTTCTCCATAGAGCCTGTTAGCATAGCTTCCAAGCTGTATGGCGGATGTTAAGTTTTGATTCTGGGAGTGAGGTCCCACCCACTGATCTGTGATTGGTCTGTAGCTTTAGTGGTCGAAAATATGAGGAACTAGCGTTGTAGTTTCACCCTGCTAACCCGCAACATCTTTCAGTTATGTAAAAATCGCCATTTTGCGTCACTGGAAACTCCTTTTCAGACTCAGAAATACAAAGATTTCCCATCTCAGGGGAACATGAGGGCAGGATGCATGACCATTCAAAAATACTACCAGATTTCTAATGATACAAAGCTTAATGCAAATGGGTGAAGTATCCCTTTAACTTCACCAGTTTTATGATCACGTTAATTTCTTTTAACATACAAGTAAAGGTTCATAGTACAGAGGAGCTGCTCTGTTGTAACCCTGGACTTCACCTCTCCTTCTCGCCGTCTCCTATACTGTAGGTCTGGTGATAGGCCGGTTCTACAGCGAGACGGGGAAGCCCACAGACACTCTGATGCAGGCAGAAAAGTCTCTAGCGAAGGGCCACAGACTGAAGGCCCAGTCCGAGTCTGAGAAGGTTCGATTCCCGACCTGTAACTCAGAGTGGAGCTCGGCCAGCGGAGGCAGAGTCTGGTGCTCCACAAAGAGGTATGGAAAGAGTTCTGTCCTAATCAAATATTAACCAGGTTACTCAGCGTGTGACGCAGTGCTCAGAGATAATGCTCTCCTTTGACAGATGATGTCTCACACTAACGCAGGTGTGATTGATGTTCATGTACAAGAATGAACAGAGCTGGTATCCTTTTTCCGTTCTGCAGCGGCGGAGTGGACAGAAGCTGGACAGGTGTACCACGGAAACTCTTCTCTGCAGGCCTCACTGGC
Source organism: Labrus bergylta (assembly GCF_963930695.1). Taxonomy (NCBI): domain Eukaryota; kingdom Metazoa; phylum Chordata; class Actinopteri; order Labriformes; family Labridae; genus Labrus; species Labrus bergylta. The sequence continues at coordinate 22,851,659 of NC_089208.1, read as the reverse complement.
GTTCGTTGTGTGTGTGTTGAAGACCCGTCTGCAGCAGAGGACGATCCCAACCTGCAGAAGTATGACGGCTGCCCTCCACATGCTGACTCATGCTCTGTTAAAGACCAGTAGTGTCTGGGCCCAGCTCAGACAAATGAACCTAAAAGGGGTAGTTCTTTTTTCTTTTTTTTTTTAACAGAACAAATCTCAGGGAAAGTATTCTCCAGGAAATCACAGCTACAAAAAAAGTAGAATAAAGAAAATTCCATACATGTGTTTTTGATGACCTTTATGTAAATTTGTCCTCCCTTTTCTTCTAAAAGGATACATCAGGAAGAGACAGGCTAGATATCTGAGCATACAGATACAATATAATGTGCATAAAAGATTAAACAATGTGCATAAAAGATTAACAGAGGCAAGATTTAGGTTTGTCACAATGACAAGCACAAACTGCATTAAAGTACAAAACAGTTGTAGTGGTCAAAAATATCACACATTTATCTGTACAATTAAACAATACTTAAAGAGGCCCCACGAGCCGGCCGGCCCTCCGCTCCACATTCTCCCCGATGATCGAAGATGCCGCGTGATCTCTGATAAAGTGCACCTGTTAGGCTTAGAAATCAAGAAGCGTTACGTGGGACGAGTCAAGACGACGACTTGAGGCAACGTTTGGGGGACTTTGATCACAATCACAACTTCCTGCAAAAGGACCTCATGGCAGATCAAAAAAAATGGAATGTAATCATCTGATGGCTGATTTGGAAACATGATTCATGATTATGACGAGGACATGAAAAGGCTACAAATTAAATCACATGCATAGGCAGAAGAGGCTTCTCTGTAACCGAGGATGACGACAGTGGAAGAGAATTGTGTTGTTCCTCTTGGAAAAAAAAGGAAAGGGTGGGTGGGGGTTCTCAGGTCGCATTTTCTAAACATTTCATGTTAAAAAGTAAACAAGACGACGGAGCGATCACAGAATACAAAAAGTTACATTAGAAGGAATTTCATCATTGCTCAGTTGTGCTGTCGTTCACCTTTAACAGTGAAGTCAAACAATGTCAGGGTTATAATTTAGAGCCTACTTTAGAGAAGAGCTCATTTGAAAAGGATGCTCATGTAATGATTACGTTGGGTTTCTTTCCCTTTAAGTCCTCCTCGTCTGTCTCACTCTCTCCGGTCAGTACGCAGTCAGGATGACAGAAGAGCAACACGAGAGATTACAGAGAACATGCTGACAGTTCAGTCTGTAGATCAAACTGACCTACGCTCATTTGACTGTTTTACTCTGCTCTTAAATGATAGCAGCCTCAGCTGTCGTATAAATGCAAGAATTCATTGAGTGTTTGTCTGTGGGCAGGTCACATAGCATGAAGGCTGCAGATGGTGAAATCTACCAACAGGGAGCAGTAACCCCTTCCCCCGACCTGAACAAAAAGTTTTGATCATTGAAAAGTTCATCACTGAATTGCAATGTGTACGCACAGAAGCAGCTACCTGCTTGAGATTATAAGCGCTAATCATCGTGAACATTACTGATCTTGGGAAATCGATTAACAAATTGTGTCCAGCCGTCACAGAGCTGGGGATCTGCTTATATCCACGTTAAGATACTTTGATCAGAAAACAACAAAAAGACAATGTCCTTCTAGAACATCGATGGTTTTTCAAAGACTGGAACGTTAGAAAGATGAAGGTCCATAAGTGTCCAGGAATCTCTTGTTAGTTTGTCCTGCTACTGATGTCCCTTCTCCTGGTGTGCCTGGAATAACTGTGCCGAGTTCAGCCTGGCGTGGCCAGTGTCAGAGGGTGGAGGAGGTCCAGACCGCTTTATTATGATACCCCACCCAGAGTCAGTACATCAAAGCAGATGTCGCACACCCTCACCGGCTTGTTCAGGTCAAACTTGATGATGGGGATCTCCTTTATCGAGCACTTGTGGCACAGCAGGCGCCCACAGTGACGGCTAGAGTTTAGACAAAGGATGTTAAAGTTAGAGACAACGTTCAACAACATTACATAAAGCATAAACTAAATAAAAATCTGACGGCCACACTAACCAGTGATGTTTCCGCGTTGTCACACCAAACTTGGCGGCACATTCATAGCAGTTTGACCCGTCACACCATGGGGGCTCTTTGGACAGCATGTCTATACAAATTATGAGGAGAAGAAAATGGTAAATGGACTTGAGCTTGTATCGTTATTTTCTAGTCTTCTGACTACTCAAAGCGCTTTTACACCGCAGGTCAGAAGCAGCAGGAGCAACTTGGACATGTGGCTCCAGGAGCTGGGGATCGAACCCCTGACCTTCTGGTTGAGAGATGACCGACTCTACCAACTGAGCCACAGCCGCACCAGAAATCCTTGAACTGTTTTTTTATTTTTTATTTATTAAAACCCAGAGTGTCAGAGCATCATGTGACTGCCATGCGGGTAATGAGGCAACAGAACTTACCTAGAAGGCGGAAGAGCAACTGTTTGGTTGCGACCTGGTAGTTGAAAATATTGATGCCCTGATTATTATTGACGCCGAGTCGAGCCCCAGCCCTCACTATGGCACGGCACAGGTTCGCATTTCCTTTCATGTAGGCGAGGAGCAGAACTGAAACAGAATACAGGTCACAGATGTTTTCAATGTAGGGCAGGAATCAATACAGTGTCCGTGTACTCTTATTAATAATATTATAGAAAGCTTCGGTACCGGTGTTCCCTTCATTGTCGGGTTTGTCCAGAGGATACTCAGGCATACACTCAAGGAACAACTCAAAAATGGCGGCGGCGTTCTCTTTCCCGTAATGGCCCAGGACATGCATCGGTGACTGACCCCTGATCAGACAGAACAAGATGACAGGGAGAGAGGAGGGTTGACTTAGTCTTCAGACGGTTGTGTTTGTCTACTTTTTTTAATACTCAATGTTTTTATTTCTGTCTTATCTTCTGAAATCTTTCTGCTCGAGTACGACTGACCTGAAGTCTGACCATGACACAAAAAGACTGTACCTGAGATTGAAGGCCTCTGCATCGATGTTGGACTCTGTGAGAAGGGTTCGGACATTGTTAAGGCGACCCTGCATCACGGCCAGGTGCAGAGCTGTGAGGAACACAGAGAGAATCATTTTAATGTTACGGTAATGATGAGTGGATGTTTGGGTGGTGGGGTTGAGATTAAATCGACCCACACAACAAAGACACCTTTTTTTTTCCTTTAGCTAAAATCAAAGACACCCTGGAACCCCCACCCAGGGGTGCTGTGGACACAAGTTCACCTGCTGGTCTCGCATAATCCAAATAGATTCTGTTCAACAATCCACCTCAGAACGTCTTCTTAAGGATTTAGGCTCATAGTTTGCGCCGTCTGTGTCGAGTGACAGACTTTCAGAAACAGCCCTTAGAGACAAATCACACAGACCGACTCTCACTAATCACAAATGTGTTCAAAATAGGAAAATAGGGCTTACATTGGATAGGACAGGTTAAAAATCATAAAAGTTACAGTGAAATATGAGATTAAGCAAAATAAACTATTAGCCCATTCATTTTATTAAAAGAATGAAGGAAAAGTAGAGAAAAAGAGACTGAACTTATTTGAAGGCAGCCGTAAATAAAAAATGTTTTAAGTCCTGTTAATACTGATTATTTGTCCTGCATCACACCTGATGACCATAAAAGGACTGATAAGTCAAATGTCCTGTTTGTCAAGATATCGAGGTGAAAGTGAAAATGAAACATCGACCGGCCTCAGAGCTGATTGGTTACCTGATCTTTGTTTTGATTGGCTTTCATTTGTTTAACAGGAGGATCCCGGATCAGAAAGAAAAGCATAATAACAGAGAATGAAAGGTACCATTATTGCCGTTCTCATCCTCGGCAGCAAAGTCTACTCCGTTCTCCAGCAGCACCGAACAAATCGTGGCCAGGTCCTGCTGGGCGGCCAAATGCAGCGCTGTCTGTCTGTGTTTGGTCAGCTCGTTGACTTTGGCTCCGGCGAGCAGCTGAAAGAAGACGTGTGCAAAATCAAAACAGCATCGACTGCATCGCTCTTTGTATCACACTTGGTTTGAAACGAATTACTAAAAAGCCGAAGCACATGAGAATGTGAGGGTGTACCAGGTTGCGGACGATGATCTCAGAGCCCGCCTGGACAGCCAGGTGGAGAGGGGTGAGTTTGGCGGCATCCTGAACCCTGGAGTTGACATTAGCTTGGACACTGATGAGAAACAGGACACTTTCAATGTCTGAATTCTGCACAGCCACATGCAGGAAGTTACGCCCTTTGTTGTCCACCTGGAGGGAAACAGCAGTTTGAGGTCAAAGGGGATGAATGGAAGTGTGACATCAGACAAAATAGTGCCTTTTAGAATCCGCCCTACTTGTTCTGCAGCCCCTGACTCCCTCTTTAGGATAGCCTCTGCTGCCTTATTGTTCTTGTGGGTCATGGCACAGGCGAAGGGGGTCATGCCTTGACGGTCACGTATGTTGAGACGAATGTCTGGATGTGAAATGAGCAGCTGTATGATCACGTTGTGCTGGTTGCTAATGGCAGCATGAATGGGAGCTCTGCCCTCTGCATCCTGATGGGAATAAAACATAAATTAAAAAGAGCATGTTTACAACTCACTTTGTAGATGTGGAGCGTGGATGCTGATTAAAGTTGAAGTAACAAAAGCAGAGCCAATGCGGCAGGAACTGAACTGACCTGTGCATTAACATTTGCTCCAAACTCTAAAAGGCACTGCACCACCTCCTCCAAACCCCAGTTGCTTGCCAGGTGGAGGGGTGTTTGTCCGTCTCGGGCTTCTTCGTCTCCCTCTCCGTTAGGCCCCGGCTGCCTGGGGCTGTTCACGTCACAACCGCTACACACAGGTAAACAAACAGGAAGTTAGGACAGCTGTCTACCTCCATCTCAATATGAAGCTTTAAAAGAGATACCTTTAGTTTGAAACCTCATTTTAATTTGAAAACTCTGATTAAAAACTGGGATGTTTGATAGTTCACAATGCAGCCTGATGGAGAGAGACTGACCTGCGGATGAGGAAACAAGCGGAGACCTCATTGTTCTCATCAACAGCTCTGTGCAGGAGGGTCTGCTGGCAGCCCGAGGGTCCGGGGCTCCAACAAGTCGCATCACAGCCGTGGCGGACCTTGGTGAGAAAGAAATCAAACAGTCGAACGTGAGAGAATACGGTTGACCAGGCAGAAACATTCAGTGTGAGGAGATTATAAGAAGACAGATGAGAGGGCTACAGGTGGGAGCGCAGGTGTTGTAAACACTTTTGCAGACGCTCAGCTACAGATCGAAAATAGAATTGGTTTTGTGTCGTTTAAGATCAAGTCCTTGCAAACTCAAAATGTTTTGGATAAGGCTGAGATGAAAGTGATATATTCATACTTGTGGGAAATTGTACACAGTTGACATTAAAGCACTAAGAAGCTCAGATAATTGCAGGCAGCTCCCAACAAAAAAGTGACGTGTCCTCTCATTGAGGTTTCATTCCGTATTGAATTAAGTGTCATGGCGGTTAACAACTTGCTATGGAGGAAGAAATGTGGTACAATCATTTCTTAAATTGATTGCAGATGCATCCGTCCTCACCAGTGTGGATGCGATGTCTTCCAGGCCGTTCACAAGAGCCAGCCACAACGGAGGCTCTCCTTTGTCATTCACCACAGACATATCAGCTCCTCTTGTGCAAATGGCATCCACCACGAGTGGCAGCTGGTTACTGATGGCCATCTGTAGCGCTGTTTTCTCCTCTTGAGTCCTGATAGTGGAGGAGAAAAATAGACAGATATAGAAGACATGGATATTAAAAAAAAAAAAAAAAAACCCTCCCTGAACAGTGAAGGTGTCTTTCTGGTCACAAAATGATCTTTTATTATTCTTAAAGCTACAGCATTCTGAGCCGGCTGGTATTTAATCACAGCATATTAAATAATGAAACTGATTCTGGTTCAAAAAACAAAACAATCTCATGATCGTGACATCCTTGTTGACTGTGACCCCTTTTTTATGTCATCTTCCTCTTCCCCCATGTTCTTTTGTGTGCAGTCACTACTAAAGGCATAAACAAACTTATATCATTAAGTCAAAGAAACCGCAGTAGAGCCAGGCATTACCGGACATTGATGTCTGCCTGGTGCTCGAGGAGGAAGAGGGCACTCTTGCTGTCCTGTCTTTGGATGGCCATGTGCAGCAGGGTTTGTCCATCAGACATCGTATCATTGATAGAGGCCCCTGATCCCAACAGCTGAGCCGCTATGGTGTGCATTCCTAGCAGGAACACAAAGTACATCATATTACATCAGGTATACAGAAACAGTCTTATAACAAGAGAACGACCTGTGAAGATAATGACACAGAATCCACTGTTGGAACACACACCTGTCCAGAGCGCCAGGCCCAGCACCGTCTGGTCGCTGCCGTCTTTAAGACTGAAGTCTGGAATGATCTGGAAGTTGTTGGTGGCATGAAGTGCATTTGCTGAAATATAGACATGAAGGGAGGAATCAGTGGATCCATTTCAGGGTGTTTGCTCTTTAATTAAATGTAGTTACTAAAGATGCGCAGACCTTTTTGTTCGAGAATCACTGTGACTACATCTGGGTGGTTGTGAGCAATGGCCATGTGGAGGGGGGTCTGCATGGCCACGTCGCGGTGATCGTCTGATAAAGCCTTCTGGGTCTGGAGGTTAGGGTTGGCACCTTGCTGGAGAAGCTCTGCTGTCAGGCTCGCCAAACCGCAGCGACACGCTGTATGGAGCGGGCTCTCACCCTGAAACAAGGAACAGAGGTTAATGATATGTTTAATATTAACATATAGGAATTTAACACTTACATCATAGTTAAGGATTTGTTATAAAGGAACTTTAAGGTGTACAGAAACAAATGTAGGGACTCAGCAGACAGAAACGAGTCATTTCTAACTTAAAAATGACCCATTTGTTAAGGTCAAAGTTTATACATTTGGTGGCAATAATATTTCACACTCTGTCCAATAATCAAAACGTTCCAAACGTTCATACACACCCATTTGTTGACGTGGTTGGCCTTGGCTCCGTGAGTGGCGAGGAACAGAGACGCTGCCTCGTTGCCCGCCTGAGCTGCTCTCTGCATGAGACAGTTTTCTACGAGGGATAAAACACGACGAGATGAGGATTTTCAAATGTTCTTACAGGCTCCAGCAGCATTTTTATTAAGAAGGTACGGGGATGTGAGGTCATGAAACAACACCTGAGGTGGCGTCAGGTGCATCAGGGTTGCTTCCTCTCTGGATAAGCTGGGCTGCAAAGCTATTCTCGTCGAAAGAGGTGCCGTTCTCTACCGGGGCATCGTCCTCGAATGGGTTTATTGAAGGGTCTGAAGACATGGTGATGTACTGCAGGGCCAGCCACAGAGCCGTGCTGCCCTCGTGGTCTTTGAGTTCCAGGTCAAGCCTTAACGAGATGGACAGATTACCTCCGGTTAAACACGGGATTATTTCCAGAGTGAGACGATGCCAGAGACACATTATGTCAAATTAGTCACATGTGTTCATCCTATGACTTCCAATGTATTGTAAACAGTATGCACGCTGTGTGTGAGATTTTTGTCAGTGAGTGTCACTCACTGTTTGCACTGCAGCAGCTGGTTGAACACGGGCTCGTTCCCTGAGGAAACCGCTTCATGCAACGGAGTTCTAAAACCAGCAACAAGAGGCAACACTGAATTACCACCATACTTATCAGGTCTGGTTATCAGAAACTGATAGAAGTGTTCAAACCGGGAGCCGCGTCACCTACCTGCCCTTGCTGTTCTGCATGTTGGGGTTAGCCCCGGTCTTAAGCAGGGCTTCTGCGATCCGGGCCATACCACCCATCACTTCAGCAGAGTGTTTCTTGGGGCTGAAAGAACAGACCAGGTGAAGAGGAGTTTCAACCGCCCCCACCGTGGCTGCATTCACCTGAGCCGAGTGACGAATCAGGAAGATGGATGCAAACTCATCGCCTGCAAGAGGAAGAAGAAAGAATCTCAAAAATACACAACTACAAAATCAAGCGTTCTCTCAGTTATTGAGGTTACGCAAGAAAATGACTTGAATGGAAAGGACGATACTTCACATTTAGTTAGTTAACATAATGGGGTGGGGGTGGGGGTGTAATGTAATCAATCCTCATACCTCTTTGGATGGCTTTGTGCAGGAGGCTCCAGCCGCTCTGGTCCACCATGTCCACATCGGCTTTGCTATTAACGAGAGTGGTGGCAATACTTTCCAATTTACGAGAGAGCGCCAGGTCAAGGGCCAGGTCACCGTTGTTGTCTACTTCATTCAGCTTGCCGGGTAACTGAAAGTGAGAAATAATGTCATCAGGATCCAAATGCAAAACTGACACCTTTCTTCCACCATGCTGGTTACGGTGGTAAATAAACAGGCGAGTGAGCAGTTGATAGAGAGCTCACCTGAGAGTCCATCTCGATGAGATAAAGAAAGACGACGTCTTCTCGCTCCACTTTGATGGCTTTGTGAAGGGGGAACTCCGTTTTCGATTTGATCATCTTGTACAGGAGTTGGGCACTCATGGTGCTGAAGTCTTCTTTCCTCAGATCATCCTAACACGAGACAATCGTTTGAAAACAACAAACTACTGTCAGAGTCGGACAATCAGTGTTTACACAGGATGGGAAATAAGAATCCCCTATAGATCACTCTCACTCACTATAGATGGAAACGTGATAAATAATGTAAACATGTTTTTTTATTTTATTATAGTAAGATTTTATCAGCCTTTGTGCCAATACATGAGACAAAATGAGGTGTGAGGTATCAGAGAATAGTGACAGGAGTCGATTTCTGCAACAGAGTCGTAAAGATAACCTTGACAGCTGGATTTATTGTCTCATAAAGAAGGAGATGATAAACTCGAGTGAGCAACACAATAACCTTGATCTGTCCAAAAAGAGTTAACTCAGGGAGATGAAGCTGCACATAAACAACACGTTACACAGTCATTTGAGCTGTAATCATGCACACAGATGCACAGCTCCTCCATGCACCTTCAGTACATTTAGTGTTTTCATTTGTTTATATTCTATAATATATGTTTTAATTGCTTGTAAATTTGTATCTGATTCTATTTAAGTTCCCTGTCAGCAGGAGCTCTGCTGTTTTTATAGCTTCTTACGATTTTTGTGTGAGTCCTTTGACAATTACTTTTTGCACCAAAAAGACTGAGTCAAATTCCTTGTATGTGTAAAATGTACTTGGCAATATAATTTTATTATGATTTTAAGATTCAAAAGTTGCATTTTTTTTTTTAAAAGAAAGTCAGAGTTTGGTGCTCATCCTGACTGCTCAAATAGATTGAAGCTACTTTGTGGAGTTATAAGCTGGTAATGATACCTCTTCATCACCTAACAGAGGAAACTAGAGTCTAGACCATCACAGAGACGACTGATTCTTTCTGTGTAGTATGTATTCATGCTTGTAAAACTGCCCCAGGGTAGAAGTCAGAACCAAAGGATTAACTGCATGCTGCAGAAACACACTTCTTTACCAGAGCCCGACCGATTAGTCGGCCAGCAGATAATATCGCCCGATATCAAGTGACTATTTTATTTCAGATAAATAGATTTATTGACCTGTCAAATAAAATTACATTTGCGGTTCATTGTATTAAACTAGCAGTTCTCTTTCACCAGCAGAGGGCGCTATATGGATTATAACAAGCATCATCACTCTCCAGAGTGTCGAGCGGTGATGCACGTACATGCTCAGTTACTTTCCAGTTGAGTGACCATCTTGTCTTCATTATAAATCTTTTCCACAAGTGTTTGATAACTGACTTTGAGGGCTCAACACAATAAATGTGTATATCTATATCTATCTCTACAGATCGAACATAGATCTAAGAAAGATATTGGCCGATATATCGGTATCTAATTTTTCTCATATTTTTTACACAACAAATATCCTCTGAGTGATTTATTTGACTGATCAAAAGAAGACGCAGGATACTAGCTGACAGGGGAGTAGGTGAGGAATACAGCCTCTGTCTGATTTACTGACCCAGTGACTGGCGATGATCTCCCCACAGTAGTTCATCAGGGTGGTGGCGTTCAGCTCCTCAGCTGTTTGGTAGAAGCGAATGCAGTTTCTAACATTCACTGAGGACATCACACCCTTTTCACACCTATCCCAGCAGAGAAACCAAAGTGTTACCACGTTCTGCTCTTTTGAATATTATGCGACGTTAATTCAGCTACTGAAATTGGAATTTTTATTTCCGCCTTCAGTATGAATAAACGCCTCGTGCTCACCTCTCTCGGAGCAGCTGGAGCTGGAAGCGGTTGGCCAGCTTCATCAGGTCAATAAGAAAGGCGTCATCTTCACTAAGCTCCAACTCGTCTGTGTATGCCCACCGCAACATCGCCATGGCAACCTCAGGTTTGCAGTCTGGAAATCCATCATGACATAAAGACAGGGTGTCAGAGTGAAAACAGTTTAGCTATTGATCAGAAGAAAAAAATAATGTTTGGTCACCCCGCTGCACTTGGCTTTGTAAATAACAATGACTAAAAAAATAATCAACTTTTTCTAATTAAAACAAATATTTGATTTTTATTTGATTTTTTAGGACATACATTTTCTCACCTTTATACGAACTTGAACCCTAAACGATTATCTTTAAAGAGAAATAGGCCTGAGGGCAGAAACCGACCTCGAGCTGCCCAATACTGGACTTTGACAAAATAAATATCCATTCATCATCTATTAACCTGTTAGCATGTCGACCGACAGAGGAGCAAGTGGGCAACATACTGATTTCCATAATGACCTCAGCTACTTCTTTATTAAACTAGTCAAATCAGGGTGGCTCACCGGTTAGGTCCAGTTCTGAGGTGGAGGCCATGTTGGCCAGGCTCCAGACATCACTACGAGCAGCTAGCACAAACTTATGGGCACTTAGCTTCTGTCCTGCCACTTTCACGTTGAGATCACTGAAACACAAACACATTCCACTCTGAGTAACAAAGTATTTATCACAAATATTCTAAGTCTCTGACAACCTTCTTCAAAAGACATTGCAGACATTTGTAGTCATCCTGTCGACCTTCACCTGTACTGTTCCTGCTGATAGAGGTCGGCCACGATGTCGAGCAGGCGGCTGATGAAGGTGTCTGCAGCGGCTGCAGGGCTGGAGGAGCCCTGGCCGGAGGTCTGGGCAGCGAGCACAGCACAGCGCCTCTCTGTGTCGGCCAGCTTCTGCTGCATCTTCACGTACTCCTGCCTGAGCAGGGCCAGGTGCTTCTGCAGCTTGGCCACCTCCTCTGTCCCACGCCAAGGTACAGGAGACGGGCGGAGGAGAAACAGGATGCAGTGATAGAAAAGTAGTTAGAAAGACAGTTTAGAGTCGCCTCTCAGTTCAAAGAAACAAAGGTGGTCTATGTTAGTTTAAAATAAGTAGCGAGTGTGCTTGGAGGAACACCATAGAGGTTACGCTGTGTGCAACTATAAACACTGAGAAGTGTCACTTGAGCTCTTATTTCCATATGTCACAGAAGTTTGCACTGGAAAGTTTTCTAGTATTCCCTGAAATGGATATAGAAGATAAACATTCCTCAAGCTCAAAAAACAGACTATGGCAGGCTCTGGGTGTTTTTGTTTAGTCAATGCTTTCCCTCTTCCTCTTAGGGACACTTTCGACAGATCTCAGGGAGTTTCATTGAGGCCCATTTCCTTCCTTTAAACCAGTAAAGTTTTACTGAGGAAAGAATGCTGATGCAGCACGTTACTTTGTCCTCTCTCGTAAACCCTCACTGGCAGAGCTACTGGTCATGAGGATCAGATGGGGGGGTGTTTCTGAAAACCACCTGATCTGCTGAACACAGGAAGGGCGGCATGTTGGAGCAGAGCTGCAGCTTAAAGCCCACCAACCGGCCTCTGAAGAAATTCTTAGAATATAACAAAATCCACTTAATGTCCGCAGGATCTAACTGGAATGACGTGTGTGTTTGCAAACCAAAAATGAAGCTTTGGGAAAGTTTGTCCAAAGAGAACTGTGAAATAAAACAGAACGTGTGCACTTAAAAACAATGCTCTATAAACAAAAACAGACCTGTGCATCTTTCTTTTACAGACTCTGTACAGCAATGCAAAGCCGAGAGCACAAGCATTAACCATCTGTCACTGCAAAACAACATAATTACAGAACTGCAAGGGTGATTTTAAATAAAACATTGGCCTTCTCTTTATTTATACAACGAGTGCACTTCAGTAAAAGCTTTGGCAAACACGTGATTTATTCAGAATCGATGGATCAGCTTCATACAGCTGCACCACTGCAGATTCACTGTAGCACTCTGTCTCTGTGTTGGTAAGTAGATTTTCATTAAGGAGGAACACACAGCATATATTTGGCTCACGTCTACGAGGCCAAATATAGGTGGTGCCCTCTGCCAGCCAGGTAATGCCTCACAGGGAGGGACACCTGTGAAGCCTGCTGCCCTGTCATTATCCTCCACTGAAGATAACTGTGTTAACACGGTTTATCATGATGGATCATATAAAGATGCGTGTGGATCAATCAGCCTCAGTGAGGGTTATGTAGACAGTCTGACGCAGACCTGACCGTTCACGTTTAGTTTAACATCACTGCAGACGCTGCCTGCAGTTTTTGTCAACAATAAGGTTATTTCTAACGTAGCAACCCGGCAATCTGCCTCAGTACTAAACTCGTAGCTATAAAAAAAAGAAAAGAAAAGCTAGCAACATCTACGAGGGCTAACGTTGAACGACAGAGCTCACAGTGTGACATTACAAGAGACGCAGCGGGTCATATCTTAAACCACACCCAATGGAAGGTGTTCATAGACTGAAGAGACACTAGTTGATTCGGCCCAACAGTTCAACAAGCAAACGAGGAGAACAGGGAGTGAACCAAATAGTCAAAAAACCAAATCTCATACCTTCCGCCATGTTGCTCAACGTTAGCTCCGTAGCCCAACGGTCTCTATCGCGATATGACGGAGCGGCGGACAGTAGGCGGAGGTGCTGCGTTCAAGTGACTGCCAAAACTCGTTATTTATCATTCGGCTCTTTCCTTCCTCCCCGAAAATAAATCTTTTTAAAAAAAAAGACATCCTAAAACACGGGGGTTGTATTCATAATAAGCTAGCATAAACTCAGAGGCAGCACGGTGTGAACACTTAAGTCATTCAACGGTTGTCAAACATGCGTTGCCTTCAGGAGCATCTGCCAAACCATAGTGTATCTGCCCAAAAAAACAATACAAAAACGTTAGTAACCTGCTAAGCAGGGGCGTGTCCAGGGCTGGCATGCCCCCCACCCCTTGAAATCTAAATGGCCCTCCCAAAAATCCTAAACTATGACAGGATATTTTCCATGGACTAATGTAAAAACTGACAATATGGGCTGTTATTTAAACCCCTTCAGGTATCTGTGAACCCTAACTTCAATATATATTTTTTATAAAGCTTCAAGTGCAACGTATTACAAATCACAAGCACTGCAGCATCATCTCAGACCAAACAAAACCGTGTCTGATCTTAAACCCTGCATGCCGTTACGTTGTCACTGTAACAGTAGGACTGATAACTCATATTTGTCTGTGTGGGTTACTATTAACAAAATGAGTTTTATTTAGTGACTCCTACAAAAAATAAAGCCTGTGACTGTAAATTTAGTACACTAACATATTAAAACTAGAACGATACTCACTGTGAATACAAACTATTAAACTATTCAAACTGCTTCTCTTAAACTCATCCATGAATGTTAAAGTCTTCAGGCTCCTCAGGTGCTCTGTGACCTTGTGGCTCCGCTTAGATTATCAGGCTCTGTAACACATGGAGCTTCTGATGGAGACTGTGAGGTGACATTTTATAAATCTTCACTTGGGAAGGGCAGCCTTTTCATTTCAGGGGATCACAAGTGAAACGCTTTACCTGTAGAGCTCACACTGGAACCAGACTTGAGTCATTTGAAATGCTTCTTAAAGAGGACTCAGTCTTGTGGTCATGTCTGATCTTGCTCTTTCTGTTTTACATTCTTTTATTGTATGATAGTTTGTATCCTGTACTGTCCTGTCTCTTTATTGTTGAGCTTGTTTGGTTCTGTTGTCTTTTAAAGGCCCATCTAGGGACCAGCGTTGCAAATGAGCTCAGGCTTTAAACGCTGTAGTGTGTGGCGTTTGGTTACTTGCTCCATAGAAAATAAACATGAAATAAAATCATAGAAATGTATGATTTGAACAGAGTAGAACCAAGTAGATCAAGGGGTTAAAATCACAACTCATGAAATGTTGTTTTCACTATTATCTAAATATGTGCATGTCTTTAAATCCTAGAAACACACCAGGTAACCAAAAATACATTTTCTGTGATCATGTGGATACAATAACAGTCTGTTGGGTTATTTTAAGATGCTGGAAAACATCAACGGCCTGAAACAGCATCTTATGAATGTATGCTGAACAGATCCAGTGACAGTGGGGTGGAGGAGGGGTCTCCCTGGGACAGGTTCAGGGACTACATAAAGGTGGATGACAAGTCCAGATCATTTTCAGTCTCATCCCTGATAGGATGGATCTCCATTCAGATGTGTTCTTGATTTGACTCGCCTCTGCTGTGATGAGCATTATTTGTTATAATTATATTTATTTATTCTTCTACTTTTTCCTTGCTGGTCTGCAGCTGCAGCTGAAGTTGTTAATGTTCTCTGGATCTGTGTGCTGAGGTCTGCCTCCATGATTTGTGTAAGGGTTACTGTATCATTGAAACTTAAGTGTGTATATACCATGTATCATGCCTTTAAAAAAAATCAAGAAATAAATCTACAATGAGAACGTCACTCTATGTGTCAAAGAAAGGTTTCTGCTGCCTCGTGCCATCAGGGATTCATGTTACAGCTGAATAAAATACACAGGTAAATATTGAAAAAAGTCATATTTTAGAAGAACTCACTACAGGTGACAGGATTCATAACATGAAAAATATACATCAGTATTTTGTCTTTGTACATTAGGCAAAACTGCAACCGTTCAGTGAGCAGAGGAATCATGAGATTGTGTGTGAGGCGTGTGGGGGGGAGGGGGTGACGAAACAAAATGCGCACACATACTGTTTACACAAACACTCGGACATTTGCAAACAAACTCCGAGAAACTTTCTGCAAAAACAAAAACAAACCAAAAAAATTAAAATAGGACAATAAAGCATGCATAACATTTTCTACTGAGGACAACACAGGAGGAACGGAGGCTGCTAAAAGAAAACTAGAGATGAGGACCTCAAACCGGATCAGGATATCCAAAATTAACATGTGTACACTTTACACTAGAGGAGTTATTGCTACACCAAATTATTACCAAAACCCTAATCATACAGACTGCCTGTGCACTCCCTATTAAATTAATTTATACATAGGTGGCACACAAGTCCTCCATCCTTTTTATTAGGTTTTAAGAATTGTTCAATGCCCTTGTGAAGCGGCCTAGCATCTATTTAGGAGGCACTTTTGAAAAAAAAAAGCACGAAAAATCGGGAAGGTTTCCTGTTTTTAAGTCGACTCTTAACGGGATGCTAAGACTTAAAGACAGAAAACAAAATGTGATGTTCAAAGAGTGTTAGAGAACCTGAAAAGAAAAGAACAGCTGTGTTTTCCAACATGGCGGTATTCCTCAAAAGAAAAAAAACCTTCATCAGTCAGGTCACGTCTGGCTCGAATCAATCAAGTTCTTCACTGCTGACGTCCCTCTGACAACATCCCCTTTCTATGAAGACCTCCTGTTAAAACAACCTAAAGAGAGCTAATGCATGCTGGAGCGGAGAGAGGGGGAAAAAGAACAAAAATATATCTATGTGGAACCAGCGCTATTCATTTGGTCTAAGAGTCCTGATGGATGGAGAGGGAGTTTATATATTATCCGGTTTAGTCTGTTCTATTTACACGTCTTTACAATATCTTCCTGAATGTTGAAGCAGTTCATAGACTTGAGAGATGGGGTTCGTCGTCTTCTGGGATGTTTTCTCTTGTTTTGTTGGAGTTGGCACTTGCTTGGCGGTTTTCTGTCAGCCTTGGTAGTCACTGTTATGTTCTATTGCGGCCTACAGAAGCCAGTCTGTTCCTGCCAGGACAAAGAAGGGCGAACCCGGACGACGGGGTGGAAGAGTGCAGGAAACAGTGCCATGTTGATTTTCAATTGGAGACCTGTCGGAGAGCATAGAACCAATTACACACATGAGGAAGAGGCATGACCAATCACACATGATAAAGAACTACGCTCATTCACATTCATATTGATTCTGTACATGGTGCGTGCGTCATAACCTCTAGGCTGTACGGCGCAACATAGTGGTGCATTAATAATATCCACATCGGTGACTGAGAGGTTGAGCTTCGACTCGAATCAACAGCGGAGAAAAGCTTTGTTCAAAGCACCACAAGCGTCCATTTGTCCACCTTCGATCCTAAAGCACCACGTTTCATACAGTGCAGTTCGGACACGGTGTGAGTGAATATACTCACCCTGAAAACTTGAAGCTAGATCGTTGCTAAATATCACTCAAACGCAGTCTCTTGGCTTTTTCGTACACATCGGGCCACTTTCCTCTTGAACGCTCCGTGTCTGTCCTCCCTCCACTCTTTCTGCAGCGGGAGGAATAAAATAAAGATCATGTAGTTTGATGTTTATATCTCTTTGTTGTGCATTTCTCACCGTTAATATTCATCATTTGCTTTAATTATAAGAATAACTAAACCTTATATAATGGTTTAAATGATTAAATCAACACTTGTTATAAAGTTATTCATATTTATTGATCTTTTATTTTGTTAAACAGTTTCTATAGAAGCAATCCAAAACATGATGAAGGGGTTCTTGTTTTAGCTGAAATGTGTAGCTTAAATCAGATTATAATTAAGTCATAAGATCCCCCTTTAAATGTTGAACTAAAACAGAATTCCAGTTTTTTTCTACACCATTTCTAATCAACATTACCGCTGCGTCCACGTTGGCTGGCGAGTCCCCGTTTGGGTCTGCGAGCATAGAGATAACACTAATCATGATGGTTTCCACTGTGTGGATCGGCAGCCAGCGCTCCTCGGGCTTCTCGTAGCCGTACTTGTCCTCCCCAGGCTCGTGTAGAATAGAAATACAAACATCTCCATTCTTGTCGACTGGAAATACAAAAACAGAACACGTTGAAGCTCTAGCTGTAGGATGATGGGTTTTAAATGTTTGATTCTTGTACTCTTATCACATATGACATTCAGCAAATCAACTTCACTAATATATCTATATACTGTATATATGGATTTGTGTAGGATTTAGCAAAGGCCTACTTGTGTCTACAGAAGGTGGGTACTCATTAATCGCTCCCTAATCTTCCTTTTTAAAATGACTACATTTCTAGAGTCAACCTGCTGTTTATTTCTAAGGGCTAGCGTCTTTTCCACTTTGTTTTCAATGAGGAGAGAGCGTTTGCAGCAGCAGGCGGCCACCCTTTTTCAGGGTGCTCCGCCTTTTATGTGTGGCTGCTCCGAGCACTTTGAGTTGGAAATCTTTCGACTTACTAAGGCGACGTTAACATCACCGGCGCACTTTTAGGCCGTCTTTACATAAGCCATGATTGTTTGGTACCGTGCCCAAGCCTGATTGGCCCCTCTCCCCAGTCCCCTGATCGTCTGCAATCACGTCATTAGTAACATCGTTATGTCTGAGTACACTTGTGTAAGTACATTGTAGGTTTGCAAGTCTGCCAAAAAGCAGAATGAAGATGAAGCCACCATGGCAACCACTCCAGTGTTTCCCCTACCATTATATAAGGGGGGCGGCCAGCCCCCCCCAACGGCCCCCCCGCCCCCCTTGATGGTAAAGTTCATTTTATTTTCTATATAGCGCCAGATCACAAAACGATACGACAGGATCCGTTTAGAATGACACCACATTGCGGTCCCCTTCCTAGTTTAAGTGCGGCTACGTTCACATCTCCTGCGATCCGTACTCCTCATGTATACATGAATTGTGCCAACGACCACTTCTTCAAGGGGACTCGGCCCCCGAGTATGGTACGTTTGTGTTGACACTGATCAAATAAACTGGACTTTGGGGTCAAGTGTACTCAGATCCAGGCCCGGGTCACTGATATGTGACCCTTACTGACCTTGATATAAAAAAGTATTCCTCTGAATGTTTCTTCAATATAAAAAAGGTAGGGCAACATTTCAACACCTTGTTGAGAGATACACAATCACTTTCCAAAACCGGTCTTAATTCAAATAAAGACATACGTCTATCACAATGTGCTGAAAGTGTACCTACCATTAGGGTGCCAAATGTCTGTAATAAACTTCATCTTCGGTGGCCTGAGAGGGTAGTCTTTGGGAAATGTCAGATGAGCTTTAAACACACCACCTTCACTGTGAACAGAAACAAAATCATTATTTCATTTGATCTAATAAATCATCGAAGCAATATGAGTTCCCGGTCTATAACAGTGACAGACTTACTACAATGTGTCTGGAGGCCCAATAATCAGGACTTCCCATCTGTAGAGATCGTTGTCCTCAATCAAGCCTGCTGAGAATCCCTCCACTGGGTTTTTGTTCAGCTCTGGGTATAAAATAAAGAGTCAGTCAAATGAAAAACATCTCAGAATGTAAATATTTGTTAGCATGACTTGTTGAAGCTAACAACAGGAACAGGAGTTAACTCAAGTGCATCTCAGAACATTAGGACAGGTGATTTAGCTGGCCAATCAAGCACAGTAATCAATGGTCAGCAAACCAGTTACTGGGGGTCTTGGCTCTGTGGGAAGGTACCTAGTCCTGCTGGAAAAGGAAATCAGCATCTGATTAAAGCTCGTCAACAGACAGAGGCTAGTGTTTGAAAATGTCCTTGTAGACGGCTGCGTCGACTCTGGACTGGATTAAACACATGGGGCCAACAACAGCAGATCATATGTCACCAAAAATCACTTCACTCTGGACTTCTGCCCTGAACCCCACAGAGAATCCGTGGAGTATTGTCAAGAGGAAGATGAGAGACCCCAGACCCAACAATACAGACGAGCTGAAGACCGCTATCAGATCAACCTGAGCTTCCAAAACATCACAGGCTGACTACCTCCACGCCAAAAAGTATTGATGCAGTAATTCATTCAAAAGGAGCCCTGACCAAGTCTAGAGTGCATAAATGAACATGCTTTTGAGAAGGTCAACATTTGATTGATTGGTCTTATGTAATAGTCTCATATGTTCAGATACTGTTTTTTTTTATTCTAAAGAGATTTAAGCTGAACTATTCAAGGTTAAAAAAAAGGCTTCAAATGTCTTTGGGTTTATTCAATTTTGTATATGCACCTCTATGAAGCCAGTTTGGTTTTGCGGCGTCAGACCTCAAAGAAACCAGACTGCTTCTATGTTTGTTCAAAGGCTGTTGCAACTAAAGGCAGCAGCGAGACCTATTTATTTACACGTTTGAAACAGAGGCGTGCAGACGAGCAGGAGAAAGGTGTCTCACTACGAGATGCATGAGATCGCTACAGTTGATTTTCAAACAGAGGCGGGGTGCTGGGAAAAGACGCGCTGCGCTGTGCTTCTTCTCTCTGCTACGATTGCTCTTTACTTATTGAAAAAAGACGCTCAGATAAAAACGGCAGGTGGACAAAGGCCTTTCTCAAATGCATTAATTATTGTTATTATTTATTTTAATTAATATTTTAGTATTAATTGCTTATTTATGGGTTCAGGATGTTAAAGTGTTAAGAGCTTATATATCAGATAAACGTAAGGTATGTAGATGATTAATCGTGTTCAATAATCGTGATATCGATATCGATCAAAAATAATCGTGATGATGATTTCTATAATCGAACTTCATCTGTCAACAATTCAATATGGTTAGCAGCCAAAATCAAACGACTAGTGCAACCTCTAGAAGAGTAATGAATAAATACAGTAACATGGATCATACTCGTCACAAAATGACAAAACAAAACGAGTCCCGGCTCGTTGAGTTTTAATGAATGTAAACACATCAAGCTAGCTAGAAGCTAACGTCAGGCTAACCGCTCGGTTGACTTCTGACAGCGTTTTCAACGTCGACACTCACGTCACGTCCAGGTCTGTCAGCACACTGACCAGACAGGAGTGTGTCTTTCACCCACTTGTGTTATAATTTCCACGCTGAGTGTTTTTTTGTTCTGGGACATGAACAGTCCGTTTGAATCACAGCTAACGGACATCGTTAGCATCAGTTAGCTTCATTTACCTGCAAGCTGTCTCCTGAGTAACAGCGCTGACTGAGGCTCCGTCATAGTTCAGCGAATATACCGCAGCTATGTTCAATGTTCAACACTTGAGGTAACAGGTTTAATTTAACCTTCACTAAAACAAAACAGCACTCCGTCCTCTCTTATGTTCCGTTTAGCATTCTCCTCATTCTTCTTCTTCGTCGCTCTCGCCTGCAACAGTGACTTCTTCTTCTTCGTCTTCTTTGTGCTTTTGGAGGATTACAAACACGATTTAAAGTTGCATACCGCCACCTAGTGTACCGGAGTATTTAGAAGGGACGCAGTTTTACAAGATCATTTAACATAATAATAATAATAATAATAATAATAATAATAAGGAGAAGAAGAAGAAACATGGAAAAAAAAGTAAATCAATAAAAACCCATGTAATAATGTCTTTGTCTATATATTAGAATTTTAAAAATACGTTAGGGCTGTCAGCATTAACTAGTTCAGGTTTTCCCAAACATTTCAGCTCAGGACCCTCAAAATAACTGTGCTAGAGACCGGGGAGCCCAATAACTCATATATGGCATGATAAGTGAGCAATACAATATATAATGTGGGCATTTTTTATTTAATAGATCAAGTAATGAATGTCAATAGATTAAGACAAATTTCGTTTGATGTATTCTATGTGTGGCTTCCAACAAAGTTTATGATCTATGATCACTACTAGAAAGTTTGTTTCATAAACTCTATTTATTTTAATTCCATTTAATTTAATTTGTATTTTAAAGTCAACCCTATCACCACCAAACACCATACATGTTGTTTTTTCTTCATTTAGTGATCACTTATTCATATCAAACCAGTTTTCTTAACTTCCTCAGTTCGGTTTCAAATTTTTTCAATAATTCAGTCATGTACTCTCCAAAACAAAATAAATGTGTATCATGTAACACATTTTAACATATTAAGAACCTCTACAAAGATCATTTAAATAAAGTATAAATAACTTGGGGCCTAATATTGATCCTTGTGGTACACCACAAGTAACTTTTCTAAGGTGAGATTCAGTGTTATTAAATTTTACATATTGTAACCTATTTTCTAAGTACCTTCCTAACCAATGTCTTGCAACACCTCTTATAACATAGTTTTCAAGTTTCTGCAAAAGTAAAGTATGGTCAATTGTGTCAAACACTTTACTTAAATCAATAAACACACACACTGTGTGTTGTTTTTATCAACTGCTGTACCTACAGTAATGAGAGTGGATTACAATAATTCTGACTGTAGAATAACATGCTTCACTTCTGTAATACTCACAGTCAACAGTAGATGGCGACAACTGATGTGATCCTAAAACCCTTACAGGGGTTCCCATCCTTTTTCTGTCGGCTCCCCGTTGTCAGATGATTAAATATTTTCAAGCCCCCTACCACCCCCACCCCCACTCCATACCATACACATTGACACATAAACAGTCAAATCTGTTTAAAGCAATGACTGTTGTCACATCTTAAAAATTGTGAAGTTTCATTTTTCATTTTTCAGCATTTTTCCTCTGTAACAATTAGCTTGTTTGATGTCACACTGAAGTTTCTATTCTGCACTTTCTGCAGACGATGTTTGAGATCAACTCTAAAAATAAAGGAACCTGTTAGTGAAGAGCGACTGACTGAGTGTGATAATGGTATCGATTTATGTGTATGTGTTGATGTGAGGGGTGGGAGTGTCATGGTTTACTCGGTTATGACTTCCTGTTTTATTTTATCTTTTATATCCTTGTGTTTCTCTGTTTCCTGTATTTTTTTTGATGATAATCCTGAGGCTAGTTTTCAGTGTTTCTTGTCTTATTTTTTGTAGTTTTATCCCCCTGTGTATCATGTCTAATGTTTCTCCCTGCCTCTGTGTGTCCCTCTACTTTTGATCGCCCTCATTGTCCTCACCTGGGTCTTGTTAGTCCCACCTGTGTTTGATTGTATATTTAGTCTATCTGTTTCTTCCCTTCTGTGTCAGTTTATTCATCTACCTACCCGTGGTCATATAAGTGCTCCTGCCCCGTCCTGTGTGGATTCCTGCCTGTGGTCCCTGTTTTCACGTATGGTTTTTGTTTTGCTGAAGTTTTAAGTTGGACTTTCTGGCCTGACAGAAAAAGTTTGGGGACCACTGCCTTGCATGATTGTATGCTTGTATGTTTTAGTTTCACACTCGTATCACTTCTGACTTCTCCTTCTAAAGGCAAGATAAGAACTCACTTTAAAAGCACGTGTCGAGAGTAAAGGAGGAAGTTGATTGCATTATTGTAATTTCTAAACCTTGTGAAACAGGGTGACCATGCATTCTGTGAAGGTGGTTAACTGTATCTGAATGTTTTTACTTAATGTTCCAAAGTCTGTAATGCATGGTTGTCATAGTGCGGGGGGAAAGTGGGACCGACTACCCTGGGCCCTGATGGAGAAAGGGGCCCTGTGCTGTGTAGGGCTGTACTAAAAAACACAATGCTTATGATGTCAGGTGATCCACAATAATTTTCAGTGTTAAGATAAGGGACGTAAACAAAGAACTGTTTCTGAATCAGAAATGCTTTATTTATCACCAGAGACACAGTTCAAGGTTCAGGGCTGTCTTTCTTATCCCTGTGAGAGGTCAATTTGTTTTGCAGCAGTAAAACATCCAACAAACATATAACATAATGAGTGCTTCCTGTCGCTATAACCAGATCCGCTGTGGTTGTGTTGCAGCTGAAGTCTGTGGTGCAGAGGGTGAAGAGTAAGAGAGAGAAGGTCACTCTGTCTGACACACAGTGTTGTAGGCGCACATACTGCGGCTGCCAGTCAGATAATCAACAATCCAGGACACACAAGGAGCATCCCCCTACATCACCAGCAGACCCTCACCCACAGACAGCCAGATGGTGTCGAAAGCTCTGCAGAAGATAAAACCCAAAAACCTCACAGTTCTCTCTGGCCGAGTGTAGACCCGGTTGAGCAGGAACGAGATGGCATCAAAGTCAGCTCTTGGGTCAGTTGTCACTCAGTGGGAATGTGGACCTAGTAAAGTTCCCCGTACATGAACGTACAGGAAAAAAGTAATGTTTATTATACCTCTGGAACAGGACGTTTCAGGTTTTAATTGATTTCAGCTTGCTGTTAGGAGGTCCACAAATATGTGCAATGAGGCGGAAGCTTCCAGCCCACATGTGTTTCTTCTAGTTATAAAGAGGAAGTCACAAGATAAGTGGTGAACAGTTAACGACTTTGAAATGTTCCTCCCTCTTTGCCTGGAACGAAGACAGAACAACAAATGAATCTACAGCAGCCAGGCGACTATGTCAAGATCAAATCAAATCCAATCAAGGAAGGCTAGTTCAAAATTCTGATAAAACATATTATTGTTGTATTTCCTATTTTCTTTAAAGGTCATATATGATGCAAAATCCACTTCTCCATATTCCTCTAACACTAACATGTGTCCCTATGAGTAAAGTCTCCATCTTTTTCCTGCTCCACTTTACAGAAAATGTGTGCTCAAACAGGCTGTTAGGCGACTTTCCCTTCATGGCATCACAAAGGGCAGTAACCCCTCCCCCAGGGATCATGAGAAGGGTCATCAGCCCCCCCACATCCACTGGCTACTTCACCATGTTTTTGTAACGCTAATATGTGTCTCTGGTCTGTCTACAAACCCCCAAAAATGTGTGCTCAAACAGACGGTTTGGAGATTTTCCCTTCATGATATCACAAAGTGCAGTAGCCCCTCTCCCAGGTGGGTGACACTCCCACAGATAGGTGTTTGTTCTGCCCTCTGAGTCTGTCGAGACCTTCCAGAGAGGGGCGTGGTCAGATACAGCTCATTTACATTTAAAGGTACAGACACAGAAACAGCCTGTTCTGAGCAGGGCTGAAATAGAGGGGTTTATAGACATGATCAAATACAGGATCAGAGTGGATTTAGAACAAGACACTTCACACACATGTTTTGAGGAGCTCTGAGACTAATTTACACTGGTTGAAGAGGAGGAGAATATGTGACCTTTAAGAAAGATTGCAAAAAGATGATATGATCACATTAAACCACTCAGAAAAGAAAAAAACAAAACATGTAACAGTGGGACTAATGCTCTGCCATGTGAGTAGTGTGCTATGTGAAAAAAAACGGTGAACAACCTCATTGAGATTAAAAATCTCTTTTTTAAGAGCAGCACAGGTAACAAACAACGAGAAGTCAAACTTACAAACAAATAGCAAATATGTGTCAATATCGACTACGATCATAAATATATCAGATGTGTTGATCTCCATTTACAAACACTTATAATCATCCAATGAGAGAAGCTTGTTCGGTTTTACGTCTTTGTAATACGTTCCAAGCAAAGTGAGCAGTGAACTTAAACACCTTTTCCTCCAGTTCAGTTCTGACATTTGGAACAGAGAATAAGAAAAGATCCTGAGAACAAATATTAGAAGTTCCTGGACTCTTCTGACTAATGTAGGTCAGAAGGTCTGACGGTTGTGATTACTCGATGTAAATGGTAAATGGACTTGAGCTTGTATATTTCTTTTTCTAGTCCTCTGGCTACTCAGAGTGCTTTTTTCACCGCAGGTCACACCTACACATTCACACCCTGAGGCTGCTGAGTAAAGAGTCCATCAGTATTAACTCATCACATTCACATGCTGCCAACAAAGCAGCAGGAGTAACTTGAGGTTAAGAGTTTTGCTGAAGGACACATCAGACATGTGGCTGCAGGAGCCGGAGATCAAACCCCCGACCTTCTGGTTGATAGACAACCGACTCTACTACTGAGCCACAGCCACCTGTCTTATACTGAACAATAACAACCTTTGTAATGGAAAATGCATTTTCTTGATGTGCTAAAATAAAGCTATTGTGAACCTTTCTGTGAGACTAAAGTAACGCTTTTCAGGTCACACTGGCCCGTGCACATCCTGTTTATCAGAGGCCTCTGTAAGACTCATGCTTTTCCAGGATACTCCTGTGAACATCTGCATTTCTTTTGTCTTAAGGAACATGAATTTTCTAGGCTTTGCTTAGTGTTAATAGTGTTAAACAACAACAGAGTTTGTCTATATCCACCCCTTTGACACAATGTGTTAAAGTGTGTTAAAGTGTGTGTGTGTGTGTGAGAGAGTGTGAGAGTGAGTGTGAGTGTGTGAGCATATGACCAACCCATAGTGGGCCGATCCTCTATGCCTCTGTCAGAGTCCTCAAGACTCAGAGGAGACACACAGGAGAGTCCTCTGACAACCACAGACATGGAATAAACTGAAACATCAGCAACACGTAAGTGAAGCTCTCTTTTGTCACCATGTTAGTGATGGCAGCAGATTTGACAGCTGATTTGTTTTTTACCAGTCTGATACATCCATAACAGTATCATGCAGAGCTTAACTTTCTATGGTTCCTCTTTCTGATGCACAATCGTCTCACTGTTTTCATAAACTGACTCTAAACAGGGCTAAATGCATGACTCTGCTCCTTCTTTCTGGAATCACATGAAACTGTCCAATAATTCAGTCATTTTTTAAGATGAAATACAATCTTTACCAAACAGTTTCCTTCTCCTTTCTTTGACGTTTTCCACAGTAAGTTTGCAACTATTTGCACACAGTTGTGTCACAGGGTTGTTTCTTAAGTGCTTCAACAACGTACATTACTAACTAGATTACATGTGAGGCACAGGACATCAGGACGTGTGGGACACTTCTCACACACAGTAGGATAGACACAGTCACTTTGTGTTCAATATTTTTTTTTTTTATTGTTTTATATTTTTGCTTTTGCAGTTTTACAAAGAGTGAATTCATAATACATGGCTATATGTAAAAAAATAAATACATTTGGCAGACAAGCCAAAGAGGAATTTGTGTTTTGAGAGATGGAACAGGGCAAACTGGAGACACAGGACAGATGGGGCAAAAGCCAGATAGAAAAATAAAATAAAATCCAGGCAAGAATGGTGGGGTCATGCTGATTTATCTAGACGTACTGCACATTATGGTTTGCTGTAGTTTTAGTAACAAACAAGAAAAGAAACAATGTTTATAAATAAAAGAACAAAATAAAAATAAAAATGAATAAATTGAAATAAAAAACAGCAGTAAAAGACAAAAATAGTATATACATGGTTAAATTGGACAAATGCTAATGATGGAACAATGTAATAAAATGATATGAGGAGTACAGGAGGAGCTGTTTGTGGAAGTTAGGAGTATTTAAAATATTAAAAATGAAAGTCAAATAGAAAAACCTGTTAGGCTGTGTATCCTGTTACAGGTTTATTCTGTGCCCAGCTTCATCAAGTTGTCTTAATACAGTCGCTGCTAAAGTGTGCACACGCTGCAATATACTGGTGAACTATTTCCTCTAAATCCAAACCATTCATTCTCCATTTACAGGTGACTCAGAGCTGCCTGAGGTATCAGTGTCGACCCCCCCGGACAGGGGCTGGACCCCGGACTCCAATGAGGGTCTTCATTATGGTTCTTTTGCAAACAGCCTCGCATCACTCACACACCAGGCACCAGAGAGGATCACACCGAGACAGGCTAAGATCGCTGTAGCTGTGCTCTGCTACATCAACCTCATCAACTACATGGAGCGTTACACCATCGCAGGTGAGATGAGGTGCATGAGGAACAAACAAACATAAAACATTTACTTCTGCTGCTCAGGTGCATTTTTTGTTTTTTAACTGTCACATACTGTAGGTGTCCTGCTCAATCTGCAGAAATTCTTTGATATAAGTGACAGTACAGCTGCACTCCTGCAAACAGGTATGATCAACAGACACACTCAAACATCTTCTCTTTGGTTTTCACAGCAACAATGCATGCAACGCTTAGCAGGACAACGAGAGTGGGTGCTGTTAGATGGGGCCCCCTTAGGAAGGTTTCCTACTCTCATTGCAAAATCTGCACATTTTGGGCCCCTGCTTTGTTTAAGTTTGTGAGCCCTCAGGGGGCCCCCTACTGGTCTTGGGCCCTTGACAAGCAGCGCCTCTGTTCCTGGTGAATGAAGGTTAAATAAAAATATGTTGTTGTACTCCCAGCAAGCTACTGACATATGCGGTTATAACAGACTACTGGTTCAGTTCCATGCATTTCACTCTTCAGCAGCATTTCACACAATGGAAGGATTGTAGAGGAGAAACTATGTGAGTGGAGGAGAGTCGGCCTAAATATCAGAATGTGTTATTGCTTTTAACAAAAACACATTTATTATTTTATAGATTGTTTGGTTTTATTCTGCAAGATGACTTCATGGAACATGTGCTGCAAGTGAACTGCAAAAATCAATGCAAAGCACTGCTGGATGTGAAGACAGAAGTATAAAATTAGACACCTGCAAGCACGCACACACACACACACACACACACACACACACACACACACACACACTATACGTGTGGTACTTCACTATTCTGAATGAATAGTGAAGATCTGTGCCTCGACAGCCTGATATGTTCATGCAGGAGTTGTATAAGTTGCATCAGGACTTCTGGTCACACTGTCAACTCAGACTTGGTTCTTATCTTACAGTCTTCATCTGCAGTTTCCTACTTCTGGCCCCTCTCTTTGGTTACCTTGGTGACCGCTACAACAGGAAGTACCTCATGATTGGTGGGCTGAGCGTGTGGCTCATCATGGGAGCAGCCAGCTCTTTGGTCACTGAGTCGGTGGGTAAGAAAAAGATGTGTTCACAAACACGTTACAAGAGTTAAAACACAACAAGAACACACAATGCCACATCCTGCCGCCTGTCGTAAGACTCTTCTTCCTCTTCCTTTTGAAGTGTGCTCCCTCTTTAAATAAAAATGTGACTGAATAAAGTTTTACTTGTTCAGGAAACGTATCCTTAGAGGTTGAAACATGCCAACAGAGGCTACACTTTAATATGAAAGTCAAACAGAGAAATCCTGTTCCATTCTACAGTTTCTATTCATAATTCATATGTCATTATGAATTTATTGTCCATGTTCGGGCAGTAGGAATGCTGCCTGTTAAACTCGTGGTATCACTCCTGCAGCTTTTCTGGCTGCTGATGCTGCTGCGAGCCATGGTCGGGATCGGAGAGGCCAGTTACTCCTCCATCGCTCCCACCATCATCGGTGATCTCTTCACAGGGGCTCAACGGAGCGTCGTGATCTGTATATTCTACATCTTCATCCCTATTGGAAGGTTAGCGTTATACTGTCGATTGTTCTGAAACAAGAAAAGGGGCAAAAAAATCCAATATTTGAGACTCAAAGGTCAACTTCAGGAAGCAGGGATTTATTTAGTCTGTCAGTGTGTGACGTAAGGGCATACCTGATTGAACATCTCAGAGCAGGGGTTGTGTCCATCAACCTCTTGGATGTGCTAAAATCTGAAATCTTCAGGACGCCGCTGGAGGTGTTGATGAGAGCGTTATATCACCCTGTGTATCAGAGCAGAAATCAGCGAGAACAAATTCACCTGTACCCTAACTGAGAATCTGACTCTGTGATGGTTGAGACATTAGGCTATATGACATGCTTGCCAATCTTTGTAGGCAAAAAACACATTTGTAGGCAAAAACACATTTTTCTGACAATGCTTATATGAGCCTGTTGTTAAAGGTGACATATTCTCCTCCTCTTCAACCATTTTAAATAATTCTCAGAGCTCCTAAAAACATGTGTGTGAAGTTTCTTGTTCTAAATCCACTCTGATCCTGTATTTGATCATGTCTATAAACCCCTCTATTTCAGCCCTGCTCAGAACAGGCTGTTTCTGTGTCTGTACCTTTAAATGTAAATGAGCTGTGTCTGACCACGCCCCCTCTCTGGAAGGGCTTGGGTGTACTCGGGCTTTCTCGCTCCATGTCCTATTCTTTACCGTGAGAAGGCAGACTCAGAGGGCAGAACAAACACCTAGCTGTGGGAGTGTCACCCACCTGGGGGAGGGGTTACTGCCCTTTGTGATGTCATGAAGGGAAAATCTCCAAACCGCCTGTTTGAGCACAGATTTTTGATGGTTTGTAGACAGACCAGAGACACATATTAGCATTAGAAAAACATGGTGAAGTAGCCGGTGGAGGGGGCTGATGACCCTTCTCACTGTGTGTGGCAGAGCTGATTTCAGTAAGTGTCAAAGCTGAGGAAAAAAAAAAGGTTATTTTACGTAATAAATTAAAGGGGGAGAGACAGGGTTATTTTTAGCCAAAGAGCTGTACAGGACATGTTAACCAGCAGCAGCCAGCAGCTCAGTTTGAATGCATTCATACCAAATCTAATTTAGTGCACACGGTCACAGGACAAGAGTTTTCAGAGCAAGGGATTCAGTGCAGACCGTTCAAACTGAGATGCTGCAATCCTTGAATTATGTATTCATTCCTTTCCTTATATTACTCACTATCCTTCGCCCATGTAACCATTACAACTTTTTCCGCTTTTGTTTACTTGTGTTCTGAACTGATAAAAACTTCTATTGTTGGTTTATGAGGCACTCGTTCCCCTGCAGAGGGTTCCAGGGGGCAGTTCAGGGCTGTTGGGGGCGATTTCAATCAGGAGAGACTTCAGTAAGAGTTTACAAATGTTTGTTTAACAGTTTAGGGAAAGATAAATGTTCTGTGGTGATTAGACTCCGTCATGATGTCTTCATGCACTCAAAGAGGTAGTGAGGCCGACAGCAGGATAGGTTACCCCCCTGATGGAGTCTCACTGGTGGTGGTGGTAGAGTGTATGATGTGATGAGGAGTGAGTTTCTGAGGCTGGATCTGAACTCTGCTGAGCTGGTATGGAGGTGACCTGGGCGGAGGAGGAGGGTCGCAGCGCTCGCATTGAAATGACATAATGACTGTTGAAGAGAGAGAATAGGTTTTAAAATGTGACCGCAGCAGGGTGATTTGTAATCATGGATTATTAGTGGTAAATTAAGTACCTTTTAAAGGTTTGAAGTGAAATCAAGACACAGTGAGGTTTGCTTTTTCTTAAAACACCAGTGGAGAGATCTCATAAATGGTATAACTTGTCTATAATCTGACAGTTAGCTGGTCTACTCTGTGTTTTCAGTGGTCTTGGGTACATCACAGGAGCAGGGATGGCTGCTCTCACAGAAGACTGGCGCTGGGCTCTCAGGGTGAGAATATTAACTTTAAAATAAATATCAGCTGAGCACTTTCACACATTCTTACATTTGTTTTTTTTTCCTTCTGTATTCTCAGGTTACTCCCATCATGGGTGTAGTGGGACTTGTGTTGCTCGTCTTCTTGTGCCCAAACCCACCCAGGGGTGCTGCTGAAACTAACGGAGAAGGAGTCGAAGGGCAGAGCTCGTACCGGGAGGACGTCAAGTACCTGCTGAGAAAGTAAGACACTGAAACTAAAACTAGACGAGCTGTATGAACAGGAGCGATTGTAGGCTTTTGAAGGTCAATGAAAAAAAGTCAGATAAAGACCTAATTTATTTGCACAATGATAATATAATATAATTTGTCATCACAAGATATTATGTGGCATAAGATTTTTTTCTTTTTACTTTTTGAGACTTCAGGGACTCTGTAGTATTAGACTGCAAACTTCACAAGGGTGTGAATATGAATTCATTGATATATTCTGTCTCTCTTTTTGTGTAACTTTCACACTAGTAAAAGTTACGTGTGGTCAACTCTGGGAGTGACAGCGACGACCTTCCTCACTGGAGCCATGGCTTTCTGGATGCCAACTTTTCTGTCCAGAGCTCAGATCGCTCAGAATCTCAGACCACCGTGTGTGAAAGAGCCGTGCAATGCCACAGACAGGTGCAGCATGACCGCTAACAACAACACACACCAAACTTCTTTTACTCATTGTATTTTGAAATCACCACGGAGTATCAATAAAGCTTTATCTGCCTCTGCTCCACAGTTATATCTTTGGAGCTGTGACGGTGGTGACGGGCATTATGGGAGGTTGTCTTGGCACCGGTTTGTCCAGATGGTTTAGGGACAAGGTGCCGAATGTGGACCCCAGGATCTGTGCGGCGGGGCTGCTGGGATCAGCCCCCTGCCTCTTTGTTGTCATCTTCGTGGCGTCAGTAAACATCCCCACCACTTACGTAAGTGCCATGGCTGTATAATATTATTATAGCTCTACAGTTAGTAATGATGGTCTGTAATCAGAACGCTGTCGTCCAGGTAACATACTATAGTTCCTTTTACAACCTCAAAGAAGTCTCAGAGCTCCTCAAAACATGCGTGTGAAGTTTCTTGTTCTAAATCCACTCTGATCCTGTATTTGATCATGCCTATAAACCCCTCTATTTCAGCCCTGCTCAGAACAGGCTGTTTCTGTGTCTGTACCTTTAAATATGTAAATGAATGAATGAAATATGATGTGATAATGAATGCATCTCTGAGTAAAGGTCTTTGAGCTCCAACAAAATGTTCAAACTAGCTAATAAAGAAAATGTGAAAAAGTGAAAACCCAAAAGGATTATTAACCAATCACTTTACTGGATTCACTGCTTAAATGTCTCATTTCAGGTGTTCATTTTCTTAGGTGAACTGTTGATTTCACTGAACTGGGCTGTCATGGCTGACATCCTGCTGGTGAGTTTTCTTGTTTCTCCGTGAGATAAAAAATATGTAAGCGTCTGCTGAAATTTGAAGCCAACAGGTCGTTTTTTGTTACTGTGTGTTTTAGTACGTTGTTGTACCGACCAGGCGAGCCACAGCCGAGGCTCTCCAGATTTCAGTCGGTCATCTCCTGGGTGACGCCGGAAGTCCTTACCTTGTAGGAGTGGTGAGAAATGCTTCAACTTCCATCATAGCGCTGTATACTTGAGTACTTCTTTTGTGTATGTTTGAAGACTTATCCTGTATCCTGTACCTTTAGATATCTGACGCTGTAAGCAGATCTGATCCTACCAGTCACATCTGGAGCTTCCAAAGTCTGAAGTACAGCCTGCTGGTCTGCCCGTTGGTCGGGGTCCTTGGTGGAGTGTTTTTCTCCATGGCAGCTCTCTACATCACTGAAGACAAGAAGGCAGCTCTGCGATTGGTTGAAGGTACACAAACTGACAGATACTGTATTTTTATTGTCCTGTAAACAACAACAACAGCATCAAAACTGTATAGTACAGATATAAATAACGTCTCATTTAAGACTTTATTGGCAAAAATCAACTCATTCTGAATATGATACATTTTAACTTTTTGGGCAGGATCTTTATCTTAATGACACTCTGCTAAACCACTGAGGCGTAACTATTGTGTTTGTTAACGCTGGAGTGTCAAGCAATCTTAAAACACATCAACAAACATCTCCTTATACTGTCTGATAAATGATACATCCAGGAACAGATGAGAATTTCCCAGTTTTCCTGATGAAGCCAGCGGTAGCATTTAATGACTTCCAGGCAGGACTTTGTTCCAGTGCATTGTTTACATCATTAACATAGACACCATTTTTCTGGGTCGAGAACATTGCGGAGAAACACTTTATCATCTGCTCCTACTATACTAGTTGTACATACTGATTTGGTCAAAATGTAGTATGGGAAGAACCGCCAAATCCTCAGTATAGTAAATAATACCCGGATGTTGTACTGATTCTGGAAAAATCTACAGTCATCATCAGACCAGTCTTCCTCGCGTACAAGGGAGATAATTAACTGCAGATAACTAACCACCTGTTTTCTACTGTGCAAGTAGACCATTTTTCCTGCATACACTAAAGCCTGCTGAAACTTATTGGACTACAAACGTACCACAAACAGAAGCCAGAACACTTTACATGCTGAAACTCCAGACCCCCACGTACAGATTCTACATTTCTAAGTAACCCCTGTTAAGATTGGAGTGTCCAGAGGCCCTGCCAGCTCTCCTCCTGATGGAGTTCGAAACAAATTGTCCTTATCTGCACACACGCTGGCATCTTGTCTTTCTTGCAACCCGAGGTGAATGTGGGCCAAACCCAATAAAGACTACATTGTATTATAGTTGAAATCTGATTTGAGCTCATTCTCTTCATTCTGTTGGATTGATAAATGGTGTGTGAGGCGGCTGCAACAACAGGGTGACTTATTAGAAATCCCCTGAATATATACACGAGCTTGTTCACTGCCAACATGGTCTGAAATGGACGTTTTCATTCTGCTTCTACATTTGAGAGTGTACCTGGTCACAGTTTTTATTTCATCCCTATATCCCCCATTTTCCTCTGCAGTTATTTTCAGTATTTCAACAGCTTGTGTCAGAGTGCAGCACAGCAGTATACAACAGTGTCATCAGCGTAACAATAGAAGGTAGCATTTGACACATTTTGACCTAGATTACTCACATAAATAGTGAATATAAGGGGACCTAAAACAGAGCCCTGTGGCACGTTGTGGACAGATATAACATCTGAGCATAGACCATCATTCCTAATAACAGAATCTGTAAACAGAGAAACTTTTTGAGCTAAATGTAATCTCATGTTGTGGCCTAATTTGAATGCAGATGTTACCTATTGTTTGTTCATTGTCAAGAAGATGTCAAATATGTTGTTTGAACTTGAAACAATGCCATGTTCCCTCTAGATTTTTTACTTTACTGTATTTTCTCGTGTTAATCAGTCAAGACGCCTTGAGATATTTATTAAACTCTTCATTTATATGATTTATCCTAGACTAGAACACAGAAGTGCAACATTATAACAGCAATTGAGCTTCCCACCCTGAGCACGATGTCAAAAGAAAATGGCCTCTATGTGAACATTGTCCATTTTTATAAACCCTCTGTAATTTAATTTAAAATGAATCTGTGTTTGTGTCAGCAGAAGACTCTCGACCACATCAGGGACCTTCACCTGAGCCCGCCCTGGAACTCAGCACGCAGAAGAAATGAGTATTAAACCTGTGACGGAGAGAGCCATGTCATTCATAAATCTGTAAATATTTAAACTTCAGTTAAAAACTGTGACTTGTTGTTGGAGACTTGAAAAAAACGTCATGTTTTGTGACTAAACTTTGATGAAATTATGAACAATGCAGAGAAACATCAGACCGTTATCCATCAAATGACCTCATTATAAATGTTTTTCTGTTCACTCTGGAGGGAAATTGTATTTTCGACTGTTGAAGACAAATCAATTTGTTTGTACCATTACAGTCTATTAGTTGTACACTTGAAAATCACTGTTTTTCATCAAGGCACGGGACCTTCTGTATAAAAACAAACATACCCATTATCGTCCAGAAATTGAAAAACTGCTCTCAACAACAAGGTGAGAAGAAAAGCTGAAACACTGTGAATTTGTGGAAAAGTTTTCAATAAATTTGCTATGAAAATGACAGCACTGCCCTTTGTCCAACCATCCTTACATCCATCCTTACAGCCATCCAGCCATCCATTCATCCATCTTTTCATCCATCCATCATACATCTTTTCATCCATCCGTCATCCATCACCCATCCATCTTTTCATCCATCCATCATCCATCACCCATCCATCATCCATCCATCCATCCATACATCCATATTTCATACATCCATCTTTTCATCCATCCATCGTTTGATCCATCCCATCCATTCATACATCCATCCAGCTGCGTGTTTATAAACCTATCCATGGTTTGTCAGGTCCGAGCTACTTTATAGGCTAGGATTATTTTGTCCATGTGTTGGGGGGACCTATATATTTTAGTCAAGTAATGAATAAATAAACAACTTTGTTAACGCACAAATCCAACCAAATCGACAAGCAGACAGGTACACATGGAAAATGTCACACACACACACAGACACAGCGACGCCTGCACAAATGCACAGTCAATGCTGCCAGTGCACACCCACCCGCCCTGTATCTGACTTTGATCAAAACTTGATCTGAAAGACAAAAACAAGGGTAAAAACAAAATAAAACAGGAAATGACAAAACACTAAAATGAATTGACGGAAAATAAATACATGACTTCAAGTTACTTGATGGGTTGTGTCAGTTACATTAACATGTTATGACATCAGTTAGCAAGTGACCTCGATAACAAAGATATTCACAGCTTCAACCTGCACGGGCCAATAGTACTCCAATCGGTCAAGACCGTTTTTGAGATCACTTTTTGAAAGTCTTGTCTCGGAATCAAAAGCATTTTGACTCGGTATTGTCTTGGCCTCACTCATGCTTACACACACAGTTACTCTCCCACCATGCTGACTGCAGATACGACCGAATGGACAACTTTGTAAATGAAACGCTCATTGCTGAGGAATGGCGAAAACATTTTTTGCATGCAAGGACATCGTTGTTGACTTTACATGCTCAAGACAGCTGTAATAGTGCATTTTGCGTCTTGTGTAGACGGGATTATTGTTTTAAAAGCAGAAGGAGGAATTAGAAAACACCCGCCTGCGTGTGGACTTGGCTCAAGAGGCACAGCAGTCCCAACACCTAAAGCCTCTCCCCTCTGTACTGAGGCCAGGTGCACCTTGTTAGGTGATCAGTAGCTCCACCTGGGCAGAGCTGGAGACAACAGGAGAGGAGAGGAGACAACAGCACAGGGAAACATACAGCTGTAACAAGGTGCTTTTACAAATTCCGGAGTCAATGTAAGTTGTCCAGCTCAGACTGGAAAGAGGTCCTGGTTTTGTAAAAGCAATGTTCTGCAGATGAGTTATTGACCCGGGAGGGCAGAATCTGTGAATGGATGCTTCCGAATTGCAAAGTGCCTCCACAGTCTGACAGTGGTCAGACGGTCCCTTCTCTCCGTGTTGTATCCTGTTGGGACCTGTTCAGTAGGCACGCACAGTAAGTTGATATTTGTTCCAACTTCGTCTGATTCATTCAGTGTGGAAGTGGCGTCATTAGCCCGCCTTATGTTATTGACACTCCAACTCAGATGTGATCTGCACGATGGCTCAGTAAATAATACAAAACTTCACATTGCATGGAAACAATTCAACAATTTGAAAAGCACGTTACCCGTAACCAGCCGCATCCGTTTTTATTTGTTTTGATTCAGAGGCGCATGTTAAAGGGGCTATATGTAACATTTAAAAATTCTGCGTTTGTAGCGACACCGCATGGCCGTTAGGCAAGCTGCACCAGTTACCTGTTGCTCGCTCTCCCTCGTGCTCGTACGTACACAAACGAGCATCATCATTGGTCGCAAAACACTGGATATTTACCGGCAAAATATTCAGAGGAGGTAAGTGGTCATACACATGTGAAAGTCTGTGAAGGAGTCTGTGTGTCTGTATTCATTCTCCATCCTACAAACGACAGTCTCTGCAGGCACTGGCTGAGAGCAGGAGTGTGTGATGAGTTTGTCCGCCTTTGAGAGCTCTTAGAGCGGATAGAAGTGTGTGGAAGACGGCCTCTGGCTGTGGAGGTGAAGACCGGCAGTGTGTGATGAGTTTGTACTGTTGATCTCTGTAAGTGGAGCGGAGTGAGGAGGACGTTGAGAACGTGCATAAAATGTCACTTCCTGGAACTTTTGCCGAAAATACGACCCGGGGAAAGATTTTATACAGGCAACACAGACAGTGAACATCTACTTTTTCACATCAGTTAACTGTTCGCTTATTAATGGGCAATAAAAAACTATTTCCACATGTAAAAAGCTACATATAGAACCTTTAAGTGATGTTTTACATTTAATTTCACACAGCCTTGTGGAAGTTAAAATACGACTCATTTCCTGAAAGGATGCATCGGATCCATACTGCACAAAACCTGGAAGTTTGCAATCATCCTGAAATGTTCAGTTTACTGAGGTGGACGCAAAAAATGCAGACTGAATGACCACGAGGGTTCAGTCTACTGAAGTCCACACTCCATACTGAACTGCGGCTTTTCAGAAAGGGCCAATATCTTTCAAACTTAGCAAGGGTTCTTTATCACAGACGTTAACCGAGTTATTTGCATGCTACATTTTAAAACAGTCAAAGAAACATTTACCTGTCTGCCAGTGACAATAGCTTTGCTGACACCAGTATCTCAAACGAGCCAGGTACGGTTCATCTCCTCTTGTTTTTCTTTTCTTAATGATTTTCCAGATTTTGCTGACATACAGCTTTCCACTTAACCTCACGTGGCCAGTTTGTGCTGCAATCCCCCTTCTGCGGCTCAGTGTAGTACATAAATGAACCCTGCGTGCGCAGAATGAGCTGAATTCATCCAAGTAACCATCAGATTAACCTCTGCCTCTATGAATGTACCAGTCAGTATGCAGCTGCTGCCTCATAATGAGCACCAGAGAGGCCCCTGGGCTGGACCAGAACATATGCTCAAATCTCCGTCTTTACTTCATGTACAAATTAGAAATGAAGGATTTTTATTCTCCTCTCTTGCAGTCGGCTTGAAGCTGCTTTAAAATCCATTAGATATTTAAATTGGACTTCTCAATTTATTGCATCTACCCTGGAAGGATCTCAAAACTCTGAATATGCATGTTAAAAACACGGTGTAGTGTTTTTATCACAAATTACTAAATAAATGACTTGATACATGTCTTTCTAAATGTCTCCACTAGATGGCGCAGCTGCATCACTGTAAAAACAGGAATGGCAGCTGTCTCCCGTTAGTGAAGCCTGATAGATTTGCCAGATGTTCACTGGGACCTCCAACAGAACTGCTCTGAAAATGTTGATGTCTGCAGACGCCGGGGCAGAAAACACAGAGTGTGCAGATTTACTGTAATGGTCTTTAATATGCCTCTGTGTCTCGGGCGGTACCATTACATGGAATGATCTCACTGTAATGATGTGACGGAAATAATTAGGGTTTCAGTGAGAAAATAAATTGCCAGACAATTTAAATAAACAATCTGGTGAAATATTTGTTATTCTTTTTATCGCTATGAAAAAAAATTGATATGTACTCACACTGATATGTACGTTTTCTGACTCTCGCGTGCGTGCGTGTGTGTGTGTGTGTGTGTGTGTGAGTGATGTGCTTTGTGGGTGTGCAGGGAGGATTTGGATTGCAACAGAGGTCCACACAGGCAACACTTCCTCAAAACCGCACAGAGACACAAATACATATAAAACAAAACTACCATGGATATCATCATGATGGACGTGAGTGAGATAAGGAACACAAAGACAAACAGTACATAGTAAAAGTGTACAGGCAATGCCTACAGATTATTTAACAAACCCAACTGCTGATGGAACAAACCTCAGGTATCTGTTAGATTTGACCCTCCTAACAGAAGTGAACCTCCTCCCTGTCTGCAGGAGTCTAAACTCTGCATGCTGAGCGTCTTCCAAGCCTTTGCTTTCTGAGGCTGGTAGGTTTTAGGGTCAGGGAATGTGGCTTTGGTGTTATCTGGTTTTATTAACTCTTAATCATGTTTTGTATCGTTCGTGTGTCTACTGACTGCAGATGGACTCAAGCTAACAGGTGAACTCTGCTGCGATGCTAACCCTAACACTAACCATCTGATTTAATGAGATAAATGCATACTTTGTAGATGCTCCCTGACAAACTAAACTGAACTAAACTGACAGAAAATCTGCTACTGATTTCTCTGAAATGTCAAAACTATCTCGCATTGTGTGGGTGCTGGCAGACTCGTGGTTAGTACACACGCCTCGTGCAGTGGCTGTGCTCCTCCAAGCCGTCTCCCCTGGGTTCAGGTCTAACTTGTAGCTCCTTTCCCCCCATGTCATTATCCACTCTCTCCTTTCCTTGATTTCTGACTCCATCTATCCTGTCTCTAAAATAAAGGCATACAAAAAACTCTCCCTCATTGTGAATATTTGTTGTAGAAAATGTGATAAAAGGCGATTTCTTTAGGGTGCTGCAAATTGTCTCGTGTGACACAGACCCAG
The DNA here is from genome assembly GCF_963930695.1 of Labrus bergylta. Classification (NCBI taxonomy): domain Eukaryota; kingdom Metazoa; phylum Chordata; class Actinopteri; order Labriformes; family Labridae; genus Labrus; species Labrus bergylta. The sequence goes on along the minus strand of NC_089208.1, from coordinate 22,812,655 downwards.
CGGCAGCTACAGGCATAAAAAAATAGTCCGTCTTTTTTTCTGACGGTCTGGTAAATGATAATAATAAAAGTTGATTTCAGTCTGTTTCATTACCACATTCAGAAGTCCTCACAGGAGCTTAAAGGCCAATTTACTGAACATACTGCATGAGTAAAAAAGCTTTTATCATATTACAAACCTGACATGTAGTGCAGGGTACATCCTTTAGCTGCAAAGTCAACTGAAATGCATACTCCATATTCTTCATATTAAAGTACACATTTATTCTAACATTTCAGGCAGACAACTCACCCAACCTGTATTTATTTAAATATTTATTGCAGCAGCAGAAAATAGTCTTTGTTCAGCGTGTAGGCTCCATGGCATCACGGCTTGCAGCTTTAATTAACATGCAGAAATGAGAGGAGTGATGGGATGATATCTTTAAACCCCCCCCCGAGTCGGAGTCTAAAGGAGGATGCTGGATGCATGGTGTTGCTGAGCGAGAGTGCAGAACGGGTTCAGGTCAGAGCAGGTGATGAAAGAGCAAAGAGGGAGAGAGCAGAAATCTTGTAGCCTCAATAGAGCGCTAATTGGACGGAGGTGTTGTCAGGTGATTTTGCATAATGACACACGTGTCAGTGCAGCTCGAGTTGAATGCCTGAACTCGCTCGCAGGCGTCGCAGAACATGCCAACATATGGCAAACAGATATTTTTGACAGTAACTCATGCTCAGTGAAGTTTCACAGGTGTTATTACTTTGTGTTTCTCTGAGCGCAGGCCTTCTTCTTTATCAGTTTTCATAAAGTGTAGCAGAGGCATCTGTTTGATATCAAAGCTTAAAAGTGGCAGGAATGTAACGGGAGCTGCAGCACAGACTGAAATCCAGTATTAACCCTTTCATTACCCATCAACCACAGAGCTCAGGCTCTCCTGATAAACACGCTGCGTCTTCTAAAGGCCTGCATGACGTTGAGCCAACCATGTGAGTGACATTTGCGTTCTTTCTGAGTGTTTACTTTTAATATTCTCTCAAGTGTGAGCGTGTGTTTCTGACCTCTGCTGAGTTCATGGAACGTGATACTCTCAACCTTCAGCATCTTAAGCCTGGCTGCTCTCGTCAAAGATTAGCACAGACCGGACAAACAGGGCGTATCGGCGAACTTTAGTACAGTATGACAGCCGCTTGTCAATCCGATTTCTGAGCTGTTTAGACTGTTGCTGCAGAGGCGCCAAGCATCCCTTGGCAAATCCTGACTGCAGCGTGTCATTGCGTGTCCCCATTGTTTTGTCGTGGAGCAAAGCAAGCAGGGGATGTCAAAGGTCAGTGTCATGTCTATTGTCACACACGAGGTCATGCAGTAATCGGACTGCATTGCCTTCAAATGTTTGTATGAGCATTTATTTGTTGATTTATGACATTTCTGAGCAAATATTTCCCAGAGAAGTCGACAGTATTTAACATAAACAGGTTAAGGAAAGCTAGTTCAAGGATGTTTTAACCATTGTTTAAGGTTTAATCGCTGTGCTGTGGTGTTAGCTGGTATTTCCTCTTGTTTTTGAATATTTCACACTTAAGCGTGTAACTTTCCAGAAGTTAGTCGATCACTCAGCTAAGGGAATACTCTCTGGCAGCAGGATGTGTATTTCAAATAACAAGCAAACACAGACGCAGACACATGCACAGTCAAAGGTATGTGGAAAACATTCTGGAGGTAACAGTTCAACCTGCAATTAAAACACAATGGGTATTGTACACAATGTTTCTGAGCGCTTTATCTGCATACCTCTCCTTTTTCCCCCGTCGACCCTGGCTGTACAGGAAACTGTCACAATGGCTAATAAATTGTGCAGAGCGATCAATGAGGCAGCCAGGGGCCGGAAGGGGAGCGGATACAGTCGCTGTTTACTCAGGGATAGGGAGCATTTCAGTCCTGAAAACATCCATGCGTCATGCACAGTCTCACAAAACAACACGCTCAACAACATGGGAGCAGTCAGCATCAATCACAATGCTGTCATGATATCAATCATAATAAACCAGAAATAATTCATGAGAAGTGAACATATTTACAGTAACAGAGGAGGACAGCTTATCTGCTGCCTGTTTGCGTTCTTGTCAGCCGTCCACAGGCGAGCAGCGGGGCGGTGATAAGAGGCGTCAGACCACATCTGTGGATGTGAAGTTGCACTCTTCCTTATCACGAGCACACTGCTGCACTGACATGACGACATAGAGAGGAAGAGGCCTCTCCACCCTCCGGACTGCCCCCTGATACTCACTATTACATCACAAGGGCCTTCCTGTCTTTACATCGCAGCTGAGTGGGGGCCAATAAACAAATCCTACTTTACTGTGAAGATTCAGGAGACAGAATGAAGCTCTGTTCTTGCACGTAAAGAAAGGAGAGGGAATACTTTGGCTATTTGATGGGGGACACACAAAAACGAGGAAAATGATAAACTGTGCTGTCGGGGATGATTCTGCAAAAACAAAATAAACACGTTCAAGATTTATTTTAATGGTTGGCATTAATTAACACAAAGGCCTGTTAACTGTGAGTACAAACTATAAAGTATCACAAGAAGGGAAAATGTGAAGAAGGACGTCATTCTTTAGTGAAATTGAAACTGTAATATCTTAAACATCATGTGAGGTTTTTTTTTAGCTGTTTGTGAAACAGGATGTAATTTAATATCGACGTCTTTTTGTTGCCAGTGAAGAAGATTAATTAGTCCTATTAGTCATTTTCTTAAAGCCTGTTATCGCTAGGTTGGTGTCAGGTGAGACGACTAAAAATGTATTTAAGACTTGATTTATCCTGAGTGCTATAGACATGACAGATGAGATCTAAACCATGATGTGTTTAATGTGTAACTGTAGCTGCTCCGCTTGTCTGCCTGAATGTTTTTCATGATGTAGCTGTTGATGTTGATGTATGTGGAGAGTCTATCAGCTTCCTTTGGTGGACAATAAAGATTTATTCTATTCTATTAATCGGCACCCTGATTAAAATACATTTCCACAGCAAAGATTCATTAAAAGAAAGCAGGATAAGATTTTCATCAGGAAAATTTGGTTTTTGTTGATGTAGGCGCCCCCTGTGAACAAAGCAGTCCATTACCTGTTCGTACGGTAATGGACTGCTTTGTTCACAGGGGGCGCCTACATCAACACAAACCAAAAACTCCTCACCGGACCATTGAAAATGGCGCTGGCGTTGTCAGCCCTTGGTCTTTTAGTGTAAAAATAAAAGAAGAGGTGGAGGAGACAAATGAGGAGAAACCGCACTAATGGGTGAAAGCATGGATACTACAGAGGCATGCTCAAGGGGCTTTCCTGAACCTGTGAGGAGAGCTAGAGAGACCCCCTCTCACCGACCCCCGACACTGATTCAACTACGACTGACAGCCGACGATCTCCTTGGTGTGTCAGGGCCTTTAAAGAACTAGTCTAAATGTAATAAACGTGAACTATGCTTCCCGGTAGAGTAATTTATTTTATTTTGTAAATAAAACGTTTTTTTCTTGTAAATAATTACGAGATAGAACCGCTTCTTCTTACTGACCTCAGACACATCTTGTCTCACTGAACACAGCCAGATGTCCGTCACTTTCAGCTAATATATCAACAGTGTGAATGATGATGAGTCATTTTAGTGTTTGACTTTTATTTTGAACACAAGGCTGAGATGAAGATCGATGACTCTGTTCTCTCACTGTCATGCAAATGATGCAGTCTGCAGCGTGGAGTACGACTCTGCATGACAAAGTAACTGCAGCCAAATCTGAGGTTTGCTCCATAATGGCATGGGCACATTCTGGTCCTATGTATTTAGCATTCCTGATTCAAAAGGCTCGCTGGCCGCTGGGCTGGAGAGAGCTGATTTACAGACACAGCCACGGCAATGGGGTAATTACAAAGACCAATAGAGTCTAAAAATAAGAGCTACAGCGCTCCCTGCAAGTCAGACTCAGCCACAATGCAGCTCAAATTTCTGCAATTAGGCAGAGCTTTATGTACGTGTTTTTTTTTTTAAGGAATGCAGTTGAAGAAAAGGATTCAAACTAAGGAGATCAACATGATGAAAATGCAGGAGGACAGAGGAGTCTGAGCTGGTTTTACCTCCTGGTCAGATCAACTGAGACAGATGACCCTCGACCGTGGATGGAGCTGTCGGATAAATAATTAAATGAGCAGATAAAGGACGCCGTCTCTGCCTCAGAAAACTATATTTAGTCTCTCTGCCTCCTGCTGCTGCTGCTGTGCTCCACTCCATAGCCCCCAGATCAGACTTGGAAGGACTAAAGACATCAACCCAGATCTATTCAAATCCTCAGCTGCTAAGACTCTCTGCTGCTTGAGTTTGGGAGCACACAGCAGCAGGAGGAGGGTGCTGGGGGGTGGGGGTGCAGCCGGTGGCTACAGCGAGCTAGTGTCAGAGTCAGAGACAGTCGTGAGGTCAGGAGGTCACAGCAGACGAGGAGAGGTCAGAATGGCAGAGCCCACACCTCAAGACTGGCAAAGCCGAGACGGCTCCGGCTCCGAAAAACAAACGAGGGGTGGTCCACTAGGTATCAGTGGTCTCACTGTTAAAGTCAGTGTTGACAGCTTGACACTAAGACAGGCTGTGCTGCTGAATTTGGCTGAATAACTTTTTCATACAGAGAATTATAAACTGTTTCTTGAGAGTCTCTTTTTTCCTGTTTGGATCATTCAAATATTCTGGCAATAATCGGTGGAAGTTTGTATTTTCTGGTTTCTGTTCCAAACAGTAAACAGCTCATCAAAAGTCATCAGTCACTGACATGAGTCACTATCTATCTGTGACTGTAGTGAACCAGCACATCCTGTTTGTCAGGGAATAAAACTTTCAGGTGCAATGCTCTGTTAGACGTTCAGGTGCAATGCTCTGTTAGACGTTCAGGTGCAATGCTCTGTTAGACGTTCAGGTGCAATGCTCTATTAGATGTTCAGGTGCAATTCTCAGTTAGACGTTCAGGTGCAATGCTCTGTTAGACGTTCAGGTGCAATGCTCTGTTAGACGTTCAGGTGCAATGCTCTGTTAGACGTTCAGGTGCAATGCTCAGTTAGACGTTCAGGTGCAATGCTCAGTTAGACGTTCAGGTGCAATGCTCTGTTAGACGTTCAGGTACATTGCTCTGAAATACAAGAAGACAATTTTAAAACTTCTTAGTTTGAGGAAAAGGATGTTTTGTTTTTCTTGGGTTAACAAAACATAGAGGAGGCCTGTTCATTCCCCTCCGGATCTTTAATGAGCGGTACATCATGTACTCAGGGAAACGGGGACACTGGTTCCTTTGTACAGGAAAGGGGAATGTATGTCTGTGGATGTATACGTGACTGAGGGAGATACCCAGTGTGTGTGTCTGGTGATTACTGTGTGTCAGAAACTCCTTGATTGTTTTAATTGCCAACATTTTGTTTTGTGTATTGCACTCTAAATTAATTCAAATTCACAGAAGAATAAGAGATTAAAATAGATATTTACATAAATTAGAAAAACAACACCAATCAGAAGGAAACATCAGAACTTTTTAACTCAAATTTATTATTAAAGAACTTTTCATACATTAAACAAAGCATGCAGCCCAAAGTGCTTCACACAACAGATCAAATCGTTAAAGACTCAAACAGGAAAGACGGTAATAAAATCATAAAAACAAAGAATTTAATAAAGTAATTACCAGAGATAAACCCAATGTAAATACAATGATAAAAGGTTATATATTGTAAGAACATGTGAATATTAATGACAAAAAATGATTTGGTATACTATTGCCAGTAAGTACGAGAACACTGGTTCAAAGTAGGCGCTCCCACCGTTGAGGAATGGATGTACACAAGGGGTATCATGATAAAGTTCACATTTGCTTTCCGAGTTTAAAAAGAAAGTTTATCGAATGTAAAACCTGTAAGAGAGACACTCTGACTTTCTGCACCCACCTTTTCTAATTCCCAGCAAGAAGGGGGACAAACAACACACACATAACTTAAAGTGGATCAAAGGAGTCTGTAGTGAAGGTTATATGCTATAGTAGGTCTTCAGTTTACTTTCAAAGGAGATTAACAGTTTAGAGGTGTAAAAACAGAAAGCTATCTACTGGTGCTTGTGTGGGTCACATGAGGGACATTTAAAATAAAATAAAACCATAAACAAACATTTATTTGCATTCATTTCTATTTGCATTTTTTATTCTTGCAATAGCTTCATTGTGCTGCATTTGAAGGAACTGTCACCAAAAACGAACCCACTCAAAATCCATTAAAGCTGCACTCTTAGTTGGAATAGATTAATAGTTACTGTGATGTTATTTTTGGCTATGCTGAGGGTGGTGTTGAACTTTTTAGGTGAAGACGTGTTTACCACAGAAACAGCTGATAGACACGTGTCAGAGGGACATTTAAACTTTTTAGTGGCAGTCACATGTGAGAATGCAATAAAAGCGTCACCCTTATCGGCCCGCAGGCACTGGGCCTCGGCGATTAGCAGGTTATCTCTCATCCTGCACTGCAGGGTCAGCCCTGCACTGAGACAGGAAGGAAGGCTGGGGCAGTGACTTAGTGGCTCCGGGCCACATCACAGAAAAACTCCAGAGTGAGAGAGATAGATCCAGTCCCACTGAGCCATTCTGAACGATGGAAAAACACACAGGATCCCACAGACATGAGCAGCATATCAAGCACATCCCAAAGAAAGAGAGAAGGAGGAGGGGCTCCACAGAGGGAGACAGGAACAACTGTTTACTGGGGCTCCTTCCGAAGCCCCTCTGCATGAGACCACTGCCTGGTCCAGCCCCTCTTCTCCTCTTTTCCTGCATCCTCTTATCCTGGATGTCAGTGTGCAGCATTACAAAAGGAATTCTTGTCAGTATCACTTGATCATTTTCTGCCGAGGCTGCCAGGCTGCACTGTTTGCATCATGCTTTCCAGATTTAAACCGAGAGGATTTCTGACTTCAAAGTCATTGGGAGGAAATTGGTTGATTGCCTCAGAAGTAGCTCAGAGAAACAAATGCCATCAGCGGCTTTAGGTTTTTACAAACAGAATGCTCTCATTTCAGTCTTCATAAAACAATACAGGCTAGCTACATAGTCATCGATATAGTTCATTTTTATTTGACCAGATGAATTACAGTAGTTAGTTCCTTTAATTTAATGCCGCAAGTTGGCTGGTCGCATGGTGCTCCGCCATTGGATAGTCTGAGAGCCGCAATGCATTTTGGGGCGGTTTAGTATGATTCAAAAACATATGTGCTGAAAAACTAGAATACAAACAGCATTTGGAATACACAAAAAATGCATAGTATAGGATTTCAGATCGTACTATACTCAATATGACATCATATTTAGATATATATATATATATAGATATACTATAAAAATATGCAGTTTTGGACACAGCCTTAATGATAGCTAGCTTACATTACTGCTTCTTAGCCCAACTGTAAGCTATCTTACGTATCTTTTAGCTAGCTCCTTGCTAGCATTATTATTTGTAAGCTAACATATCTGTTAGCTGGCTTAAATTGTTGTAAGTTAACAAAAGTTTGCTAGCTTACATCACCATTGGCTAGCTGATGTGATATTAGTAAGGTAACTTAACTTTTGCTAGGAATCTACACCATACATGGATGCATTATAGATTGGATCACAGTACTAGAGGTGGAGCCTTGTTATTTCCAATTAAAGCTGCTCAGTGGTGAATGAAGACAAAAAGTCTGACTTCTATGTGTAAAAGTAGCCGGACCTTCCACGTTACTGGGCCCATAGAGCATGCTCACTTGTAATATCTCTGAACTTGGCTTTAACTACATTTACAACTTTTAAGACCTGATGATTTTTAAAGGGTTATTTAAGTGTTCGTATCAGTAAGTTAATGTGCCTCTAAAAAAACATTTCCACAGTTTTATAGACGACTCTTCCCCAATATGAGCTTATGGGGAAAAAATCGTTTTGGGCCCAATGACATCACAGCTGCAGTACCAGGTTTGGCCACCATGTTAAAATGGCTTAAAGGTCCCATATTATGCTTTTTCTGGTTTTATATGCTCTTTTGTGTGTTTTCCAAGTGTCCTGTACATGTTTAGGCACATCTATGTGCAAAAATTCAACTTCTCCTATGTCCTCCTGTTAGCTGTAGCATTAGCCACCTTGATAAAAATTTGTCAGTCCGACGTCATTGTCAGTGTGAGATCACTGATCTAAGTGGCAAGCCCTGCAGCTCATGTTGCACACCCGTTAACTTCTGTAGCACGCCCACGATATGCCGTAGCCTGCGGTAGCACAGCAGTGCTAAGGTGCTAATGTTTATGCTCCACTCGGACGGAGCCAGTGGCTGCATTCCCAATATGGTAAAAGAGGCGGGACATTTCCGAGAACCGTGCTGAGCAACTGACCAATAACGACAGAGCGGATTGGCAGACCAATCAGAGCAGACTTGGCCCACGTGGGGCTCTGCAGTGTGGGCTCAGCAGAGCGTAGCTGACAAACTCAAAGCGTAGAGGGAGCAAGGAGGAGCAGTACATGAAAACAGACACTTTTTTCAGACTTTAGCTATTGTGAACGTACAAAAGTAAGTACATAGATTAAATATACGAACCCCAAAAAGGGCATAATATGGGCTCTTTAAGCCGTTGGCACACTTCCGGGGGGCTTGATTGTGTACCATAAAATGATAATGTACGTTACAACTTGATTAAAGGCTATCCCTTTTGGTCAAAAAGGATTTATGAAATATGTCTCTTTTTACCAATTATGGCCTAACGTCCCTCAGGAATTCGGCTGCCTCTTCAGTTGGTGATCAACAGCTGTGCAACGATTAAAGTTTGTCAGATTCTTTGTTGATGGGATTTTTAAACAGAGACACAGCAGCTGCTTTGTAAAACTTTATAACAGCATCCCAACCTGAGGCTGCTGTGAGAGGGAACAGCCATTTTAGGAATATTTTGAATAATAATGTCACCTCAGGCTTTTAGAGAAATCTGAAGAGGCCCTTAAAACGCCCGCTTTTTTTAAACTCATCGTCAGACTCTGTGCTTGTGCCAAATCAACAACATATCTGCGTTTTTGCCCGTCCTCACACCTTTCTGGTCCAGTTCCCTCTTGCTTCAGATTTACATTCACTCCTTTTTCTGTGATCATGTTGGAGACAATGTTGGATTCCAGTCTTGGCAAAGTCCGAATAGTGTGTGTGTACACAGTGGAACAGCGGAACAATTAGCTGGAGATGTTTTGGCTCTTTTCTGACAGAACACAGATGATGTAGCTCTCGTCTGCATGCAGGATTGGACATTTCCCAACCATTCAAAAACGGATTGTCTTCTTTTTCAGTCACACTATGATATTACAACCGCAGTGATACTACCACAGCTCATCTCATACAAAGACGTCCCATTAAAGATCTCCTCTACCGGGCACGATAATCTTAGTAAAATCCTGAAGTTTTCATATCTTGTAGTGTGAGTAGAGCCCGACTGATTAATCAGCCAACCAATAATATCTGAATATTAGAATATCCAGTGATTATCAGTATCGGCTAATTTGATTGCAGTTATGCGCTGGGATTACTCGATTTATTCACCAGTCAAATAACATTTTCCTTTGAATTTCATTGTATTACACTAGCAGTTCTCTTTCACCAGCAGAGGGCGCTATATGGATTACAGCACGCATCTTCACTCTCCAGAGTGTCAAGCGTTGATGCATGTACATTCATGCACCATTACTTTCCAGTTGAGTGAAAATCTTGTCTTCTTGATTTATCTTTTTCACAAGTGTTTGATATCTGCCTTTGAGGGATCAACACAATAAATATTTATATCTATATCTATCTATCTCTACAGATCAATCATAGATCAAAGAAAGATATCGGCCGATTACTTGAGATTATGGAGAAGAAGATCTGTTCAGATTCTGCTGATGTGTGTGATGTTACAAGATTTCAAAATAGGGAAACATTTTAAAATTCCCGCAGTCTGAGCTACTCTAGTGGTTTCCTTCAGTTTCTATTGAATTTCAACGTCACTGCAGGGGAAGTCCTTTGGTTTTGGCAGGAAAGCCCGGAGACAGGTGAGTTCCACTGAAGTAAGATTTCACATTTCATTCCCACACGTCTTGAAAGAATAAGTTCCTGCACACCTGACCAAAACCAATTTATCATAAAAGCAGTCTAATCCTGTACTGTAATTCATCTAAACAACAGATTCTTCTCCTAACTCACCACACAACATGAGGTTTAATACACTTTGTATGCAGCGTGATAAGTTATGTAAGGAATCATGCAACCCGGTCCACATGATGATTATGACGTGTCATAAAGTCTACCCTTAAACACTTCTGTTTCACAGATTAATCATCCATTCAGGAGAAGTTCTCAGAAAACAAAGGATGAGGTTTCAATCATCATGCGGCGATCAATGACAATGCTTACAGTCTGTCCTCTTTAGGGAAATGAAAACCAGCAGTACACCAGACTGTTACAGGGTCCAGGTAGGTCTTTGTCAACACTTAATGTGCCGTTAATCTTTACAGCAACACCTCAGTCACTGAATGTTAACGGCCTCAGATCAAACTGTCAGTGTTATCAGTGAATCTGGATCAAAGTGTAATGATCAGATGAACTCAGGGTCCCTTATCTTTGATCACCTACAACATTAAAGTCCTTCCTGTCTGTTCGAGAATTGTTTAATATAGCCTGTTATTTCCTCTCACATGAGAAATAAGATGGAATATTTTCATGCTGTGTTATATTGACTCCCATCTGATTGCATCATACTGAATCGTATTCTAGATTGTTGTGTATTGTATCGTACCCTACTTCTACCATAACTCGATGCACCATGCCCTGGTGTGCCATGCCGCACCCCTGTACCGTACTGTATGGTATGGTGAGGTATATATACTATATCGTATTGGATTATATCGTATCACATCTCTTCGACTCTCTATAAAATAATCAATCCAATGACCCGTCACCAATGTTGTTTTTATTGACAGCTTTATCTTCCATGTTTCAAACTGAAGTAGCACAACAATGCATTGATATGAATAAGAGCGATCATATCTCTACTGTTCTGGTCTGTTAAATTCAGGATTGATGTTAAGATTATTTTATTTAGTGATAAAAATCAGAGCATGGAGGTTACATCAGGTTATATCAGCACTCCTTACTCTACCTCCAAACAGCTCTGATCAGCTGACCCCTCCACTCCTCACTGACTGCTCACACTCTGATCAGAGATTAGTTTGATTCATTAGCCCTCCTGTGGTTCTGTTCCTTCATTGTTTTGACCCATTTTTATACATGTAAATCTGTTTCCTTTTCTGCAAATGTCAATCAAACAATCTCTCACAATATCGTCTCTCTTGGATGCACTTTGATGAACATAATGTTTTGCTCTATAAATAGATGCATCGACCTGAATTCTTCCTGAAGAAAAAAAAAAACTTACAAGCATGCTGTTGTCTGATCTGAACCTGCGAGGAATCACTCAGGGAACAAGAAACAGTAGGGATCACATGTCAGCAGCTTTACAGAGAGAATAAATCTACTAATAAAGACAAATTCAAAGAAATGTTTGGGACCTTTACTAAAAATAAAACAGCAGAGGGGAATAAATGTGCCACTAGTCCTACAAGTGACCTATTTCTATGTAATAACAGTGTTCATTTCTCTTTAAGCAGCCTTACAATTGTGATCAATGTGGACTGATAAATATATAAATAAATGAAGTCACACCCACCCACCCATTTTCCACCACTGCCAGCTTCTTTAAATAACAGAAAGGCTTTTCCAACCGCGATCCACACACTCGCTCACTGCAGCTCCAGTATCAGGTGCGGCTCTCATCATTCGCTGCAGGGCTTCACGGGAGGAGGAGTTTCACCGCGAGGTCACACCCCCTGCACTATAGCACCAGGTCCTCCAGAAGAATAAAAAAAAAACATACGGAGTAGCGCACAGTCTGTCCGTCACCGCCGCGCACTGCTACAAAAATATGAACCCGAGCAGAGCCGCTCCTGCGCTTCAACACTTGAGACAACAATCCCACTGCGACTAATTCCTCCTTCAATCACAGCCCAGCGCTCAGTCCGCTCCTTCTACAACTCCTCTCCTCTCCATTTGATCTGTCTTCTCTTTCTTTTATTTTTGGTTTACTGTAATACCTGCGCTGGATCTTTCGTGCAAGAAAATGTGCGTGGACAGAGACGGGTGCGAGATTGAAGGCTGCAGCAGTTTGGACGAGGTGCGCACGCTGTCCGGCAGCATGAGTCCCGGACTGAAATCCAACCCGGACCTGCACCCGTGCAAGCCGGGCCACAAATTCCGCGCCGCGCTGCTCAAATGCCGCTCACCGGCTGCTGCTGCTGGGATCCTCAGCTTTGGAAACGTCCTCAATTACATGGATAGATACACAGTGGCCGGTAAGACACCTCTCTTTCTCTTCTTTTTTGATTAGATCAGAATATTTGACACATGAAGAGGAGCACATTTATTCATTCTTACGCGCTGGAGAGGTGTGAAGCGGACTGCACACCTCAGCTGAAGGAGGCGGAACAATGGGTTTCTCCAAAGCGCAGTGGACACAAGCATGTTAGGGGCTTTTATTTTACTGTTAAAGACTGTGTGTGTTGTGCTCACTTTAAAACAAGATAACCCAAATGTCTGCTAACACTCGAGAAAAAAACGGCTGACAGTAATGATTTTAACCCGGGGCTGCAGGATAATTGCAGATCGATCAATTAAGGAGATCAACTCTCCATCATCCTCAAACCTGGCTGCAAGCTCTCGCGCTGACTGAGCGAGTGTGTGTGTGTGTGTGTGTGTGTGTGTGTGTGAGTGAGAGAGAGAGTAACTGTGTGTGTGGTGTCAGTATAAGAGACTGCAAAATGAGAGATAGCGAGAGAGAGGGAGTGTGTCACTGTGAGGAATAGGTCATTAGTTCTGGGAGAGATTTAGTCAAACATTTCGCTGTGTGTGTGTGTGTGTGTGTGTGTGTGTGTGTGTGTGTGTGTGTGGTGTTAATCCTCCTCAAGTGTATTCCCATTATGTGTGACACAGAGCAGATCTTATTTTCAGAGTGCAGTGAGTGTTTAAAAATGTGATTTATGAGTTTATTTGAGCCGTTTGATTCTGATGAGGTCATGGTGTGATTGTTTTAATTGTAGATACTTTTGAGGTGTGTTAAATTGGTAAGATTTCGTTTTTTGAGCCCACTAATTGAACAGTTGAATTCACTGTGAACACGATTTACTGAAATACATTCAAACAAAAATCAGATGTGAAGCAGAATATGTATTTTTATTCCTTTAATGTGAGGAAAAGATTTAATTGCTGAATATGTCTGCGCCCCAGATTAAACTTAGTTAAAAAAAAAAGGATAATTCTACTAAATTAAGTGAAAGTGCACAAATATGAGAGTTTCATATTGAACTACAGGACAACAGCTTCTCTTCACCTTTGTTTGAGGACGATTTGATAACTAGAAGCTGCATCAGAGCTGCTTGTTAAGGCTTCTTGGGCTTTAAACCTCGGCACTGAAAGGGTTAAAGATAATGCTGCAGGATGGAGAATGGAGGAAAGCGTGCTCATGTGGAGAGTGGGCTGTTCTATATAAGGAGATGCTGTCCTGGTTAGAGAGTCACTTTGGTGGCAGAAATCTTTGATTCAATCTTTTGACTCCATTATCTGCCGAAGTGTTTTTAATGAGCCAACATTAAGATGACTGAATCTGATAAAGGAGGTGTAGCCTATCATTTTATTCAGTAGCCTGTGGCAGAAGGGAGGTGTGGCTAATTGAAGCAGGACAATGTGTACACTGAAGTATAGCCACATGCATGCCTGCAGCTCTCCATCCTGCATGCTTCAGGTCCGGTCTGTCCACTGTCACAGAGTGGATCTGCAGAGCCTCGGGCGTCTCAATGAGTCTTAAGCTGCTCGCGCTACAGCCACAACAAGAATGTGTGGATGTAGATATCTAATCTTAGCATCTCCAAGAGCCACCGAGTCATGGTGGATAGATTATCCTCTCCATCCTCGTCCAGTCTGCTTTTACAGTAATGATTTGTACTCCGCTCTCCGTACACCTCCTAAAGCTTTGATCAGAGGAAAGCCCTCATTAAAGGGGCTCAAAATCAACTCTCTCCTCCTCTCAATCATCATCCTGCCACCGCTATCTCATGGCAGAAAATCCTCAGAGCGCTTTCTGTGCAGTGACAGGAGAGAGAGAGAGAGAGAGAGCAAGGGGAGAGAGAGGAGGAGAGAGTGGACAAGGAGAGGAGGAGAGTGCAGGATGATGGGGTCGAGGAGGGGGTGTGGTGGCTGCAGCAGCAGCGTGCGGGCTAACCCTCGTGGGGAGAGACGTTGTTCTTGGTGCATGTGGTGCAGAGGGGGTCCCCTCCCTCTACGAGACCCTGCCACCTGATCGCTGCTGGACTGGTTTGCATTATGCATGGGCAGCATGTGCGTCGGAGCCTCGCACAAAACGAGGAGCAGCAACCATGTGCATCCAACAAAACTGAGCGGATCTCCCCTCCCTGCTTCCTTTCTCCTCCTATCTCTCTTTAATCTCCTCTCCTCTCCTCTCCTCTCCTCTCCTCTCCTCTCCTCTCCTCTCCTCTCTCCTGCTGTGTGAGCTACAGCACAGTAGTAATTAGGTGTTGAAACAGCACATCTGTGTTGCTAGTACAGGGTGTTTTCTCCAAGTGTGTGTGTGTGTGAGGGGAGGGGAGTAATCTAGAGCCGTATGATATCTCTATAACATCCCTACAGTGCTGCTGGACGAGATCTCCTGGTGGTTTTAGTTTTTTGTCAAAATGGGACATGTAAGCGTGCATTAACAGTTGAATATCTTCCTCCTGTTTAGCATGTAGTTTATCTGTTTCCTGCATCTATTAGTGCTGCTAATTTTTACCCGAAGGTCGTCCTCATCCACAGTTTTCTCGCTCCTCTTTCCTTCTGTAACTCGATGGATTAGCCAGCCAACATGCAAGCTAATCTCACAGCCTCCACCAAACTCATCTGAGTGTTTGGAACAGCTCGCGGGGGCTTGATGTGATTTGAATGTGTGGCTCGTTTATCAAGGGCTACATCTGATCACTTAGAAGTTTCCATGTGGAGATAAAATGTTTGTCTCTGGGCGTTTTTGTCAGACCTTTTTAGAGAAGAGTTTTTTTTTATGTATGTTCATACAGTAGTTGTGTTGAAAATGTGATTTATTGTGCAGCCCTACACTACCTCCTTCTCCACTGCTCTCTGCCTCTTCTTCTCCTCGTCTCTAATCTCTCTTCTCTCTGCTCCTTGGTCTCATTCAAACCTTTTCACTCCCAGGTACCCAATGCGCATCCCAGCTCATAGATCTTAATGTCAATTAGCCAAGCATGAGCGCACACACACACACATGCACACACAGACACTTTAGAGAAAGAGGGGCTGAATGAGAGAGGGGAGGGGCTGCTGCTGCAGTGGCAGGCAGTCAGAGGGAGAAGTGGACGCAGAATGCAGGCGGGGAGTGATGCAGTTCCCCCCACAGCGTCAAAAGGTCTTTGTACCAGCGGCCATTACTGTAGTGTGTGTGGATACTAAAGCATTGTCACAGAGACAGAGGGCGACCATTCCAGACACCGGGGCCTTTCTGCTCCACAACAATGATGGGAAAACTACAGCCGGCCATGCACAGCAGCCGGGTCAAACACTCAGATCTTTCTGTTAATCCTCCAGTGTCAGAGGTGAAGCCACACACATGCACACACACGTCAAATATCTACACAGACCAACTGCTGCTTATCATTCCAACACTTAACGGGAGGTTGTTTTAGATATCAGTATGTCTCATACAAGATGTTGATATGAAAATCATCATTCTGCAAGTAGTGATGCTTCAGAGATGTTTAAGATCCCAGCATGGATTTATAATGAGTAGTAAAATAAAGTCAAGAGATTCTTATCATCAGCTGGGAAAACAGAGTGGATGCACGTGTTGACCGTCCAATCTTCACCTTTATTTCTCGATCCGTCAACGCACGCAAAAGCAGAACTGGAACAACATTACAAGAGGCTAAAAGTGAACGAAGCGAGTGTCAAAGTGATCCTTCAGTGTTCATGGTTCAGACAAAACCAGCTGATCTCTGGCGCTCCTTTCTTCACCTCTAAACTATTTGACCTCTCTGAGCTTGTTCTTCAGGAGTTAGTTGAGGTGCTCATCTGGAAGAAGGAATGAAAAGTCAAAGATTTGTAAATCAGTAAACTGATGAAATTGTGAGCAGCTGTGTAAAAAATCACAATATATTGATAACATCAACCTACAGATTTCTAACAGCGATTATCTCTCAGTCTGGAGAGGAAGTTTACTGTCATGTAAGAAAATGAATATGTGAACGTTACGCTCCTTCCATCCCTCTTAGAGTGGATTTAAAATATCTCTTTCACTCTCGTCATGCAGCTCGTTAAAATGTCATCGTCGCGAGGCTACAAGCAGTTCACATTTCTTCAATTTCTGTCTTGTGGATTGGAACGGACACAGTGATCTGTTTAATGTCAAGGAACACATGCACCAAATCTTAGTGTGAACAGGCTCAGAGGAGGAGACCACCATTGAGTTTGAGGGGTGCTGAAGAGAGGGGGGGGGGGGGGGGGGGTGAGACAGCAGTGTGTTGGACTCAGCTGTTCAGCTGGTGGGCCAGACCTGACCTGGAGTGCTCCTTCAGAAGCCTGCGCTGATTTTTACGACTGTCTGTGAAGCAGACATGGCAGAAATGGGGAGCTTCTGGGATATTTGAGGGCACCCTGCTGAGGCATGCTGGGAAATATGATTGTGATCAGGCCATGCAATATTGTAGAAGAGGAGGAGGAGGAGGTGGAAGATGATTTACGATGCTTTCTTGGGTCTCGTGTCTTTAGAAGCAGCCATTTAATCCACAGCCACTCATTTTCCATTTTTTTAGAGTGCATATGAGCTGTAAGATTTAGAAGGCCACTGTGCTTAATTTAATTTGAGGTGGCTTTGTAACCTTAAATCCTGTTGTTGGTGGGTCTGTGGTCCCTCAGCAGACAGTCCGAGCTCCCCGACAGCTTATCATAAAGAGGGGATTAAGTGTTTTTCTCGCAGAATATGAGGATATGTGCTGCAGACACTCTGCACTTAAACTTATTTGCCTGGTAAGAAGTAAACCCTGAGGTGTGTCGACGGCCCCCCCCCTTGAGAGAACCCCAAAGTCAACCCCCCTTCTCAGCCGGAATTCGGGTAATTTGGAGAGGCACCGACTACAGCGTAATCTGCAGTAAACAGAAATGTTGGGGAGCTGCAGATTAAAGCGTCCACCAGGCCCAAGCTGTCATTTCAAGGATACCTCCAAAGAAGTCCCCTCCCATTGGACAGTTCGAGGACCTTTGCATGTGAACTCGTGGCATCCTGCATATGAGCACAGATGACCGGGCAGTAAATAATCCTCTTAAGACAAGCTCTTTGTCAAACTGTAAGAAAGACCGGCGGCCATCCATCCAGTCTGACTGGCTATGCAGATTAACTCCTGATTGCTTTATGTCCACCTCCTTTGTGGCGACTCGTCACCGCTGTGCTTAAGGTCATTCCTCTGCATTAGCATTTCCTCTTTAACACAAGTGACGAGTCAATCAGTCCCAAGACTTTCTTCACCTGGTTTACAGCGAGCTTCAGGCATTTACTTCACTGGTATTCTTTATTTTGACCCCCCCCCCCCCCCCCCCACACATTTCAACAAAAACACCTTTACTTACTCCTTGCATTTTCAAAATAGCATCATCACTTGAGCTGTAATTCATTTAAAGGGAATTATCAAACATGTTTATTCTGCTTTGTTGTTCAGCATTCCCAACATCAACACTGTTTGAAACCTGGACAGATTAGACAATTAGGAGAGGACTCCTCGGCTTAACTTGAAGTGTTTATCATGCGTGACGGACATGACATGAGGAAAGAGATGTAGCAAGACGAGACAATGAAAGAAGGAAATGTAACTTCTGAGAATGTGTCGCTGGGGACTGACGGGCAGAAATGTCCACATGGATGAAAGTGAAACACTTAACAATGATTTGTACATTAGGTCATATTTATTTATATCTTTTTTAATTCAATTGTTTTTTTCCCCAAAATCTCTTTATTGGCTTGCACAGAGGATAAGAACACATTGTACTGTGGTCATCTTTTGTAAACCCCATTCCTGCTCCCACCCATCCCAGTTAAAAACCCAGTCAGGATGAATCCTATTCCCACTCTGTTTTCACATTAGTCTACCATAATACAAACTCATGCATCCTGGTACAAGGAGCAAGAAGAGAGAGGAAAAAATAAATTAATAAAATAAATGAAGAACAAAACGAAGCAATACTTGAAGATAGTTTCATAAATAATTCAATTATTAGACATTCAATTCACAGGGTAAGACAACATAAATGTTTGTAAATTGTAAATTGTTTTTAAGTTGAGTATTGAGTAGTGGAAGATTCAGTTAGCTTTGTATGTTAGCATACTGCATTCACACATGACAACAAATATAGTCTCTCAGCTGATCCTGACAGATCAGAGCGAGGTTTGTGTTTCCTGTGTAACATAATCTAAAGACACGAGTGTCTCTCTGACACTTAAAGCAATTTATGAAATGTGTTAAACTGAACACTCTGGGGAAGTCTGAGTGAAGCTGCTGTCGGGATTTTGATGAACTTTATCCCGTTAATTCAGAAAAACAGAGCAAACATTCATAACTTACCTACCTCGTAATTTCAATGTAATTAGCGTTTTTTTTTAATCTTCAAATGTGAAAGCAAAACCTTTCTGTATCTTTGCACAGAAACAGCCTGTAAGACTCTCCTACGTAGGACTATTATTTCCTTTTTTTTTTACACTTCAGAGCGTCTATTTTTATACTTACTTCTGTACAGAAGTTGAATCAGTTCTACTTTTACCAGACAATTACTGCAGCTGTACTAAGGGTAATATAAAATTAAGGTGCTGTTGCCACCTTTGTTCTGATCGTCATCACAAGTCTTCTCCTGCCTGTTTTCTTAAGACAAAGAGTTCTGTCTGAGGTAAGAGAGCTCAGGATGCAGGAAAGGGAACCACAGAGGGTAGGAAAGAAGAAGAGGGAAGAGACAGAGCTGGTTTCTGTCTGGCAGTTTGCAGCTAAATTAAATTCTATGCAAATAGATTGTAGAAACACACGCCTGCAGATCTTCCGGGTAACATGAACATTTCAGCAGAACACGGAGAGCGTCTTCCCACAACCGACCTATGTGAGAGGCTGCATGTCTGTCTGTGTAGATTTCAGGGTTAAGCTGCTAGTTGCATGTTTCAGCCTTCACTCTTCTCCACATTTCACCCTCCCTAGTTTTACAGCGTTCACATTAAAGGTCCCAAAACAACGGCAGCGACATTAAAACGGTGGAGCGGCCTCTTGTAATTGACTTTATAGGGCTGCTGCCTTTTTCTTTCCGTGTGATGTGGAGCTGTTCTGCATTAGATGAACTGCACTGTGCGGCATGAAACGTCTCTTTGAAAGACAACACATCTGTTTTGAAATCCTGACGTCAATTCAGTTTCAATTGAAAGCAGAATATTGAGCGAACTCTACGTATGTTAAATCAACTTTTTTAGCATATGGCGTGATATTCCACCGGGCGGGCTCTTCCAGACAGGTTTCTCACAGATTTCCCCCTAAGCTCTTTATGTCTGTATCCTTGCGTGCCGTTCCCACTGCTGTGAGAAAACAGTCTGTGTGTTCTTTAGGCTCCGATTTAGCCGACGTCTGTAATAGTAACCGGTGGAATTAGACGCAGCTTCTTCCTCCTGCCAGTTCAGGCCCTTTCATGTGGCTCCTGCAGATTTTTTAACCATCGTGCAGACGCTTTCCCCTCGCTGCAGCTTTCACCCTGTGAACCCTCTCGCCTGTGTTTCATGGCTCTTCTTAGGGGCGGCAGTTCTCTGACTCTTCTCCTCGGTACAGCTGTTATTTTGGCACAGACCCAATCCTGCATCCTCCGTCGCTCATCACGGTTTTGAGGTCATTACATGTGTTCTGGAGAGTCTATTCATACTCACTGCTGCTCATGACTGGATGTCTTTAAAACTGGTCTTTGAGGGGACGATGGTACAGGAGGTGAAAGGGACAGGTGCATTTCCATGATCTGCTCACAAACACCTTCATCAGTTGGAGTTACAGCAGCGACACATCTTTTAGTAGTCGCCTAATGAAGGTACTTAAACCTTCAGTGCATGATTGCTGCAATTTGCTTCCAATATGTTATTCCACTTGGAGCAATAAGTCGGCTAATGAGCAGTTTTCTGCGTTCTGTCTCGGGGTGGGGTACTGCAGCGTTCGTTTTTAAAATCCCCTGTGATGCCTCATCAAGCTGGACCAGCAGTCGGGAGGAGTAACAATTAAATCAAGCACGAGGGGAAAGAAGAAGGGATGTGATGAAAAATCATAAAAGCCAGCGGACAACCCAACCCACCATTATCATCTAGTTATGCGATGAAGGGTCATGCATGTACGAAACAGCAAACGTCTAAACAGTTTTCTATATCAATATCAGTTCTCACTTTTCATTAAAGTTTCTGTGGAACTTCCT